>NC_071507.1:142722453-143030789 GCF_027887155.1 Malaclemys terrapin pileata
CAAGTTTTCATGATGACGAAAATTAAGTTTTATCTTACTGTTACTGAAAATTTTCCATAATGTAAAATTGTTTTGTGACTCGGTGCACAAAATTCTAGATGACTGAGATTCTAAGCTTAATTTTCTTAAATAAAATCAGTTTGTGAACAAAAGTGGGGCGGCGGCAGGGGAGGGGAGGAATCCAAAAAAGCAAAATTCCAAAGTTAGTGGCAATCAAATGGCAAAATGCTCTTGGTCTAGTAATTTCTTTACTTATTTTAAGTTAATTCTTTCTAATATTTTATGTTAACAAATGTACAGATCTGAGTTTAAAATGATTTATCTAACTGATTCCTTTTGTTACCTGGCTAGCAGGGAAAAGGGGTCGAGGCCGGTCCTGACCTGTTACAATGAAGACTGACTTGCTATGTGGGATTACACCAGAAGCTTGCAGTGGAGTAATGGTAAGGAAATCAAGCAACCTTAAGTATCTCGGCTGTATAGGAGCATATTCTATTGCAGAAGACCTTCCTGCGAAGATCATGGATTCAAATATGGGACATTTTGAACTAATACTTGGACTTTGATATGAATTTCTTTAACAGTTTTCTCTGCAGTGCAAATTATTAAACTAAAGCTATTCTATTACCCCAATGTGTTCAAAAAATCCTTAACTTCTAGCATGGTATCTTCATAAAGAATAAAGTTCTTCTTAAAAAAAAAAAAAAAAAATCTGCTTTAAGTGGGTTTTCCCCTCCAGGTTTTCTTAATTATAAGGATTCCAAAAGTGGTATTCTCTTGAATTCTTGCATTGAAATTTTTATTGCAGTGATATAGATGAATGCCATCATTGGTATCCTTAAATTTTATTTCTGCTCATGAAGGTTAATCATGATTGTCTATATAGTAATCACTTTTGGATTGTGTTCAGATACAGCAGTTTCAGGTGTAATCATCAGAGCTGGTTAGTCAGGCATTCCAGATAGTGGTTCTTTTCAGAACCTTTTTTAAAGGGTTGGTTAACTACCTCAGTAGCAGAGGATTGAACTATACCCTGTCTGTACTGTACATAGAAAATCTTTGTAGATAAAAGCAAGGCTTGTTTAATATGATATGAGGGTAAGATAATATACCAAATGTAACATTCTTAGTTGCCTTTAGTTTCAGAGGCTTTGTAAGATTTCCTCATGACCATCGTAACAGGCCTTGCTTTTGTCGTATTTTGTGGCTGAAAAAGCAGCCTTGCTTCTTCAGATATTGTAGTTATTTGGATGTATAATAGTTTAGCAAGATGTTACTTTTGTAAGACATCAGATGTTCAAAAAAGTGCATCAGCAACTTGTACTAAATACTGCAGTGTCCCTTTATAAAAGGTCAGACTAAAACTGACAACTGTACAGTGAAGCCTGACATTTGGATATTTTGAAGTTTTTCATAAATCATAGAAAATAGTATATGGCTGTAGTTTAGCTTTTTAGGTAAAAGGTATGTTTTCATTAGTGCATTTCTTATTGCTGATCACTGTAAAAACATGTGGATCAGCTTTCCATTTCTCTTATGCAGATCATGATAACCTGTAGAGTAGAGTACAATCATTTGTGCTATGTTTTTAATTTTCTAAAGCACCTTGATGACAGTGAGTGTTCAGTGGTGAAGCATCCTCTATTGAATCACCTTTCCAAAAAATAAACAAAAAACAAAACAAAAAAAAAAACCCTTGTTAAGTCCAAACTCGTGTAGGTAAAGACAAGTGAAATTAACTTGGACTTGACATAATGAGCTTCCCTTATCCCCTTTCCCAAAGGGATACTGCAGTTATATTACATACCCATAGGCACCACAATGAAAATTGAAGCTTATACCTAATTAAGGTTTTATACACACCAGTTTCCCCCAGTAAATGCAAATTTTATTAAAAAATTAGATATGTCATATGTTGAAAATGCTCATGGCAAACAATCATTTTGCATTCCTGCAAATAAAATTGTTTTATACTGTAAGCTGGAGGCGAGTGTAACTTATTTTTGTAATAAAGTTTTTATTTTTTTTATGTGTCATTAATATAAATGTGTGTTAGTACAGAGATCTTCTGGTTTAAAAACTTAGAATCGCACACATTTCAGTATGTTTACTTGTATTTACATAATTTTTAGAATAGTGGTTGCCAATAGCCTGTATGTTTCACATTAATTGAATTTTTTGTTACCTTAATAAACCATTTTAGTATGTTGTATGTCAATTACTGGGATAGCTGGGACATGAAGTGTAATTTAAAATTGTCAAGTATTCATTGGAATATGTAAATGTGCCTTGCCAGTTATGAACCTTAAACATAAGTGGATGATGGTAAATTGAGTAGTCAATGCTTAATGAGGCATTTGCTGCCACAGTTTCGTAAACTGCCCATGCTAAAGAAAGTAGTTTTTTCCTCAAATTTGAGCATAAAAGTATGATGATGAATCGGCTTCTAAAACTTCACATATTGATAAAATATTAGGCTTACAGAAAGTGGGTTTGCTAAATACATGTACCCTTAAGTATAATTTTGAATTTCAATGTAATCTTTGGTGCTGGCAATTCCCAGTGTCAAGGAGTTAATGCTCCCTTCAAGAGAGGTTGCCATGCCTACTGGCACTTTTACTGTCATATATGGTTTTATAAGGAACACTGTCAGGGTGTTTGTTTCACTATTATAGTAAATCACAAATTGGGTTTAATGAATTGGGGGCTGGGGAAGAGGTGAAATCCTCCAATTTCTAAATCACTTAAATCTCTCCATTGCTGAAACATTGAAAAATGCTTTTGTGGTCTAAAGTGCTACTCTTTTTTCCCCTCTCTGTTGGAAAAACTGAAAACCTTCTATTTTCAGAATTGTGTTAACAATTGGTGCTGGTGGGCAAAGAAGATATGACACTAAGGCACTATGTAAGTTGAAATTGTGGACAAATATCCATCCATTTCAGCTCTAATTAAAGTACAGAGGGAAAATATTGGAAAATGTTAAAATTGACAAGGAAGTGTTTTTGTTTGGAATGTTAGCAATGGTGAGTAAGCAAAACTACCAGAATCTTGACAGTGTTCTTTTTAATAATTATGAACTCAAGCCATTATAACTTTTAAAATTAAATATGATTTGCACTGTTCTGATATTGGTGCAGTTTTTTAGCAATATGATCTGAAAGCTAAAGTAAAATGCATGTGATGACTTCATGATATTGTGCAAAATAAGTTTTCAAAACAAAGATGTTAACGTTTTCAAAGCTTTAAATTTGGTTGTTAAAGGAAACAAAACAAACTTCAATATTACATATTAATGATATTGAAGATGGGCAAGTGCATATATAAAAGGTTGGTTTGGCTGTACTGGGTGTTGGTAAACTTGAAATGTTCTACAGCAATAATGCAGTTTTTATGGAATATTATATAAATGAACAGAATACACACAGTTCCTATCAGCATGTTAAAGGCAACTGTTTACTATCTAAAGTATTGTACTACCTGCAGTTGTGTTCATGGGGTCTTTCTCTGCTGAGATAGTTGGAAAGAATTGAGAGTATGAGCTCTTATAGTTCCACACCAGCTTATGCAGATCTGTTCCAAAATCCAAAAATCAACAGGGTAGTTGAATTTAAGAAGAAATTAGAAACCTGTGCTGCTTAACACTTCTGGTTTATAAACACTCCAATAACAGGGCATTTTAAAGTATACTTCTTCGTTTTAAAATTCAAGTTTGTTTTTGTTAAAAGGGGGTTGTACAGGCCTGTTACTATTGTGGCTTTTAAAAGAAGCATGGTTAAGTCCAACTTCACTCAAAACTTAGGTTATGTAAAAAAGCTTTTTACAAGTCTTCAGATCAGTACCTTAACCAGGAACTTATTTAGAATGAAGACTGTTTTAATAATAAATGTTGTCCTGTCCTGTGTGCATCCTGCACATTCCTGAGCACCTGAAAGTGAAATGGACTAAAATACTTCCACGGTCTAAGCTGAGAAATGCAAAAAGTAAACAGTGAAAGAAGCAACTATTTTAATAATTTTAATATAGGTAATTAAAAGTTACAGTTCCTTGTTTTACTTTTACCTGAATGTCCCTGTAAACACTACAAATCTAAAAGAAGCGAAATTGCTATTGTTGCTAGACTGTGATAACAGGATGACATTAGAACTTCAAATTACAGAAGTCTTCTCTTAAAGCAACACTACCAATTTTATATCAAACTTCTGTCTGAAAATATTACCTGCTATTCTATACGTCTCTCACAATTACTAAAACCTATTTTTTCTTTTCAAGTTTGTCACTTTGTGCATTTGTCAGTACTTAGTCTGTTTCACTCTTCCCTTGTTTAGCCAGTCAGTTATCATATTTGTGTATGCTTTTTACAAAGCAATAGGAGAAAAAAAAATTAAGTGTACCATACGTAGAAATGGAGACCCAGGTTGGTGCCTACATAAAAATATAGGTATGAACGTTTTCTGAATTCACCAAGTCTCAAGCTGATAGTGCTCCTTTCATACCAAAATTAATTACATTCATAAACACATTTGTGAGGACTTAACGAAGAGGATGATGCTTGCTTTAAACCCCATCAGAAATATATATACAAAATAAGAAAAATTACTATTTCTCAAAATGCTCTATAATCTGAAAACTGTCAGATTTTGTTTTGTTTGCATAAATGTGAAGCATAGGTGACTTGGTTCTCAATTCTGTAACCAGCTCAGTATGAGCAAAGGGGTCTGGCTACGTTTTTTTGAATTGGGGCTCAAACTGCTAACCAGCCATTTTTGCTGGCTATGAGCAGCTGCTTTAACTGATCTCAAGTCTGAGAGAGGACCAGCTCCAGCAGCTGAGCCAGGATTTCTAGTGCCAAGCTTCTGCATTGAAGTGCTTTACTCACTGACTGACTGCCAAATAAAAATGACAAGTTATTTTCTAGTTATTTTTTCTGCATGGCACTCTGGTAAAGCACAAGAGAATCTTGCTAAAGATCTTTTTTTATGTGAGAGGCAGGGAGAAAACAAAGCAAGGAGAAGGCATACAGCTATCTTGGTTCCCCACAACTTTGTGATGAGATACCAAAATTAGGCCACTGAAAACCTCTGTCCTACCATGCAGAACTAATTTTGTATAATGCTTTTTTTTTTTTTAACCAATCTGATTAAAACTTCTAGTGTAAATTTGCTAGATCTGTGTTCAGACACGGGGCAAAAAAAGCTGACTTTTTTTAGCTTTCAGTCCTCATTTTACAGTACATCTTAGTCATTAAAGGACTTTGTTGCGTGTCAATATTACTATAAATTCTGTTATTTTATTAGCTTATTTAAATTTGGAGAAAGGGATGGGACATTCATTATGGCAAAGTCCTAGATAAGTTTTTAGCTGGTTGATAGGATAAAGGATAGGCTTTTTTCCCCAACCTAAGGTGGTCACTCAAGTGCCTACTGCATAGCTGAGCTCACCTGGGAACACTTGGTCAAATTTAGTGTCATACTTCATGAGGCTATCTTCATGAAGACTTCCCAGGGCCTCAGAGTTTTCTGAACGTGTGCTATTCATTGGAGAGTAGCAGCAATTGTAACAGTTGTCTGCTGTTCTACATTATCACAAGTTTAGGAGTATTAGTCCTACTGGTAGGTAAGTAAATATACAACTTATTGACTGTAGTGCAATGCGTCGGGATTAGATTAGTTTCAGAGTAGCAGACGTGTTAGTCTGTATCCAGAAAGAGAACAGGAGTACTTGTGGCACCTTAGAGACTAACAAATTTATTAGAGCATAAGCTTTCGTGGGCTACAGCCCACTTCTTCGGATGCATATAGAATGGAACATATATTGAGGAGATATATATACACACATACAGAGAGCATAAACAGGTGGGAGTTGTCTTACCAACTCTGAGAGGCCAATTAAGTAAGTGAGAAAAAAAAAACTTTTGAAGTGATAATCAAGATAGCCCAGTACAGACAGTTTGATAAGTGTGAGATTACTTACAAGGGGAGATAGATTCAATGTTTGTAATGGCTCAGCCATTCCCAGTCCTTATTCAATCCTAAATTGATAGTATCTAGTTTGCATATAAATTCTAGCTCAGCAGTCTCTCATTGGAGTCTGTTTTTGAAGTTTTTCTGTTGTAAAATAGCCACCCGCAGGTCTGTCATTGAATGGCCAGACAGGTTAATGCGTTCTCCCACTGGTTTTTGAGTATTATGATTCCTGATATCAGATTTGTGTCCATTAATTCTTTTGCGTAGAGACTGCCTGGTTTGGCCAATGTACATGGCAGAGGGGCATTGCTGGATTAGATTAGTTTAATGTAGTGACAAACTATAAGAAACAGAAAACACTATATGACTCTGTGGCTGCATGAGCTTTCTTGGCTTCTGAATGTTAAAGGAGTCCAACATTATCGGCTCCATGTCACTCTTTACAAGGTGATGTAACTGGTAATCTACTAGCCAAAACCACCAGCACAAGAAGTCTGGTTTCCTTCTAGGCTGAAAGACTGTATTCACCAAAGTGTTGGTGAGGCAGTTACTTAATTTGTTTAAACTCTTTTCTGTGGGTGACTGAGTGGACACGAAGGACCACACAGATTTATCTCCTGACCTCTAATGTAAGAGAAGTAGCACTGGGGACATTGTTCCAAATTTGACAGCAGCAGTTTTTTATAATACAAGAACTGCTGTTGTGTGTTATACTGTGTGTTTTATTGAGGTTTGAGTTTTATGCATCACACTCACCAGATCCTTTCCCTCAAATTTGTTTGGTGCATGACCTCTTTAAGATCATAGTCCTTTCTAAATTTGTGTGTCAAATTGTTTGAAGTACTTATTTTCATTTGTTCTATCTTGATCAAAAGTCCTGAATTGTTTTGTAACCATCTCTATATAATAGCACTCAGGGCTGCATTGTAGTTTGTTTTTTTTAAATGGGATGTTGCTTTCTTTGGTCACTGAAGCATAGACAGAACAAAATGGGACTTGAACCATCTCTCCCACCTCCGCTAAAAATTTTTAGTACATTATTTCCACTACCCATCCTATTCACTATACATCTGTACGCGCACATGTACTGTAATTTGACCTTTCTAGACAATGTGATGAGTAAAAACATTATGGAACTCTAGATAATTTTCAAGAATGATGAAATATTTATCTAAAATTCACTATTTAGTGTTCTGTCTGATCTCAATGCTTTTATTTCCCTATGACTGAAGATAAATCACAAGTGTCTAATACCTTTAAACTTCCTGTGACCCAAGTGTGGATGCAGTATTAGCTAATTTCCAAAATGTAGTTTTTTATTTGGTTTCTCTAATGTATAACGTACTTCTCATGAGAATCTCAAAAGGCGTCACAAATATTAAGCCTCAAAACACCCCTGTGAGGGAGGGAGGTAGGGGTGTGTGTATGTATGTGTGTGTCTATATATATAGAGAGAGAGAGAATGGTTAAGACTATGATTTTGTCATGGATATTTTTAGTAAGTCAGGGACAGGTCAGACAATGAACAAAAAATTCATGGAAGCTGGACCTGTCTCTGACTCTTACTAAAAACATCTCTGACAAAATGGGGCAAGGAGGGTCCAGCACCCTGCTCCACTGCATGCAGTGGCTGGGAGAGACCCCTGACCATGGGGCTAGGAGCTGGGGGGGATATCCCCCCCACCTTGAAGGGCTTGGGGTTCCCCTGCGGCAATTGGGGACTGCAAGGTCCCCTGCTGCCCACTGGGGCTGGGGAGCTCCATGGGATTCCCCGTTGCACTGCAGGGCTGGGGGAGAGTGCCACTACCCAGGGTGGCTAGGAGTTGCAGGAGTCCCTCCACTGCTGTGGTGGCTGGGGCTCTATAGCAGCCCAGTGTCAAAGTGTCATGAAATCCCTGTCTTCTGTAATTTCCGTAATCTGCTCGTAGTCTTAATGATGGGGTAAACAAGGCAAAGAAGTTAAGAGAATTGCTAAGGTAACACATAAGGTATTACCTTTCCATCTTGTAGTAGCTAGTAATTTATCTGTTTTTCACTTCTGTCTTGAATCATGATGTGGTATTTGGTTATTTTATGTTTAAGAGAAGTTACTGAGGTGGGCAAAGCAAGGGTGGAGACAATCCATGTTCTCGCTGAGAGTCTGAGCAAACTACTACAGAATGATTTTCAAGGGAAAGTGACCTTCAAAGTGTTGCATTGTTAATGAAAGACCAGAGCCAAGCATGCCGAAGCAAAAAACTGGTTTGTGTGTATTAAACAGGTGTGCCTTCTGTCAATTTTTTTCAGTAATTAGTCCTGACAAATCTAGAATATGGGAGGTGCTAGCAAGGCTTAAACTTCCACAAACTACAACCATAGTTTAAAAGTATTTTGAGTATTCCATGACATAGGTGGCTGATACAAAAAGCCATTTCAAATGCTGCTTAATGACTAGGCCTTCCTTCTGGTTAACTTGTGTGACATAAGTGCTACAATTTGGGGCTACTCTTCTCTAAAATGGTTTCTGTAATTCAGATGGGATCCAAACTTATTGCCTTTGTCTCCATTTGAGTCTGAAAAAGGGGATTGTGTTTCCATAGGATAGGTTTTTGGCAAACCGGGAAACTTTGCAGGAGTTAGTTTTAAGACACCAAGAGAAATAAGTTACTAACCTTTCTGTAACTGTTCTTCGAAATGTGTTGCACTGTCCATTCCAATGTAGGAGTGTGCACATCCCGAGCACACTTGCCGGAATTTCCCCCCTAGTGGTATCCATTGGGTTGTCTCCAGCATCTCTGGTGTCCCACGCTCATAGCGCTGGTATAAAGGGCCCTTCTTTGATTGCTTGTACATGTCCATTCCAATGTAGGTAACTCACAAGCTTGTACAACTGCTTGTGAGTTACTAGCTCCCCTTTGAGCTATGTTGCACATGTCCATTCCAATAAACGGAAATGGAGGGAGGGTTTTGGAATGGACATGTGCAGCATAGCTCAAAGAACAACAGTTATGGGAAGGTTAGTAACTTTTTTCCTTCTTTGATTGCTTGTACATGTCCATTCCAATGTAGGTAACTCACAAGCAGTTGTACAGGAGGTGGATTCAGAGTTCAAGGGCAGGCTGACTGCAATACTGCATGGCCAACATAGTCTCTAGCCTGCTGGGTAATGGCATAGTGCGTTGCAAACATGGACTGACAACCAGGTTGCTACCCTGCAGCTGTCCTGAATCAGGATTTGTGCTAGGAAAGCAGTAGAGAGGAGGCTTGAGACCTTGTGGAGTGAGACATCAGATTAGCTGGGGCAGGGCGAGATGCCCATGAGTTCATAAAACACCCGGATGCAAGAACTAATCCAAGATGAGATTCTCTGTGCGGAGATGAGGAGACCCTTATTTTTTCTGCTGTTGTGAACAGTTGAGTAGATTTGCGGAATGGTTTTGTCCTATGTATGTAGAAAGCCAGGGCCCTCCTAACAGCTAAAGAGTGAAGGCTCTGTTCCTCTCTGTTCACATGTGATTTAGGGTAGAACAGCAGTAGGAAGATTGCTTGATTGCACTGGAATTGTGAGACCACCATCATAACTGAGCTTTGTCCTTGAAGAAGACCGTATATGGGGGCTCCGATGTGAGGGCCTGGATTTCTAAGAATCTTCTGGCTGAAGGGATGGCCACTTTCCAGAAAAGGGGTAACAGCAAACACTTTGCTAGGGGCTCAAATGGACCCCGTAAGCTTTGACAGGATGAGGTTCAGGTCCCAGGGAGGGACTGGATCTGTAACCTGGGGTACACCGTCTTCAGGCCTTTAAGAAAACAGATCACCATCTTGTGAAAAAACTGATTGGTTGTCAACCTTGGGATGGAAAACAGATGGCTGATAGGTGAACCCTGACTGAAGAGACAGCTAAGATCTTGTTGTTTCAGCAGTAGGAGGTACTCTAAAATGAGCTGCAGGGAGGACTGCAAGGGTGAAATTTGCTGTTGGGAGCACCAGGTGGAGAAGTGCTTCCATTTTGCAAGACCGTGGCCCTAGTGGAGGGCTTTCTACTGCCCAGTAGGATCCCACGGGCCTGCCCCCAGCAAGCTTGGTCCTCCAGATTAAGCCATGGACCTTCCAGGCCATCAGATGAAGAGAGCTGAGGTTCAGGTGGAACAGCGGACCAGGTCCAGCTGCAGCAGTGCCTTCACTGAGAGACCTCAGACGGGGGGGTGAGTCAATGATGCCTGAGTCATGCTGGGCCTATGAGAATGACCTCACTTGATCTTCATCAGAACCTTGTGAATTAGGTAGGAGGAAATGCGTAATACAGGTGTCTTGTCCATGGTGAGGGACCTTGGGCTCTGAACTTGCAGTGAGCAGAACTGATGGCATTTCCTGTTGTTGCAGGTGGCAAATAAGTCTATAAGGGGAGCCCCCCCCATGGTTGGAAGTTGTCCCTCATAATGTCCAGTCAGAGAGACCACTTATGAGAGGAGAAAAACATGCTGAGGTGATCTGCCAGCTGGTTCTGTGTTCCCAGTAGGTAGGATGCTTTCAAGCTGATGGAATGAGCAATGCAGAGCTCCCACAGGTGGACTGCTTCCTGACATACGGGAAGAACACATGCTGTCCTGCCTATGTAGACCCTGGCTGTTGTATTGTCCATGAGAACCAGAACAGTCTTGCTCATAATGTGAGGGGAAAAATGCCTGGCAGGCTAGACAAACTGCCCTGAGCTCCCTGACACTGATGTGGAGAGCTCTTAGGACCAGGGGCCCTGAGGGACCCTAGATGGGCTCCCCAGTCGAGGGCTGATGCCTTAGATGCTACAGAGAACAATGAGTGATACCTTGAGAAGGGTACCTCTGAACATAGCATGTGGTTCAGCCACCATGTCAGTGAGCTCTGGCAGGCACCATGAGCACTGAGTCCAGATGATAGGGGGAGTATACCGTGGCTAGCTAGGCTTGGGGAGGTCTGAGATGTAGCCTCACATGTTGCACTAGATATGTGCATAATGCCATGTGGTCCAAAAGGCTCAGACACTTTCACAGTGTCATGATCGGATGAGCCTGGAGGGACCTTATCAGGGATGTAACTGTATGAAAATGATTGTCTGTGGCAGGGAGACCCCCAGTGCCACTACAGCCTTGCGAGGAGGAGGAGTCTATAATGGGCTGAGGATCCTCTATTGGTTCCTTGCTGTCTGCAGGGGCCTGTAGGGTTTCTTCCTAAGGCTCGGTACTGAAGCCCAGATCAGTGGGGTCTTGGCACAGTACAAGAGTGCCATAGCCTCAGACAAGAGCGTGATTGTGTTGAGGTGCCTTGTTGGGGAACCCCCCCCCCCCGAGTTCCAAAATGGCCACTGCATAGCTGCTGGTCCCCATGGAATTGCTGTCCTCTGAGCCATGGTGGAACAGGAATAGGCCAGGGAGCATTGAGCTCCACTGTGGTGATGAGGAGAATAAGATCCCACCTCCAAATCTGACAAGGAAGCTGAGCTGCGAGGAGAGACCAGGGCGGTGTCATACTCCTTGTTGCCAGAGATGGGCCCTGGGGTGGAGATCTTGAGGCTGTCAATGGGGCTTTTCCCTTGAAGATGGTGGCCGTGGCACCGAGTGAAGTCTTGGAGATGGCACTACTGGTGCCACCCCGCAGGAGAGAGTTAAGTATTGACTTTCTAGGGATGCTGGTACTAATAGGGTGAGAAGGTGTGTCAGGAGTTGACGGTACCACAAACTGGTTGGTACGCTGTCTGCCCTGATGAGGCAGCTCCTGTGCTGAAGTCTATGGTGCTTGCAACAGCACCAGGATTGCAGGCACCTGATGTGGTGCCAGGGGAGAAAAGAGGCCTGACATGGGTCTCATTCTATCCTAGTCTCCTTTTGCCTTTGGCACCAGGGAGCAAATCTTCTCTTTATTTATGGTGCTCCTGCTTTGTCTTCCCACATGCCTATCAGTGCTAAGAATCCCAAGTCATGGGAGGAGTGCTCTGCACAAAGGCTGAGGTGTTCAGTGTTGAGTCTCAGCACAGCTTGGAGACAGGTTTTAAGGCTGCCTCCATGAGGATAACTTGCAGTCTTGCTGCTTGGTCCTTTTTGGTTCTGTGATCTGAAGTCCCTACACACTTGGCAGCGGTCTTTCCTATGAGCTTCCCCCAAGCACTTGAGACAACTTGAATGCATGCTCACTCATAGACTTACCACAGGAGGCACACAGGACTTAAAACCCAGTGACCAAGGCGTGCCCCAGCACTGGGGAAGCAGACGACCCTACTAGCTAAGCGTGGAGGTGTCAAACTAAGTTCTAAAAATTATTAAACTACCAACTACAATAACTATTTACACTAAGGACTGTCTGAACAAAAAAGGGTTACAGCAATCATCACAGGTGGTAAAAAGGAACTGAAGCGTTGGTGGGACTCTTTATATCAGCGCTTTGAGTGTGCGACACCAGAGCTCACTGATATCACTAGGGAAAAAAATTCCAGCAACTGCTCAGAGCACACATGCACCTACACTGTAATGGATATGTGTATGTGACATTGTTTTATAGTTTGAAATTTTTCATGCCATAGGCTGTGTCTACACTACGGTGGTAAGTCTACCTAAACTATACAACTCCAGCTATGTGAATAATGTAGCTGGAGTCGATTGGAGTCTATTATACCTAAGGTCGAGTTACTGCTACTGTGGGATCTACATCACGGGGCGTCGATGGGAGAAACTCTCCTGTCAACTTACCTTACTCTTCTCGTCGGGGGTAGAGTACAGGGGTCGACTGGAGAGCGATCTGCTGTTTGATTAGGAGGATCTTCACTAGACCGGCCAAATTGACCACCAGTGGATCGATCTCAGAGCATCAATCTGGGCTGTAGTGTAGACCTGCCCATAGTAATCTAACTTTAAGTAGAACATTTTAAGTCACTTTTCACTGCAGCTCCGCATTTGTTGAACAAAAACTATTTAAAGTACACATACTTTTAGATCGGTGTTTCTACCTGTTAAACCCAATGAAATTTTTTTGTTTCTGGTAAAACTCTAGCACTACTTGTGTTATGGCTTACTGGTCAGAATGTGGACCATACTGCATAATCTAAAGACTCCTGAGATAAATTCTCAAAATAGTCAAACCACCAGTAGACTCCTCTCAAAATGTGAAAATAACAAAAAAAAAAAAAAAAAAAAAAAAAAAATCAAACCAGCACAATAACCTGCCTTATTCACAAATTCACCCTCATGGTGTCTTTTGCTCTTCAAAAGCCTCAATAAGTGGGCCTTTCAGTTTGCCTTGATGTCAGTAGATTTAGGCTACAACACAAAAGGGGGTGAGTTCCAAAGCCTGTACCTGTGGTGTATCTAGAAATAGACCAAAAAGTGTAGTGTTAATTTAAATTGCCTTTCTACATTATGTACTCCCTGCCTGGAGAGGTATTCAAAGTAGATCTGGTAGGGAGCATCACTCCCACATGCAAACTCATTTATATTTTGAAACAATATGTAAGTTACTAACATGCTTGAAGGTGTTGTGGAAGAAAATAATTTCTTCACCCAGTGGGGCAGTCATCTCCTATGGGTAATAATGAAGTATCAGTGGCTTTGCAGATTGCCCACAGAGGCACCTTTCTGAAATGTCCCTCTAGCTATTCAATATTAAATACAGTATAGAGATCCACTAGGTGTTGTCCATATTGAAGTTGCACAGGTTTAACTAAATTTTAAATCCTTTAAGTTCAAATCTCTAATGAAGACACACCTCTTAACTCTTGCCTAGCTTAGCTTACATTGATCATTACTGATGCAAGCTAAACCAATGTTGAGGGTTAATCCAGTGTAACTCCTCTATTTTACATTATTTAAATGCGTTTAACTTATTTAATGTAGACCTTTTCTGGAGGCTAATAAAGGCTGAAACCAGCTTCCACTATAAATCCATGTTTTAACCACACCCAATGATTTTAGTTTGGAAAATTGGTTTGGTCTGATTGTGAGAGTGAAGGTAATAGTACTTATGTAAAGCTTGAAGACTGTCATTGTTTTGTGTTACATGTGACTTGAAATAAATCCTGATTTGAAATGTTAAGTTATGTAGAATTTAAAGAGAAGGGACTATTAGATCTAGTTTGACCTTATAGCTCACAGCTCATTAACTCAATTTATCTCTATTACTGAGCCCATAATAGACCTTGTATTGGGCTTAACTAGACTTTCCAGAAAGGCATCCAGTATTTATGTGGAGAATCCACCGCTTCCTTGTGTAGTTTTGTTCCAATGGTTAATCACCTTCACTTAAAAATGAGCTCCTTATTTCCAGTTTGAGTTGTTGTAGCTTTAGCTTCCATCCATTGATTCTTGTTATGCCTTTAGCTGCTAAATTAAGGAGCCCTTTAGCATACCCAGTATTTTCTCCTGGGGAAGGTACCCCAATCTTTTTCTGTAGAATTCTATTTCCTCATGCTCAACTAGCCAGTTAGTGCCCCTTTGATCTATCAGCCACATTTCCTCAAATGTATCCACTACATGAAATGGATTTTAAGCAAAGCTGATTACTTTAGATGGCTCTATCCCATTCTACTTCCAGTCATGTACATAGGATTGTTTTGCCATTGACTTCAGTAGACAGGACATCACTTACCTGTAAGCAGAATACAACCCTACATATCTTTGGCTGTTACTCAGGCAGAAGATATCCACCCCAAAGAGGAAACTTGCCACCATTCCTCCCCTTCAACTTACCTGGCATCTGCCTTCTAACCTAAAAGTAGGTATTTCTGGCCAACTTCTAGCAATACAGAGATCATGGGAAGAAAGGTGTATGTACCATGTGTATGCAGCTCACCATTGCAGCACTTGTACACAAGCAGTGGTGGCATACTATAGTCAATGCAGTTGTTTAAGAGTGAGGTCTGGGTCCATGCAATCTCTGGCTCACTCACAAATCACAATATTACTTCAGCCTAGAGGTGAATGGTCAGCTAGAAGAAAAGGTGGAGGAAACAGAGCGCCTTGGTCCTTTTTCTGTTCTCTCCCCATGCCCCCAACTGCCAGGAAAACTCCACGGAGGGGTTAGCTGGATAAATAAGGCTTATAGAGCCTCCCTCCTAAAGGGCCCAGCATCTTTGGAGAAGCTCCCTAAAATAACCCAGGATTTCTATTCTGTCCCTTTCCCTGTGGTGGCTTTGGACTGTTATCCCACTGGGGGAGCAGGGGAGGAGACTGCAGGAACACCACTCTTCAGTTGTCTTCTGAAGGTGGTCAATGTGTTTGGATCTGGATAATGCCCAGCTTTCCCTGACTACCACCATTTTTAGCTCTGAAGCCACCTCAGATGAGTATCTGCCCCTTAAGGATAGGAACTAATGGATATCTGAAATGAAAATTATCATTAAGATCACCTCAGAAGCCAGAAGAGGAATCAAGGCTGGCTGTCATTGGCGGGTGAGGGGAGGAAGAGGGCAATGTGCTAATATTCTCAAATGGTGGAATCAGTGTTCACCTTCAGCTGCAGTTCTGGCCCTGTCTGGGAATGTATAAACTGGATTCTACCTTGCAAGACAGCTAGTTTGCATGTGAAGTTGTTGCTGCCTATTCCAAGACAGCTGATTTCCCTCACAACCTCTCATATTTTGAAAATGAAAAGAGGTAAGATTTGAATTTTTGTAGTGGGTCATTATAAAAATAAGAACCAACTTAATGCAGGACTGAGCAGTGTAGCTATATCTTGTACTGTTGACTAAATATATCCAGCAGTTTAGACACCTTAACTTGCTCCCTCTTTGTCCTTCTCCCTCCCCACGCCAGCAAAAATCAACCTCAAAGCTGCAGTGCATCAACAGTACATGGGGTTGAGATTCTTTCATATATGAGCTCTCCTTGGTCTTGCCTGTGAATTTACATTCCCTAACTCTCAACTGTGGCCATGCTGTCTATGGCAGCTAAAGCTCTAGAACCAAATTAACTCTAACAGTTGTGGGCTGAGTAGATAGCTATTGACCCATATTAGTGACTCAGACCATTTTAAAAACAAAAAACAAAAAAACACCTCTATGGTAAGGGCTTACTGCTCAATCTCCATCTTGTCCACATCTGAAACAGGCCACTAACCATTCTAAAGGGAAAGTGAAGATGGCCCTTCGTTCTTAGACTTTTTACAAGAAAGAGGGTTAATTTCACAGCAATTGTAGAGTTGGGATCTGAGAAGTACTGAATGTCAACTCTGACTTCACTGAGGCAGATTTAGCCCTTCCAGAGTGGAGCACCTATAATACTGAATCAAATATAGTTACATATTCTAGCCCATCGTTACTCATAAAAATTATGCAAAAACAGTACCAATACTTTCAAAGTAATATTTTTCCACAGAGATGACTGCCTAAAACTGTCTTCAGTTTGTCAAATTTCTAATGTGCTGCATTTCCAGTACATCACAGCACTTAACACTCAAAAGGGAGATTGTGAAAGAAACTGCCATTACTTTATAGTGTACATTGAAATAAACTGATTTTAAAATCAAATGTTTTGCCTTCAGTTCTGTTTTTAAATTGAACATCAATATTATTGTAAATTGTACTTATGCCTCAAGCATTCTGTCAGACACATTAAATAAAATAAAGCAAAACAAAAACATTTAAAATAGTCTAACTAGAAAGAACATCTTCAGGGTTTTGGTTTTTTTAGCAATGTTTAATTTTAGCAGGCTTTTATCACAAGCTTCTGCCTATATCAAAAACCTTAATTATCTATATAATAGTCTTGTGCTAAACATAGTTAACATTGTGTGGCATACTGTCTGAAAATTATTCTAGCTTCCTTAAAGAAGAGCAAGAAAAATGTTCAGGGGTTTGCAGGGAATGTTTTAGAAAGAAAAGTTAATGCCCCCTATTGGCTTCAATTCTGCTTTGTGTACACTAAAGGAACTGCCTGCACAAAACAGCTTGCAGGATTGGGACCTAAGAAGGCAAATATATTGATTGTGGTGAAGAAAGGACAGTGGGGAAAGACACTATTATGGTTTATGACTACCTAAAGGTTTAACACCAAGAATAGAGAGCAAATACTTAGGATGGTAAAATGGGCTTACGATTGAGCCATGGGATGAAACAGAAGAAAACTCAGGCCGAAAGTCTAAGAGGAAGAGGTGTTACGCCGTGGAATTAGTTTCCAAAAAGTATAGGAGGTTCCAGCCCACGGGACACTTAAATATAGACTTAACACTGGCTCATTCCCCTCACAAATAGAACAGACAACAGCTAGGTCTATCTAGGTAAAAGACCTGTGCTTGAGTATTGCTCTATAAATCCTCATCAAGAATGGGAAAATGCAGAGACAGTCAGCTACAGCTGATTCTTCTGGTAGAGTTACTTCAGGCCCAGAAGAATGGGCAGTGTGTTCCAAGACAACACTTTTTACCTGCAACTCCCAGTTAGTCAACACTTGAGCTAGGATGCGACTCCCAAGACTGCTCCCAGTAAGACATCTGACACAGCACTGACAGCCCATCCATGACTGCCAAAATCAACTTAGCACCGATAGCTGCGCTGGTGATGAATGCCAGCACCGCCACCTCCACACCAAGACAAGGTAGAGTAGAACAATGGACCAATATGATTCCCAGAACTGAGTTACCTCTCCTAAAAATGGGAAAAGCAGAAACGCATAAGAGCCCTTTGCTTTCAGTATCCCCCTGGGTTGCGAACTGAGTATAAATCCTTTTCATTATATGGGTCAGCTGATTGAGGGATTGAATTCCAACCTAGTATCTGTTAGTAACAAAATCCTACCACTTTCTCAGTACCAAAGCTGGTAATATTGACACCTGAGCTGGCATTTACAACAGAAGCCCTAACCTCCATCAAACTCTCTTTTGTCAAGTGTCATTACTACTCTCGTACCAATCTCTGTACCAAGAATACTAGGAGTGGGTGCCAAGAGTAAACTAGTACTGACACCATCACCTTTAGGAACACATCTACTTCTCTCATCCTTCCAGTCAAGATCCTTCCCCAATAACCCACCATAAAAACAGATCTGGGAACGGTTCCCCTGAGATGAGGGCCACTCACTTCTAAGCATCAGCTTAGTGCTCCATACCTCTGGCGCTGGTCTAAACAGTCCAACCAACCCTACCTTTACAATCTTGTACCATGGTAATTCTGGCCTTACTGACATCCACCCTCAAAACTGTCTATAAATAGATCTCCCTCTTACTCACTGTGCAAGCAAAGGTTGCACAATTCTGCAATTTCAATACTCCTTCCTGAGACCACCCAAGTCCCCTGGCCTTAAGATGGTTAGAGGGCCACATGAGGAAGAGGCAGGTTCCAAAGCTCTAGACCAATATAGGCCAATCTCTTCTCAAAGATCCCTCATCATCACTGCCTGACGAAGTAGTCTCCACTCCAATACCAGCTTTTAGACCTTTTCAGGGGCTGCTTACTTGGTTAGTAATACCTATTAAAGGCATATTGGGACCCCCCATAAATCTCTGGCATACCTCAGCTGCCTTAGCCCATACTTGCAAAGCAAGCAAAGATTTCAAGCTTTGCAGAAAATATTTGAACAATTTTACTCCCAACGTGGGTCATAGATCCCTGGTGGTCTCAGCAATCCACGAGAAATCCAGACCACCTTGCCCAGTGAAGTCTACTCCCAAAGACAGCCCATAAAAAGCTCAACATCTTTGTGGGAAAAGGCTTATTCCACTGACTCACTCTAGTTGTGACTAGCAAATTAGCAAGCACTATTTGCTCAGTATGAAAAGCTGGGACAAAGCAACCCTTTATGTCTAACTTCAAGATGCTAGTGAGGAACTTAAGGCAATAATATCCGAAGGTCAGTTAGTGGCAAAAACATGCAAGCAGCCATGGATGCTTTGGTTTTGGCAATTACATCCATGGCCATGGTAGTCACAATGAAGAGCGTGTTGTCAGGTATCCCATAGGAGATACAGAATAATATTGAAGACTTGCTCTTTGAAGGCACAGACTTATTTAACACTTGTTCTGAAGACTATTTGCATTCACTGAAGGATTCCAGAGCTGCTTGACAATCCCTTGATATTTACAGTCTGGGCCTCAAGGAAAAAACCCTTCAACTATCCAAGACAGACCAGTCAGAACACCCACTATTCTTAACAGCAGCCTGCTGATTACCCCCAGGAAGAAGCCTAGGTTATCCCAAAGGAGAGTACTATCTCCAGCACTAGCCATCCTGCTTCATCATCCAGGCACCAGGCTTGACATACGGGAAAAGTCACAACTCAGCCAGTACAACTCAACCAGACACTCTTTTTCTCTCTCCCCGCAAACACTTCACATGCTGCCTTTCTTTATTTTCTCCATCTTAGACTAGAATTACTAATGACAAATGGGTACAAGAAGTCACCTCCCAAGAGTATGCTCTTCAATTCCAGTCTCTGTCCCTCCTCTTCCTTGGTGACCTTTCTCATGAAATCCCAATTACTGAAAAAGTAGTTTCCTTACTCTGGCTAGGGGCCATAAAAGGGGACCTTTTAGAATTCAGAAGAAGAGGTTTTAATTCCCAGTATTTCCTCATTACACTGAAGCGAGTCTTTGTCCTGTCCTATATACAAACATATATGCTATTTCAGATTCCGGATGGTGACTTTAGCCTTCCTCCCTTCATTATAAGCTGAAACTTGTGGCTCCTGACCTCCAAGACACATACTTCCATATCAAAATCCTTCCAGCCCATAGGAAATACTCGCAATTCACAGCAGGGCACAACCACTATCAATACAAAATCCTGCCATTTGGTCTCTCCACAACACCAAGAGTTTTCACAAAGTGCCTACCAGTGTTAGCAACACATCTGGAGATAGGGTGTTCATGTCTACCCATACCTAGACGATTGGCTAATTAAAGGCATTCCCCCATCAGGAGTTCTCCATGGCCCTTGATTCTGTCCTTCTATTCAAAAGAGAAACTATAGCAAATTATCCATCACAAATGAGAATTCATAAGAGCTCTAATGATTCCAAACCAGCAAATGCATACCTTTCTGAGGAGATATTTCAATCTATCCGGACAATAGTATTCACCATCAAATTAATTCCATCTACCACATTGAGAACTTGCCTCAAACTCTTAGGCCACATGACAGATTGCATTTATGCGATGCTGCTAGCCAGATGATTATAGGGATAGCTGAGGTTGGGGGGTATTGCCCTTCAAGACATCAGATGTTCATGCATGTTGTAGTTTCAGTTAATCTAGCACTCAACTTGTGGACAGATTGTCAAAATACCTTCAAAGGGGATCCCGCCTTCTCCATGTATGAAGTCACTGATCACAGATGCTTCCAGTACAAAGTGGGTGCTCACCTGGACCAATGTCAGATACATGGTCTCAGGAACAGATAAGACATTTACATGTGGTCTCAGGACAATCAGGCTAGTATGCAAAACTTTCCATTCAGCCTTAAAGAATTTCACCATATTAGTTCTCATGGACAGCACATCAGCATGGTATTCGGACAACAGTATTTGTGCAAACAAGCGAAGAGGTGCTTGTTCATTGTTTGCATGCGAAGAGGCAATCAAATTTTGGAAATGGTATCAAGTCCATGAGATAACTCCAACAGACCTTCATTTCCTGGAACTCAACAATTTAGCAGATTTTTTCACCAGACTGCTATCATTCATGCATGGTCTTTGGAGGGTCCCATCAGACTAATATTCCACCAGTGTGTTACCCCTATCATGGATCTATTTGCCACAAGAGAACACAAAATGCCCAATGTTTTGTTCCCGGGTGGGAATGAGCCCACAATCCTTACAAGATACTTTCCTCATCTCTTGGACTCAAAGTCTCACACAGTCAACTTGCGTAACTCGTTGCCAGGAGATGTTGTGAAGGCCAAAACTATAATGCAAAAAGTGTACTAATACACTAATACCCATACATATAATTGCTCTCCCCATTCATCATTAACCCAAATAATTAAACTGAAAATTTTCTAAAAAAACCCAACTACTTTGATTATTAGTTTCAACCTGAAAGGACAGCAAAGGGTTCTTAAAAAATTTAACAAGAAAAAAAAAAAAGAGAAAATTCTGTGTCTGGCTGGCTTTAACGAGTCCTATGACCTGATTTCCCCCTCTGTCTCCCAAGCAGCCAGCCTATAGGTGTTCCTTAAGCACCTGTGTAAAAGGATTTACTAAAGTTGGCCCCTTGTTTACTGGTGAACAGGTAGTGCTCCTGCATCCTAGGACATTACCCTATGGAAACACTTTAAAATACAGTTGTTTTAGGATGTCAGTATCTTATTTGCTCTTAAATTCTTGTAGAAAGCAAGACAGTGTGACAGTGTAAGGGCTGAAACCCAGCAGAACTACTTATTTTGTTGAATGTTTGTGGAGGGCAGGATTACAGAGGGGCATGCATTGCTGTCTGCCACAATGAGGGATGGGAAGAAGTGGAGAAGCAGCTTGCTGAGGTGCACGTGGTCACAGTGTTCATTGTCTATGTGTAATTGGACAAAAAAGTGTAAGAAAAACATACTCGACTTCTGAGACAGTATGGGCTATAAATACTCAGTATCTCCTCACCGCCAGCTAGGTTACATACACAAAATCGGTTTACTTGATTTTGTGTGGCTGACAAAGATTTCACTTATTCACAAGTGGGATTGGTGAACACTTGCAAACTTTAAGGAAAGTTTCTAAATCATACTTAATATTCTAGGACTGACTCTTCTGTGTGACCTTGAAGAAATCAAACTGTTGCCTCTTAGATGACAAGTTATTAGTAATCCCAGAGATTTATAGGTACACAAACATGATTCCTACTGCCTCCTTAGTTAAAATGCATTATAGACCCATGACTAAGACACTGAAGTAAAGTTAAGAACTGACTTCTGTTCCTACCTCTGCTATTGGTTTGCTATGTGATTTTGGGCATGTGACTTCACTCTGTCCCTCAATATTCTCTTTTGTAATATGGGGATGATACTTCTTATCTTCATAAAGCACTTTGACAGCTATGGCTAAAAAGACCAATATAAGGGGCTAAATAATGTAATACATTATAATAAAACTAAGAGCACAGAAAAATCCTTCCCACTGTGCAAGAGCAGTAGAGTTAAGGAAGGTGCAGGAAGACACTGGGAAATAAATGCTTCTCCTGGGACTCGGAGTAGCAGATCACATACCATTTGTTTTGCACATATCTAGTTAGACATGTAGTTTTTCTTAATAAAACACACACGCTACTAACATGGATAGTGACATGTAATTTTTTAGCAGCAGCTCCTACAGCAATTCAACTCCACACCGGGATTTTTGCCAAACTTGAAAAAGGTCAACATACCAAATAGTGACACTTCACCTGCTGTTGAGATCAATAAAAGCTTTGGATTTTATGGCACGCAGACATGCTGCAGAAATATTTAAAGCCACCTTCATCTTCAGTCACCCAGATGTTGATATAAGCAGGATTTTTCATGAATGACTTGACTTTATCACTAGATTTGAAAACATGGCTCTTATATTGCATGTGAGGGTCCTCAGTGCACTTATTGGTCTCTTACCCAAGCGTACCCCCAAGGCAATAAGAAAGAATATTAAAAATAGCACCTGCTTCTTAGACAGTCAAGGAGTGAGCAGAAGAAGCCAGTCCTCCTGAAGCAGATCTTTTGCATGACAATCCAACTGTTCCTGTGCACATTCTAGATGAAGACTTGTTTAGGAGTTCACATCTTTTAACTTCCTGGTTGAAGTTTACATTTGATTCATCTTCACCTAAACAATTATTTGTACCATCATATCTCTCAATTTCATGGTAACTTAGTAAGTACAGATGTGCATTTGATTAATATTAGAAAGTCTATGACTTTCTTTGCAGCTAGCAGTAGTTATTAATGTGAGCTTGACCTTAAAGTTTAGCCACTATGACCTAAAAATTAATTTTCAGACTATTATTTTGCCTTAGAGACAACAGCACAAACTATGCATTCACCAGCTAATTTCCATCCTACAAAATACTTTTCAAGTGACGCTCATCCCCTCCCCCCCCCCCCCAACTACGTATTCTGCAAATAAGGGTTTGAGAAGCTGGAATACACTATTTGTAATATTTCATTACTCCCCTGATTAATCAGCTTCTTCAATTCAGTCACCATATGCATACGCCACTTTAATAAGATACAACATATACAGTTTCTAAATGCCATGGGCTAGAGATCCCTGCTGCATTAGAACGTGAGTAATCATAACTCTATGTAAGCATTCTGTCATCAGGGATCTTCTATTTCCAGGGCTTGGGACAGCATGTTACACAGTCGGGCTTGAAATGTCACCTACGCTGGTCACTGACCACTTGCTGGAAAGGATCTTTTTATACATAAGGTACAAGGGGAGTAGTTCTTGCCCCAAATCAGCCCTAGTTTAACACTGTTCTAAACTATTGATTTTTTCCCCTCAATAGCTGGACCAAGAAAATGTCAAATTTGGAAATAAAACCATTCACCCCCAGTGAAGCTCGCGGACAAAGCAGCCAAGTGTGCACTAATGGGACTCCCCACACACCCCATTTCCCCCCACGGGGATTTCTCGAGCCAAAAATCTAGCTGGCTCCTAACGGGAACAAAATGCAAACAAGGGGGAAAGTATCACAGGAAACAGTAACTGAGGCGGAATCCATGGAGCCAGCAGCCGGCCGACACCCGCTAACGGCTTGCAGGGCTGGCCGAGCGTGGCCCGAGGCTGCTGACAGGAGAATGATTAAGAAAGGGAAGCGGGTCGGTTTTCCCGGCTCCTCCCCCAGTCCCGTTTCCACTGGGCCACCTCCCCGACCCCCGCACACGCCACAGCAGTATCCGCCACCGCGACGGCCTCGCTCCCGCTACTTCGCGCCATAGCGAAGAATTTGCCCCCTGCGCCGGGCCCGTTGCCCAGGCGTCACCACGATCGCCCCGCTTCTCACTACAAGGGCCGGCCCGGCTGGCTAGGGGAACAGGCCGCTTCTCCCGCGCTAATCCGGCTCCCCGCCGCCGGGCTGAGCCGGCCGGCACCCCCCGCCCCTCCGCAGCCATCTTGAGGGCAGCCCAGGTCTCGTCCCGACTGCCGCGGTGGGGCCGGGGTGTTCGCGGCGGCGGCGTCGCGCAGTCAACCCGGCCCCGGGGCGGCAGGGCCCATCCACCCCTCGGGGCAGACCGGGGCCGAGGCCGTTCGACTCGATGCTCATTATCGGAGCTTTGCCATCCGCCTCCAGCGCGGCTGGGTCTTAACGCCCCGCCCACATCACCATGGCGCCGGCGCCCCGAACTTCACGCACGGCACGGACCCGACGCACGCTAGTGCAATCACGTGGTGGTGGAATCACGTGACAAAGAGCGGAAGTGGCGCTGCGACTCTCTCTCTTCCCCTCCCCACCCTGTGGGTTCGAGGGTCCCCGCGCTGGATGCGCCGCGCCCCTCCCCCGCTGTCGGCGATGGGGTGGGGGTGGGCGCGCGAGAGACTGAGGCAGCGCGCGCGGGGGCTGGAGGCGCTGCGGGAGGTCTGCCGCCAGTACCCGCTATTCTGCTGCATCCTGCTGGGACTCAGCGCGGCCACCCTCCTGCTGAACCGGTAACAGCCACCGCCTGGGCCCGCGTCCTTCCCTCTTGTTCCCCGCTGCCGCCCGCCCCCTTCCCAACAGCCGGCGGCTGCGGCGACCTCCGAGCGGCCGTTACTGGGGATGACGCGGAAGGGTGTCGGAGGGGGGCCCGGGTGAGGGAGCAGGGCCGACGCTCCCCTACTTGTTGGCCGGGGCCCGTGCGGGCTGTTTGTCTACGGCGGGGCCGTTCGGCCGGGAGCGGCGCTGGGGGCAGCTCTCCGGACCCGGCTGGGGAGGGCGGGGTCCCGGCTTCCTCTGTCCCACGGGCTGCGCTGACGGGAGCTCGCCCGAGAACAGCGACAGGCGCCCCACCGAGGTAACTGCGTGGCGCTGTCAGCCCGGTTGCTGTGGCCGGGGGCGGGGCGAGGCCGTGACTGCTCAGCCCTCCCCCGGTACCCGCGGTCGGGACTAGCTGCCCTGACACAGCTCAGGCACGTTGGGAAGCGGGGAAAATGAGGACTTAGTTCAGATCGTTTCCAGTTTATCTCCTTGACTTTAGAGGAGAGGCGGCAAACAGCATCCGCTCCTCTCCTCCTCTTAGTCCGCCCCTCTCCCAGAGGCAACGTATTAGCAGCTAGCAATTCAAGGAAAAGTTTGTAGTGAGGGGTCAAACTGTGTGGGGGAGAGGGAGACAGAAAGCGACAACCTCTGCTTTTACCCTTCCATGACCCCACGCTTGCTTCACATGCCCATTCATACTCGTGTCAGCCAGGAGGGGGATCTTCCTTTTTCTTGACCTATCCTGTGAATAAATAACTTTGGGGGTCAATATCAGTGAGTTGTTATAGTGCTCCCAGCGTGTGATTGCATAGTCTCTCTGTTTTTTGGTCGTTCTCCTTTCTTACCTCAATCTCCAGAGTGTGTGCATTACAATCCAGAATAGCAGCAATATACCCATCCCCAAATTATTAAACATAAATTGTATATGGTATGAGCAACAGTTATTTCTAAAGTAAGGAGTACAGACTTAATAAAGTCCTGGTGCTGATTCTGTGCTGGGCAGGGCTTTGGAGCTGTGCTCCGGCTCCGCTCCAGCTCCAGGCAAAAACCTGCAGCTCCACTGCTCTGGAGCTGCTCCGGGCTCTGCTCCAAAGCCCTGCAGGGCACACATGCTTACTTTTTGCCCTGAGGCATTTTCAGTGTGAGACTTACTGATAAAACTAGACCTACTGGGAGACTTAGGCCTTATCTACACTGCCACTTTACAGCACTGCAACTTTCTCACTCAGGGGTGTGAAAAAATACTCCCTCCCCCCCAGCGCTGCAAATTTCAGCGCCGTAAAGTGGCAGTGTAGATAGTGCACCAGTGCTGGTGCCGCGACTACACAGCCACATTAAAGTGCTGCCACGGCTGCACTTTAATGTTGCTAGTGAAGACGTGCCCTTAGAGGAGGGTGCTAGTTTAGGTTTCTTAAAATTTAACAAAAAGTTCCTGGACAGAAAAACATTTATCCGCTACATCGAGCACAGCTCTACAAGAGGTCATTATGATACTGACTAAAAAGCATCCATTACTATACTCCTACTTGTTTACATTTATTTTAAACAATTCCCATAGAGCATCAAAGGTAGAGAGTGCTGTGTCCCTATACAAAATTAGTATTCAGACTCGCCATTTGTCATAGTAGGGTTAAAAATTCATATTTTAATGCTTAAAAGATACTATTAAGTAAATGTAAAATATTATATTAACTTATTGGATTGTCAGTCAGTATCAGAACAGGAAGATATTAGGTGTGGTCTAGTCTGAACATAGATCGGCAGGCCAGTACCCACCCCTCAGAGGTGTTGTGGGGCTTAGTTATATTTGTAATATGCTTTGAAATAATGTACTATATTAGTATTGCTGTTTTATTATTCCTGTCTGTGGATGAGTTCACCTTAGATTTACGTAACTGGCAGCTCCAATCATTGAGATAAGACTCTGTTCATGAACACACAAAGCAGTGGTTCTCAAACTTTTTGTATTGGTGACCTCTTTCACACAGCAAGCCTCTGAGTGCAACATCCCCCCTCTCCCAGTGGCTGTCTGTGACCCCATGTGGGGCTGACAGCTCACAACCCCCATGTAACCACTTCTTGACCTCCTGACCTGTTGCGACTCCCAGTTTGAGAACTCCTGAGATAGAACTAGGTGTAATTTCTGGTAGAGTAGTCACTAAAAGAAATACTTGTGTTCATATTATGTTCTGAAAAATTCTGCTGTAAACATACCATATGGTATTGTCTACCTTGTTATACAGATTTCTTTTTCTCTCTTTGTTTACAAGGTATCTTCACATTTTAATGATCTTCTGGTCATTTGTTGCTGGCGTTGTCACATTCTACTGCTCATTAGGACCAGATTCTCTCTTGCCAAATATTCTTTTTACAATAAAATATAAACCCAAGGTAAATTTAATTTTTTCTTTGTAGTATTTGTTTAATTTTTCTCCATTTATTTTGTAGCAATATGTACAAACAGTAATTTTAGAAAAATGTTATGCTCTATTAATGTAACAGTGGTGAATGCAGTTGATATTAACTTGTAACTTCCTATAATGTACAGTCCTCAGATACAAATGAAGGCTTTAATCTTGCAAATATTTGGGTTGAACCCAGTGGAACTATTTACATGTGTAAAGTTAAGTGTGTTTGCAGGATTAGGGCCTTATTACTTAAGGGCTTGAAATATGCAGTCGTCAGTGTTGGCAATTCAACTGCTGCCTGTATAATGCTTTTAGAGTGTCTGTAGTAGTTGAATTTTTTTTTAATCCTGAGCCTGCATGATAACATGATGCTTGTAAAAGAGATGCATTTCCTTTGACAAAATGAATTCGGAATATATCTTACTGGCCATACTCAGCCTCCTTTACATGAATTTGAAAGTTTCAAAAAAAGAAATGTCAATTCTAAATCATCTTTCTGCTGAATTTAGTACAATGTTTTATGTTGATAGGTTAGTTTTAATCTGTAAGTTATTTTCTTAAATTCAGTTGCTTCCATTTGGTACTTTACTAACTTAATTATCTTTGTATTCACCTCCCGCCCCCACACACACAAAAGAAAAAAATCAAGCAATCTATGATATTTTGTGCAATTTAGTTTTAATTTAATCACATACAGCAAAAACAAATTGGCTAATGCATAAGTGCATTGAGAGAGAGGATTTTGAAAAACTGAGACTTCTTAAATACTTTGTCTTTCTTAGCAATTAGAACTGCAGGAGCTCTTTCCCCAAGGTCACAGCTGTGCTGTATGTGGGAATGTCAAATGCAAAAGGCATAGGTAAGTTAAATATTTGGCATTTCTTATCATAACAGTTCTTACATTTTGTACTTTGGGGTGAGAGAACCTTCTATTAAATGTTGTATTCTCTCTCTTGGTTTCTTACAGACCTGCATTGCTTCTGGAAAACTACCAGCCATGGTTGGATCTACAAGTGTCTTCCAAGGTTGATGCCTCTCTCTCAGAGGTATCTTATTTAATCATCAATTAATGTTAATTATTTGACATGATTTCAGTGCATTGAAATCCAAAACTACTAACGTTTTGTCATTCAGATCCCTCCTTAAAACTCATCATTACTTTTGGACATCAGAAGTGAGTCCATCACACTTTGTACACCTCTGCCCCGATATAATGCTGTCCTTGGGAGCCAAAAAAATCTTACTGTGTTATTGGTGAAACCGTGTTATATCGAACTTGCTTTGAGCCTCCAGAGCGCGCAGCCCCGCTCCCCCGGAGCGCTGCTTAACTGCGTTGTATCCGAATTCGTGTTATATTGGGTCACGTTACCTCATGGTAGAGGTGTATGTATTAAAAAATATGAAATCAAGGAGGAATAGAGAGATTATATTATTGCTATATTTTGCATAGATGCAACTGCTTCTGGAATATTGTGTCCCATTTTGGTGTCCACAATTCAAAACGGATGTTGAAAAATTGGAGAGTTTAGAGAAAAGCCATGAGAATGATTAAAGGACTGGAAATCATGCATCATAATGAGACCCTCAGGGAGCTCAATCGGCTTATCTTGTCAGAAAGAGAGTGTGTGACAGTCCCCTGGTGTTATCTGGACTGGTGATCTGCTAGGTCACTCCAGTCCTCGACTCAGGGAGGCAGCCTTACCCTGCTCTGCTGTGAGAACCCCCACTCCAGGGCTGTTCACACACAGCCTCTATAGCATGTAAGCTGCTCGCAGCTAAGTGAATGAGCACTTTTGGCCAGTCGCTTGGATTGTGCAACCGAATGACACTAGCCAATATCTCCAGTCAGACACAACCCTAGGAACCTCCATCTTGCAGTGTCCGGTTATGCCCGCTTCAAGCTTATGAGTTCGTCAGTTTAAGAAAGAAATTAATATGTACCAGGCTTGTTATCCCAAGGGGCCTCTCAGACACACTTCAAACCAAACGCCCTTCTTCAGATAGAATAAACAAATTTATTAACTACAAAAGAGAGATTTTAAGTGATTATAAGTCAAAGCACAAGAAGTCAGATTTGGTCAAATGAAATAAAAGCAAAACACATTCTAAGCTGATCTTAACACTTTCAGTGTCCTTACAAACTTAGATGTTTCTCACCACAGGCTGGCTGGTTGTCCTTCAGCCAGGCTCTCCCCTTTTGATCAGCACTCAGTCGCTTGGTGGGGGTGTCTGTAGATGGAAGAGAGAAGAGCATGGCAAACATCTTTCCCTTTTATCATGTTCTTTCTTCCCTCTTAGCTTTGTCCCCCTCCCTTTCGGAGTCAGGTGAGGATTACCTCATCATAGTGCCAAACTGACCAAGGGAAGGGGGGTGACTTGCTCGAGAGTCCAGCAGATCCTTTGTTGCTGCCTAGACCGGTGTCCTTTGTTCCTGTGAGGTTGGGCTGGGTTTGTCCCATACATGCCCTGATGATGCCCCTCTATTCCTGGAGAGTTTTGCCTGGGCTTGTTTTAAGCCACGAGGACACGTTTTCAGCCTCATAACTATATACATGAAATTACAACCTATAACATTACTATAACAATGCTCAGTGTATCATGAGCCTTCCGAAGACACCTGGCATGACAAACTTTGCATTAGATACCACACAATCATATTATAAGGATGAACATGGGGGGGTGCGGGGTGTTCCCCTGAGATACAGAGTGTCACAGGGTGAAGGTGTGACTTGTTCACAGACTATAAGTACTTAGATGGGGAACAGAAATTTTATTATAAAAGGGTCTTCAATCTAAGAGACAGGGGTATAATAAGAGCCAGTGGCTGGAAGTTAAAGCTAGAGAAATTGACTTGAAATAAGGCACAGATTTTTAAATGAGTGTGATTAACCACTGGAATAATTTACCAAGGGTTGTGGTGGATTCTCTATCACTGTCATTTATAAAATCTAGATGTGCTCTACTTCAAACTGAAATGAATTCAGGGAAATCTTATGGCCTGTGTTGTACAGGAACAGGAAGTCAGACTAGATGATCACAATAGTGTCTTGGGGCCTTATCTATGAAAATGAGTGCATACTGAAACTGAGGCTCCAAGATAGGTCCAGGACTGTCATTACAATACTACCAATACTAAATAATAAAATATTGTCCTTTGTTATCCATTGTTCTTTCCAGTGTACTGTTATGCACTCTATTGTGACCTAAATTTAGATTAAGTTCTCTAAGATGGGGACATTTGTTTATGAGAAGGAGCCAGCATGTTTTTTGGGTTCTTTAAAATAATAAATAATACCAATAATTAAGATGTGCTATGATTACCCGAAGAAGTTATTTATTACCTATCGCCTAGAGTTATTTCCTTCCTAAATGTGAGTGCATATTTAAAAAAATAAAATACTGCACTTTCTTACGCAATAGCTGACTTTTTTACAGCATCTTGACAATGCACAGTGCATATTTTGAGAGCAGAATGGGTTGAAGAGCTCTGATTAGCAAACATATTAGTACTTGTAGTTCAATTCCATCAAGAGATTAACATATGTAGAATCTTTATTAAGAAGTACATCTTTTTGGAAATAAACACAGTGAGAATATCTTTTTGGAAATAAACACAGTGAGGATGGTGGTGTATGGTATTCAGAGTTGCTGTTTGTATGGCAGTATTACAGCCCACGTGCCTTAGAGAATCATGAAACTGAATTACAGCCCTCACTACTCCAGTTAAGTGTGAGAGAAGACAGAATGGAGAAGACTTGGTGCTGGAGTGGGGCATGATTTTCCATGTTTCTATTGCAAACTCTGGGTTATAGAATGATGCTGCAACTCATGTAAATTGCGTGAAATCTGCTGTCCCATTCATCTTGGTCTGAGTTCAAGATGTGATCTGTAATATAGTTTTAAATGTCACAAATTGCATAAAATGAATCTGACTGAAAAATTACTTAAAAATTACTTGAAATATCTACCAATATATTTACAGCATAGGTTTACTTAGCTCTTGATCAATGCACTTGTAAGACTTTGTGGCATAAACCATGCCAATGTGTCATTGTGAAAGAGCTAATCAGAGATGTCTGTAGCCAGCATCACAAAAGAAAATGGCATTCCTGGTTCAGAACTCCTATCATTACAAATTTATCATTAGTTCTTTGTTTTTTTGTGTGTGTTTAATTCTTGGTTCCATGCCCTTAAAGAAGAGACCTAAGGAATAATGTTTTACTTTCTTGGACAGGAGGGGAGGTATGGTTCTTTCACCTGTCAGTTCAATTCATCCCTCCGTCAGTTTGATTGATAAGCACTCTATAAACCATCATATTGTCTAGCATGGTCAGACTGGGCCCCTGAGGCAATCCAAAACGCAGCAGTGGCATGGCTGGGTATGTTCTCTATCACCTGGGATCAGTTGCTCTTCTCAGAGGCAAATATCATCTTGGCCATCCGATCACTGCTTTCAAATTCTCTCCTATTGATTGCACATTAACTTTCCAAGGTCTCGCTTTCTTTCAGTCGATCCCCAGGCTCACTGCTCTGGCTTGCTATTGAGTGCTTCATCTCTAGACCTATACTCTTCCTCTTCCTGGCAGCTTTGGTCCCTTCTTTGGAGGCCAACATAGAGCATTTGACTGTATGGCTTTCAGCCTTGCAGTGTTTGCTTAGAAATACGTTCCGCCTCTTCTTTCCTCCAGAGGTCTTCCCCCTTCCTTTTTTTTTTTTTTAAAACATTCTTCTCTAGCCAGTGCATTTTGTTTCCCCACCTTTAATCTCTTATCATTTTAGAGTTATAATGTACATGTTTAGTGAAGTTAGAAAAGATGTTTGTGTATCTTTTTCTTTCAGCTCTTCTAACAAGTATGTAGAATAAATAGATCCCTTATTTTGTAATGTGATTGTCTTTGTTCTACACAGGTGCTTGAACTGGTGCTGGAAAATTTTGTTTATCCATGGTACAGGTATGAGTTTTCCACAAATATTACTTTTTCTTCTAATAATGACCCCTCATTCAAAACAGTATAGTGGAAACAGTCCTTTACAAAATACATATTTAGTTTTTGTGTTAAAAATTATAAAATACAAAGATTTTTTTTTTCTTTCTCAGTTTAACAGTTTATCACCTTACTTTTTGTATCTTATTAGTTAAGTAGAGTGGATCAATTTGTTCTAAATTACAAATTTCACAAAAATCTTTAATATTTTAATTGAAACTATAAAAACACTTTGTATCTTGGTGAGGCTTTCCTAGAAAAAGACACATTTTTGCTGCAACCATGATAAGAGGTTCAAAAACTGTAAGAACTTTCAAAATCCTCTTTTATGAGTTATGATTCTAAACCGGGGTGGCCAGCCTGTGGCTCCGGAGCCATATGCGGCTCTTCAAAAGTTAATATGCGGCTCCTTGTATAGACACTGACTCCGGGGCTGGAACTACAGGTGCCAACTTTCCAATGTGCCAGGCTGGGGGGCTCACTGCTCCAATCCCTGGCTCTGCCACAGGTCCTGCCCCCACTCAACCCCTTCCCACCCCCTCCCCTGAGCCTGCCCTACCCTCGCTCCTCCCCCACCCCCCCAGAGCCTCCTGCATGCCACGAAACAGCTGATTGGGAGGGCTGTCGGTGGCCGGGAGGCGCTGGGAGTGTGGGAGCTGATGTGGGGCTGCTGACATATTACTGTGGCTCTTTGGCAATGTACATTGGTAAATTCTGGCTCCTTCTCAGGCTCAGGTTGGCCACCCCTGTTCTAAACTATAACTGTTCCTCTGACCCTGTATTTCATGTAGTGTCTTAATCTAAAAATAAACTCTTTTATCCTTTTTAAAAAAAAAAAAAAGATAAGGAAAATACATTCAAGATATGAGCTAAGGCTTTGACCCTGCAAAGATTCTACACATGCTAAATTTTAAGACTGTGAATAGTTCTGTTGAACTCAGATGAGACTATTCACATACTTAAAGTTAAGCATGAGTGTGAATAAGCCTTTGCAAGACTGGGGCCTGTATGGGTTTCTTGTGTGTTGTGTTTTTTTTTTTTGTTTTTTTTTGTAACTTAAAGGTATATTACTCTAAGCACTTTGAAGGAAAATAACTTAAATACACCTCTACCCCAATATAACACGACCTGATATAACACGAATTCGGATATAACTCAGTAAAGCAGTGCTCCGGGAGGGCGGGGTTGCTCACTCTGGCGGATCAAGTTCGATATAACATGGTTTCACCTATAACACGGTAAGATTTTTTGGCTCCCGAGGACAGCGTTATATCGGGGTAGAGGTGTAGTTCAGTTCTTGGTGTATATTAATGCCATGATATAAGATTATTTTAATTTCTAAAACAAATAAGACACTGGATTTCACCTAATTCAACTCTGAATTTGACTTTCCCCTTCTTAAAGGTGATGTTCATTAAAAGAATCAGTCAACTACTCTTACCTTCTATTTTACATTATCTGTCTTACCCACTGGAAGTTCAGATTTTTTTTACAGGCATTCTATTTATCCAATTTATTTTTAAATATGATTGAAATCTATATGTCTCTATTTAGTTATGCCTTTGCTTTGTATCAATATCGGTTTGAATATACTTAACAAAGCTATACTTATCTGCAGGACAGCAGAGGGAGCTCGAACACTGTGTTGTACATCACCAAAATGGATAACCTTTGGGTGTTCATTAGCTGAGTAAACTTTAAAGTATATGAATCCAGAGGACATTTTGCGGAGCTCCTTTTAAATAAAATAAAATTTAAGGAGGCCATATAGGTGGCTGTGTTTAATATTTTATAATTTAAAATTGGTGGAGAATCTATGGGCACTGTATCTTTTATGTTACTTCAGACTGATGGAGAGAACTTAGATTCAAGATATTACATTTAAGAATCACAAGGTCCAAAAAAAGTTCTCTTATGTGCTTGTATTGTGCTTTGCACAGTGGGGTCCTGGTCATAACTGGGTCCTCTGAACACCTTAGCATAGTGATAATAAAAAGCAGTGAACTAGCACTTCGAGGTGGGGGAAATTTTCTGAAGTTATGGCTTATTGCCTAAAGTCTTGGGGCAATATACAACATTGGAGAATTATTTTTACTTAAGGGCAAATCTTCTTAGTATGTTAGACTGTCATTAGGGCAGAATTTGTCTAATGTTCTAGGATTTTTTTTTCTTTTCCTGTTCCACTCTTCCATCCCTTCTCTCTGTTTGCATCTTTGGGGAAATCCATTTCTCCCAAACAGGAAAATGAGGCCCTCAGCAGACACAGCTTTGTAGGAAGGGGCAGATTTCAATGATGGGACAGGTTTGGGATCTCTTTCTGTCCCAGACTAGAGCAGCTGGACAAGAGTTTAGGGTGGGAGAGGACTCTGGGATGACATCTTCCTCTCGGGGAAAGGAGCACAGACTTCCTTGACACCAGCTAGGCCCTTTTAGGCAGGAAAAATGGGAACTGGGCACAAGAGGATTTTTTTCCTTGGCCCCACCAGCTGCTGTCACCTTCTACCATCATGCATATTTTGTATCTCAGAGCTCTAACATGCTATTGCCTACTTGGGAGGGCAATAGGATTATCTACTTTTGGTCAATTTTTAACAAATGAAATTTAAAAAGAAATGCTGTATTATAGGTAACATGCATATTGTATTATAGTTAGAGCTAGTCAAAAACTTTCTGATGGGAAAACTGTTTTGTCAGAAAATGCTGATTGCACACAATCAAAATGTTTTCTCGGAATGTACCAATTTCATCTAATTTTTTGCAGGAAATTATCAGAACTATACTATAATATATAAAAGTAGAAACATTTTGACCATTTTGTCAAAACAAAACATTTTGAAATTTCAGACTTTCTCATTGGATAGAAATGCAAAATTTCAACCAGCTCTACTGATAATATTGAACACTTACTGCATTTTTCATCATAAAGCTTTGCAAACATTAATTTAGGCTCACTCCGTCCCACCTAACTGGGTAACTGTTTTTTCTTTTTAAATAAACACATGGGGAAAGTGAATTAGAGGTTATTTGCTCAAAGTCATGCAGTTAGTCAATATTAGAACAGGAACTTAACATAATTCCTGGCTGTTAGTCTTATGCTCTGACCATGCCTCTCAAGTCACAGCTAATTAGAAGTGCAAATATATCTACTATATTTAGGTGTCCACATGTTTTTATGCTTGAATAGAGGACCAGTCACCAGCTGGCCCTGCCCAGTTTTTGTGCTTTCATTTAGGTTGGAGATAATTCTTATGCTTTCAAGTGCCACCTTTTAATGTTTTTATTCTTTCTTTTATAAATGTCAAATGTGACCTGGATGGGTTAAAGTTCAAACTAAATATTTTCCTTGGTTCACTCATCATGATTTGTTTTAAAACTTTGCAGGGATGTAACTGATGATGAGTCCTTCGTAGATGAGCTGAGAGTAACATTGAGGTTTTTTGCATCTGTATTAATTCGCAGAATTCACAAGGTAAAAATGGCTTGGAGAGAGAACGTGATTTTATATGTAAGAAGTGATATCTAATGCCAAAGTAAATCTTCTTGCTTTAATTATGTTACCAAAAGAAACATATTGTACTTTCTATATAGAATTACATTTGACAGTTTCTTCCTCTTTATGCCTGCTTCCTTTCTCTGAAACTTATCTCCCATGGTACTCTTGGCCACAGCCCAATCCTATGGAATCCTTGCAAATGAAAGTCTTTGTTCCCGCTGTTTTAGTAATGCTTGGCGCAAGACTATCTTCTATGTTGCATTGGCTGTTTCTAAGGTGATTTCATTTTAAGGAAGTAGAGAGAATTACTAGATATTGAGGAGCTGTAGTCCCTGTAGCTACTACCTGATTCGCCTTCTGTGCTTAGGTTCTTTGAAGATATTTTTATACTTGTTAAGAGGATAACTGCTTCAAATAGCTCACTCTAAGAATCCCGGTAGGTGTGACTTGTGTGCAGAAGGGACTATGCTAACTTGGAGTCATGATATGTTATAAGTGTTAAGTAAAATTGAGTGATGGGGGTATGTTGCCGAACAAAGACCAATGAGCACATACCGTATGTTGGTGGGTGCACAGCAACACAGAGGCTTGGACTTCCATATGGAAGCTCCACCTGAACTGCCCATTCAGAACTTTTTTTTTTTTTTTTTTTTTTTTTTAATTTGAATGATCATCAGTTGGCTTCTGAGGAGAGGGAGCAGGATCACAGAGCAGGTGGGAGAGCTGGTCTGCAATCAGGAAGGGAAGTATTGCCAGGCTTTTATAAGATCAGGTTTTCCTTGTGGGAATAAGAAGTGGAGGTATTACCAGATACGATCTTTCTTTTGTATTTAACCACAGTAAACGTTTAGTGGATTTAAAAAACAACCAGATTTTGGCATTGGAATACATTAGTGGGGTTTTGAAGAGATCTGAAGGGCTCTTGAAATAGAAATATAAAAAAATCCAGCATTTCCCAGTGTTCACAGGCAAGTGTCCCGAGAGGAAGATCATAGGGGTAAAAGGGCTGTACTGGTGACTCAGACACCAGTTTCGAACAACATGTTTGTCCAGGAAGGGGAATGTCGTGGCAACTTGTACGTGAATTTAGTTCCTGTGAAAAGTTTGGACTGACCACCCTCTGTCCTTTACGGAGGTACTGTATATGCAATGGAAACTTCCTGATGTTCTCTGGTAATGTGCCTCAAGCGCATTTTGCAGGAACTACCTCTAAGTACCTCTTGTTGTTGTAGGCAGAATAGGAGTTAGAAGCTAGCTCAGTTTCCATGCCCATTCAATGCTGGCCCCTCTGCTGACACAGCTACCCAAGGGTGTTGTTCCACCTCAGTAACAACTATTAATACGTTTTATTTCCTGAACTACAAGATATACACACATGCTATGTAGCTGATGAACAACCTGACTCAATCCTAGTTGAATATCAGATCTGGATGTCTTGCTTGTTAACATACTTATGGTACTGCAGATGGTTTAAAAGTTAAGATGGGGAAAGACAATCAGCAAATGCTCTTTGTATTGTAAGCATAAAGGTTTGTAAATGAAGCAGATGTTTCAAAATGGAAATGTAGCATAAGTCTTAAAATTTACGTTATAATTTTAATTCATGTAACTTGAGTTATTATTTGACTTGATCTATTGCTATCATACATGAAAAGATAAAATATGATAGTGATAATACCATATTATACAGGTAGCTGAAGGTTACATGTGAACTGAAATAATCTAGCATATAACATCTTTTAAACATGTCCTGTGTGAATTAGAATAATAAAGATTATCCAAATTCCTCCACCTTTCTTGTCAGGAGCAAAATATTTATAATATTTTTCAGTCAGGCTTGGCTGAGAGCAAAAATGTATTTAATCTTTTGTGGCATGTAAGCTGTGTAAGTGTTAGATGCTGTGTGGAGAATTGAAGAAGCTTAGAGTACGTCTACACTAGCACTTTTGTCCATAAAACTTTTGTCAGTTGGGGTGTGAAAAAAACACCCCCCTGACCAACATAAGTTTCACTGATAGAAGTGCTGGTGTGGACAGCGCTATGTCGGCAGGAGACACTGTCCCGCTGACATAGCTACTGGCACTTGGTGGTTTAATTATGCCAACTGGAGACCTCTTTCCTGTTGGCAAAGAGTGGTTAGACAGGAGATCTTACAGTGGCGCAGCAGTATAGCTGTCCCACTGTAAGGTCTCTAGTGTAGACATACCCTTAGTAGGTACTGGAGTTTAATCAAAACACATTCCCCTTTATACATTTTTAGTTTATAAATTTTGTATTAAGATTGTATCTGATGTAATATTAAACTTATTTTCTGTGTTTATTGTGCAAAGTTTTGTAAATAACGCAAATTTAGACATCATGATAGCTTGAGCTGTATGAATTATACAGGAGAGATAGGGTTTGTGGGTGAGTGAGATGACAGAATACTAGGTCTTGGAGCTCACAAAAATGTAATTCAGAGTGACAAGGTGAGTGAGGTAATGTTTTATTGTACCAACTTCTGTTGGTCAGAGACACATGCTTTTGAGCCACACAGAGCTCTTCTTCAGGTCTGGGAAAAGTACTCACAGCATCACAGCAAAATGCAAGATGGAACAGATTGTTTAGTTAGCACATATTGTAAGGGACTGTTCAAGATAGAATGGCCTGTTAAAAAAATCTGTGCAATCACAGGACAAAAAGAGCCATATAGTCCCTGAAATCTAACTACCAGACAAAAGAGGCACCACTGTAGTCCTCAACTGTGATGACTGAGTTAACGAGGCCAACCAACAGCACTCTGACACCACCTACTATAAAGAACTCAAAAACAACCCCACACCACAATTTATCCAGGAATTGAAGGATGATATCCAATCCTTCCTCAAACAACTCAGAGAAACTTTAGAAACTCCTCCCCCATGAAACCACCCCAGTGCCCTTCTACATGCTTCCCAAGATACACAAACAAGGGATCCTAGGCAGACCCATCATATAGGATCACGGCACTCTTACTGAAAGTATATCAAGACTCTTAGAAACCATCCTCAAACCACACAAAGGGCCAGTTTTCTCCAGGACACAACTGATTTTTCCTCCATAAACTCTGCAATATTAACAACCTTCCTCAGAACACCATCCTTACCACTGTGGATGTCATTTCTTGTACACCATCATCCCTCACAGTGACACATAGCTTCCTGCCTCAAATACTTTCCAGACAATGGACAACCCTCAGATATTCACCCCAAACACGTCACCAAATCCATCCATTTCATTCTCACCCATAACAGTTTGAAGTTCAGCAACAAACATTTTGTCAAAACCATGGAAACAGCCATGAGTACTAGGGTGTCTCCACAATATGCCAGACTCATGGTGGGCCAACTTGAAGAATTTCTGGAAAAATACCTGAGATATGTTGATGATATTTTCATCCTCTGGACAGACAGCTTAAACTCACTCATAGATTTCCACCACAACTTCAGCAACCACCACCTGTCCATTGAAGGCTCTCTGGAACACTCCCACACTAGCATCAACTTTCTGAACATAACAGTCAGTTTCAGCAATAGAACCCTACAGACAACCATATCCAAGAAAACCCCCATGGATCACCATACCTACCTTCATAGATCCAGTAACCATCCCAAACAGCAAGAAAACTGTTTAGCTACAGCCAGGCACTCAGATACCACAGAATATGCTCCAAGGAGAAAGTCCAGGTTATACACCTTAACACACTTAAAACTGCTTACACTGAATGAGGACACTCCACCAGAGAAGTAGATTACATCATAGAACAGGCCACTGAAATAGTGAAAGAGAACCTGCTTCAATACAGAAATAAAACCCCCTCTGACCATTCACCCCTAGCCATCACATACCATACAGGGTACCATCAAATTACAACAACCCATTCTCAATGGGGACCCTATCCTGAAATAAATTTTTCTTGAACCCTCTCTGTTGGTCTTCAAACAACCACCCCCCATCTTCTCCAAGCTAATCAACAAAAGCAAGCTCCGCACAGACCAGGACACACCAACTCAAAGTGGCACCAGACCCTGCCACAACATTGGATGTGAAACCTACAGACATCTCCTCTGCTGCAGTGATCAGCATCCCCCACAACACACCTTTCAGGATCCATGTCTGTCACAATGTGTGGTGTACCTCATCCAGTGCACTAAATGCCCAAATAACAACTATGTGAGTTAAACCAGATACAGTAATCACTATGCTTTTGAAAGAACTTACTCAGGAAAATGATAAAGAACAAAAACACCCTCTAACCTGTGGGTGAAAACTTTTCACAAAGCGATCACTCAATATCTGACCTCTCAGTCTTCATCCTTAAAGGAAACCTGCACAACACTTTCAAAAGATGAGCCTCGGAGCTTAAATTCGTTACTATGCTAGACACTAAAAATCATGGACTAAACAGAGAGACTGGATTTATGGTTTATTACAACAATCTGCAACCCACTAGCCTGCTCTTTGTCCTATGACTGTAGAGGTGTTAATGGGACACTCTACCTTGAATGGTCCGTTACAATATATGTTACAGACTTATGCTAAACAGTCTGTTCCACCTTGCATTTTGCTGTGATGCTGGGAGTACCTTTCCCAGACCTGAAGAGGAGCTCTGTGTGGCTCGAGAGTTTGTCTCTCTCTCCAACAGTTGCTCCAATAAAACATATTACCTCATCCACTTTATCTCTCTAATCTCCTGGGACTGACAGGGCTACAACTTCACTGTATGTAATTCAGAGTGAGAATTTACATATATGGAAGCGGACAGACTGGAGTGTGGTTTTGTGATGTGTAGATCACTAAATGTACTGGGTTTAGAAACTGACTTGGTAAGCAACTTACAAAGAAAATTGTCAAATTCCTTCCTGTAGCAATCCACTTTGAATGCCTCAAAAGCCAGATGAAAATGATCAGTGACATAGAACTCATTTTCTTCTTGGAAGGTTTCAGGTGTGCTGTAATGCTTCTTGTAGACTTATTTTGTGGGGAAGGAGGGAGAATTCAATACACTGTGACAGGTGGAAGATTTACATTGCTTTTCTCAGGCCTTGTTTACACTACACGGTTATATCAACAAAACCGTGGAGGTGTACATACTGAAATGCTCCTGCCGATGTAACTCACCTGCTATGCCAACATAATAAAACCAACTTGACAAGTAGCATAGAGCTTTTTGTGATGTAGTGTCAGTGTAGATGCCTCACTTGGTTATGTCGCCCTAATTGGCTTCCAGGAAGTGTCCCGCAATGCCCATCATGACCGCTCTGGTCAGTAGTTTGAACCCTGAAGTTACATAGGTATGTGCCCCTCCCTGTTTAAAGGCTTGGGAATTTTTGAAATTCCTCTTCCTGTTTGCTCGGTACAGTTGACACAGCATCTTCCCAGCTGATCATGCCGGGTTTACCCAGCAGATGTTCTCCCACATGGACCACACTGGAGCTGTTTGATCTGCTGAGTATATATAGAGGGGAAGCTGTGCAGTCGCAGCTTTGCACCAGCTGTAGGAATTTCAATACCTATGGGCTGATTGCTAGTGGCATGCAAGAGAAGGGGCACGAAAGGGACGCGCAGCAGTGTTGTGCTAAAATCAAGGCGCTGAGGCAGGCGTACCAGAAGGCAAGGGAGGCCAAGTGTCAGTCTGGTGAGGTGCCGAAGACATATTGCTTCTATAAGAAGCTGCACACCATCCTCAGCAGTGACCCCACCTTCACCACCAAGAGCCCCGTGGATACTTAATGGGACTGGAGGCAGCAGCTAGTGGACTCAACCCTGATGAGGAAGTGGTGGACGAGGAGGTGGAGCTGGAGGATGATGTGGAGCCCACGGCAGGGTCATCTGGTGGTGTGGCGAATCAGGACCTCTTTTCCACTCCAGAGGGGTCTAGCCAGTCCCAGCACTCTGGCTCTGGAGTGCAGGAGAGGGGAGCTTTGGTAAGCGCGCATTTTGCTTTGATATTGCACAGTGAGAGGAGATTGAGCTCTCATGTACTTTGTTATATGGTAGAAGAGGGATAAGGGACAGAAATTAATAACAGAGCCTGTCCATCTATGCAGTGAAGCAATGGCGGAAAATTTTGTTAATGTACACGGGGATGTCTGAGGAATCCCCTATAGTGATCTCTAGGAAACTTTCCTGTAGGTATTCTGCAATCCTCTGCTGAAGGTTCCTTGGGAGAGCTGCCTTGTTTCTGCCCCCACTGTAGGAAACTTTGCTGCGCCGCCCAGCAATTATTTCTGCAGGGACTAAAGCGGCACACAGGCGAGCAGTATACAGAGCCAGTCTGAAGCCACGCGTATGCAGGAGATGCTCCCTTACATCTTAGATTACCCTTAGGAGTGAGATATCGGGTTTGATTACCCTAGCCCACTGGTTCCCAAACTTGTTCTGCCGCTTGTGCACGGAAAGCCCCTGGCGGGGCGGGGCGGTTTGTTTATCTGCTGCGTCTGCAGGTTCAGCCGATCGCGGCTCCCACTGGCCGTGGTTCACTGCTCCAGGCCAATGGGAGCTGCTGGAAGCGGCGCAGGCCAAGGGACATACTGGCCGCTGCTTCCGGCAGCTCCCATTGGCCTGGAGCAGTGAACCGCAGCCAGTGGGAGCCGCGATCGGCTGAACCTGCGGATGCGGCAGGTAAACAAACCAGCCCGGGCCGCCTGGGGCTTTCCCTGCACAAACGGCGGAACAAGTTTGGGAACCTCTGCCCTAGCCTGTGGAAAAGGATACCAGTATTCAGAATACTAGCCACTTAAAGTAACCCCCTTTCCAAACCACCGTTTGTCCCTTCCCCCTTGCCAATTCCCCTCTTCCCCGTGAACTAACCATAATTGGGACTTGCGGAGACCTGTGTGCTAGCTTAGGGACAGTGAGAAAAATGTGTAATTTTTGTAATTCGTAGCTGTAAGTGCACTCTCAATACTGTCTCTTTTCATTGTTTCTTTGCTTTCTGCAGATGTGCCCTTGAGAACACTCTTCTATACCGGCAGAGCACCTCCATCAGATAAGGCACCGACCCAGAAGGATTATATGTTTCACCAGGCACTGCAGTCAACAGTTGCAGCGCAAAGTGAAACAAGAGCGTGGAGGGAGACAATGAAAGACTGAGGCTGGATAGCTAGGAAAGACACAGGGGCAGGTGTGGATGATAAAGCACCTCAAGGACCAGACAGAGCTGTTGAAATCCCTTCTTAGCCGGCAATCACAACAAATGTGTGCCCGACTCCCCCTTCAGCCACTACAGAACTCCTGTCCATGCCCTCCACAAACTCCCCCAATGCATTCATCGTGTGTTCCCAGTCCCTCACAGTACCTGTGCACTCCACATCTGGGGGCTGGTTTCCCAATGAAAGCTGGAGTTACACCCAGCTGTGACAGCCCTAACCTTTGTCATGTCCCCTGTTTGACCAAACATTTGTGTTTGATCCTGTTATTAAACTTGAGTCTTTGAAATTAAATGCCTTTATTTGTGAAATACAGAGATACATACGTAAATCGTTCAGTGCTGACATTGAAACATATTGGCTATAGGTAGGAATATTTGCTCCTTGCAATTAATGCTGAAGAAGCAAGCATGACCCAGGTAATTCGTGATGGCAAGTAAACATTGCCTGGCTGAATGCATTACATATGGGCATATTACTGGGAATTGTTGTCAAAATGCTCCTTCAACGCCCCCCTGATTTGAATAGCCTCCCGCCATGCCCTCCAAATTGCCCTTGTATTGGCCGCTTAAAATCAGCGGCCAGCCGATCAGTCTCATAGCCCACCCCTGAGGAAACTTCCCCCTTTGATTTGCAAATATTATAGGGAGTACAGCAGGCCACAATGACCATCAGAATATTTTCGTCACTGAGGTCTAACCAGCCAAAAAGACAGTGCCAGCAACCTTTTAACTGGCCAAAGGCACATTCAATGGTCATTTGGCACCTGCTGAACCTGTTGTTGAAGTGCTCCTTGCTGCTATCTAGGTTCCCAGTGGTAAGGCTTCATGAGCCATGGGAGCAAGGGATACGTGGGGTCTCCAGGGATTGCTGTGGGCATTTGCATGTTCCCCATTGGAATCATTTGGTCTGGAAAGAAAGTCCCCAGCATGCAGCTTTCTGTACAGTTCAGTGTTCCGAAAGATACGTGTATCATGCACCTTCCTTGACCGCCCCGCATTAATGTCAGTGAAACGGCCTTAGTGATCCATGAGTGCCTGCAAGACCATGGAGAAGTAGCCCTTTTGGTTGATGTACTCCATTGCAAGATGGTTGGGGGCCAAAATTGTGATATGTGTTTCATCTGTTGCCCTGCCGCAGTTAGGGAATCCCATTGCCTCAAAGCAATCAGCTATTTCTTGGACATTACCGAGAGTCTCAGTCCTTTGTAACAGTAGGCAATTAATGTCCCTGCACACTTGCATCACCGCAGCTCCTGTGGTGGACTTTCTAACTCCAAACTGATTAGCGACTGACCGGTAGCAGACTGGAGTTGCCAGCTTCCTCACAGCAATCATCACTCGCTTTTCCACTGTGAGGGCAGCTCTCATTCTGGTGTCCTTGTGCTGCAGTGCTGGGGCAAGCACCACACAGTTCCAGGAAGGTGACTTTGCATATCTGAAAGTTCTACAGCTACTGCTCCTGATCTCATACATGCATCACGATGCAATGCCACCACTCAGTGCTTGTTTCCTGAGTCCAGTGCTGATGGTCCACCATGGCAAGCTGGTCCATGAATGTCAGCAGCAATCATGAATGATTCATTTCCATGGCAGACAGCAAGGTGGGCATCTGTTTCGCAGCTTATGAAATACTGCAGGACCAGCTGCGTTGTGTTCATAATGCTCATCACCACAATGGTCAGGATCCATGCTATCAGGCAGAGATGGAGGTCTATTGAAAAACAGCATGAAACAAAGAAGGAAGCCCATGGAATGATGGGATGGAAAGAACTGCATCACGGGACAGCGAGCACATTCCAGTGCTGCACTGTGATCCGTTCGCAGAGCTCCCAGCAGCCGAGAGTGACAGAGGGTAATGAGTTGCACAGTGGGATAGTTACCCACAATTCAACACTTTCTGTCGATGCAAGAGCAACGACTGTAGACATACTCAGCCGACACAAGGAGTATTGTGTGGACGTGCTCCACCGATGTTATTAAAACAATTTATGATCATTGACAAAACTTAAGTCGACTTAACTCTGTAGTGTAGACATGGCCTCGGTTACTTTTTGAAGTGCTGTGCCTTAGTTGATAAGTCTTTCCTTGTTTTTAATTGCTTGGAATAAATATTTCTAAATCTCAGATTAAATGTATTTAAACACAAGAGTTAAAATGGGTGGAGACAAGACAATAAGGACAAATCCCATCCATTACATTTTATTTATTTTTATTTAGCTTAGATTTTGTAGTGTAAAATCGTCTTGGTTTGAAATGTCAGGAGAAAGGTAGCGCTCATGGTTTTTTCCCTTTATTGGCTCTCCTAAATGCTTTTTTTTTTGTGCATGAGGAGGGCTGGACTTGGCACTCTAGAAGTGGCTGGTTGGCTTGAGGAACTTGCATGAGTGACACAGGATACCCTCTGCCTGTGGACTGAATATGTCCTTCGCTTTGCTCCTGGTCCTTGGCCTTAATGCTCAGGAGCCAAAGCTGGAGAGTGCATATTGCCTTGACAGTGGCCAGAACAGCCCTTGTGGAATAGAACTTGAGGTTTCATTTAAATTGATTTTGAAATGATTGAGTTAAGATTTATTATTACTGCAGATGTACACTTTAACAGATTTCCATTTTGACAGTAAATATGCTAAAGATGTTTAGGACTTTTGTTGGATACTCTAAGGGTATGTCTTCAGTACTGGCTGGCTCAGCGGGCAGCGATCGATCCAGTGGGATCGATTTATTGCATCTAGTCCAAACACAATAAATCGATCGCCGAGCGCTCTCCTGTCGACTCCTGTACTCCAGCTCAGCGAGAGACGCAGGCAGAGTCGACGGGGGAGCGGCAGCAGTCGACTCACCATAGTGAAGACACCACAGTAAGTTGATCTAAGAATGTCGACTTCAGCTACATTATTCATGTAGCTGAAGTTACGTAATTTAGATCGATTCCCCCCGTGCCCCCCAGTGTAGACCAGGCCTAAATACAGTAGAACCCCAAATTTATAAACAGCAATCATAATGAACAACCAGTTATATGAACCATTTTTATCCCCCCCAAAAAATCAATGATTTATTTCACTAGTTACTACAGGACACTACAGCACAGTATGTACGTACAGTACTGTATGACAAGACTTGGAGGGATTAGATTTTTATCGATAAATGTTGGTAAACATTGATTTCACCATATACAAACTGCCGAAAAAGTATTTCCATCAGTAATAATAGAAAATTGCAGATGGGTAAAGTAAGGAAAATGGTCCTTGAAAACTTATTAAAGTTTATTTAAGAATATTTTCTTCATATATTTTGACATGTGATGTTGACAATTCATGTTTTTTTAACAGATCAAACGCTTTAACTAGTTGAATCTCAACATCTGCTGCAGTTAAATAATTGTCTGATCTTTCCCCATTGTCTGAACACCTCCCATAAGTTCCCGCAACTGTGAAAATTTAAATAGATAAAAATAAAAAATGCTCAAAATTGAACTTTGATATTGAAATTATGAAAAAAATTGAATTCTGCCAAGCCTATGTATGAGCGTAATATGCACACTGCATAATTTTTTTTACCATTTATGTACATTATTATTGAACGAGTAATAAATTAACCTATGCACCTTATCCACTATAACTAACTTTGAAAAGCTCAATATTTTGATTTTTTTGATGTTATGAACTTCTTATTCCCCAAATGGTTCATAAAATAGGGATTCTACTGTATTAATTGGTAATTGTAAGTACCTTGCTTTCCCATGAAAATGAGCATGTCAGTTTCTGTGGTTATATTTGCTAAAAACCAATCTTATTTTTTGAATAGATGGGTATTTTAATTTTATTAATAAATTGCATTAACATACTTTTCATAGTAATTTATGTTAATAACTTAAGGAGAATTGGTTTTTTCCTTAACTTAAAATTTATTCTTTTAGGTGGACATTCCATCTGTTATAACAAAGAAAATGCTAAAGGCAGCAATGAAACATATAGAAGTCATAGCTAAAGCCAGGCAGAAAGGTACTGTGAAACATTTGTATGTACGTTAATGTTTTGTAAATTTAAAATGGTTTGTAAGTTTAAAATGCTACGCCTAAAACTTTTGATGCTTCACATTTGCCAGTACTTTGGCAAATTTGACAGTTCATTCTCAAATCTACTGTTGCCTTCACTTTTTAAAAAAATCCCTGCCTTCCCCCCCCCCCCCCCCTTCTGCTGTGGTGCTTGTCTGGGGATAGAGGGCCAAACGTTGACAAGGACTGAATGCAGACAGTTTTTGTTTGATTTTATGACTGTCAACATGTAGACATTTAGTTAATTTAGAAATCTGGTCTCTTGCCTGGAGTGTGGAGCAGGAATGAGTTTTCTGTCCAGTTCAGAGCAAAACTTAGATTATTTTTCTTAAGACATTCCTGGTGAATTCCAGATAAGCAACAATACATCCTTTTATTTATGTGTATGTGAATATATTATTGAACTTAACTAAACTACGTTATATAACTTACTAACTAAACTATAATTAAATAACTACAAACGGTGCTAATTTTATAACTAGTGTGAAGTCACATCCATAATTTATTAAATGTAACCAATCCAAGTATGTAACTTGTAATGCATAAGCATCCTTAACTTTGCCCTGTGAGTGTATGCATTGAAATAGAGTCTGTACTTACAGTCACACTTTCTGCCAGACTTCAGGCCTCAATGTGCAGGTTAGACAGTGCCTAGCGAACGAACGGGGAAGTTCTTGGGGTAAAAAACTGTTTTAATATCCTCATTCAACATGTGGCGCGCATGTTCCTTCCCCTCCTCCCTATCCCTTCCCCTCCCCCCCCCCCGCACCTTAGCTACTGCACACTATCCAACACCTGTATTGAATAAGGAACTTTTTCTTCAGGATTTTGCTGAATTTGTCACCCCTGCAAGGTCAGCAAGTATTATACCTCTGTTCTGCATCTGTAAAATGAGGATAGAGAGGCTGTTTCTTGCTTGTGATCACACACCAAATCTATAGCAGAGGCAGCACTAGAACTAGAATACGGGGTTCTAGTCCAGTGTCTTAACAGCTCCACCATTCTTCATCTCCACCAGGTTCTTGCCTCATTCTCCACAGATTGTATAACAATTTAACACAGCACCATCCAGTGTGTGCACTGAGGCTCTGATTCAGCAAGATACTTAAGAATGTGCTTAACTTTAAGCATGTGAGTAGTGCTGTTGAAGCTGGTGGGAGTACTTGCATGCTTGAAGTTAGGTAGGCCTACTTGCTGAATTGAGGCCTGAATAAAGCACGGGTTCTGCAGAAAAAGTAATATGTAATCACTACTAAAGACTATTGTATTGCATAATCAAAAAGGAATAGAGTTAAGGTGGCACAGGCCACCTTAACTTCATCCATTCCTGAGTTTTCAGTGCTTCGCTTTGCAATCATGACACTCTCTTAAATGTAGTCTTTATGTATGGCATTTCCTATGCTCTTTAAAAAGAAAAATGAAAACTCTGCCATGTCTGGGTATTTACTTGGAAGCAATAGAATGCTCTGTACATCACAGAGGTGTAATCTGTGTGACGGAGACCTTTGCCCCGTTCGTTATGCACCTGTCCATAGCCTATGGAAGAAGACAGGACCATGGACCCTTGCCTTCTTTCATATGCACATTCTCAGGTTATATTCCACAATCCTTTCTCTGTTAAACGCTGCAGTTTCACTCCACTTCATTTAAGGATGAGCGAGTACAGTAACTCCTAACTTAGTCCCAGTTAATGTTGTTACATTGCTGATCAATTAGGGAATATGCTCATTTAAAGTTGTGCAGTGCTCCCTTATAACATTGTTTGGCAGCCACCTGTTTTGTCCACTGCTTGCAGGAAGAGCAGCCTGTTGCAGCTGGCTAGTGGGGGCTTGGAACCAGGGTGGACTGGCAGCCCCCCATCAGCTCCCTGCTCCCCTAAGTTCCCTGTGTGGCAGCCGCCCAGCAGGCTATCAGTTGCCCGCAGTTCAGCTGTCTCTCCCTCCACTGCCATGTGCTTCTCCTGGCCTCTGTCTTGAAGCTGCTCCCTGGAGCCTCCTGCTTACTGTGCGGGGCAGGGGGAACAGGGGGGCTAATGTCAGGGTATCCCCCTCCCCCCTGCTCCTGCACCCCGCTTACCCCATCTTCCATAGAGCGGGGGGGGGGGGGGGGGGACACACGACAGGGCTCAGGACGGAGGGAGCTTCCTGGCAGCATCTGCCGTCTCAGCTTGCTGATCTACTTAAAAAGGCAATGTACTTAGAGTGGGGTCAGCGTACTTAAAGGAGCAATGCGCATCTCTCTCTCTCACACATGGTGTGTGTCTCTGTCTTTTTCTGCCATGCTGTCTCCCCTCCCTCCATTCATGCTGCCTTGTAGAGTGTGAGGCTACATTAACAACGAGTTAACCCTTGAGGTCTCAGCCAATTGCTAGTTCGTCATTTAGCAGTTAGGCATTTCCTGGGAAATATGCCACCCTCTGACTTCACCACCTCAACCAAGCCTCACAATCATCATCGCTGTGTACCAGTATTTGAAAAAAATTTCCCTGGAATCTTAACTCGCCCCCCCCCCCGGTTTACATTCATTCTTATGGGGAAATTGGATTCGCTTAACATCATTTTGCTTAAAGTCGCATTTTTCAGGAACATAACTACAACATTAAGCGAGGAGTTACTGTGCATCCATTGGAATCCTGACAATCCCTTCAATGGAAATTTCCATTTGGGTTGCGTACTCTATTTCGCGGAGTGTCAGTGTAACGTTGGGAGCTTGCATGAAGTATAACTTAGACAAATCAAATCTAACTTTCACCAAACTATGAAAGGTACATCTTGTGGTGCATCATAGTAAATGTAAAGCTTCCATGGCTACTTGCTAAGGGTGCTAAAGCTGTTCAGAAAAAAAATTGCGAACATTTTTCTTACCAGAAGAGCTGCATTTTTTCACTGCTGTGCTTGCAAATGGCATATTGTGGATGGGTTTTTTAGAGATTTTTTGGGAAAAAATTGCTACCTGACTGAGAGCAGATATACCCAATTTCAGCTGAAAATGTGAAATTAGGAAATGTCTAAATAGCTGAAAATAACTCCTTGTAACATGAAGGTTTCCTAAGCCTTCCCCAGAGGTATACAACACCATGGTTCAGAGATCTGGACTTCAAGCGTTGCCTTGGTTCCTGTTCTCTTTTGGCCTCTTCCCATTGTTTTCTTTTTTCCTCTTTCTACACCCTTCATCTCCAAGGTCTCTTTCTCTTCTCCCTTTTTCCTCTCCTCTATTTTAGACTGCCTACCATCTCCTATAGTGGCTTTCTTATTTATAGTTTCCGGAGTGTCTCTTCCTGCTGCTTTCAGCAATGCTAGTTAGCTACATTTCATAAGGTGGTATAAGGATCTATAGTAATTGACTCACTTTCATAATTTGTGATTGTGAAGTCACACGTTAACTGAGATTTGTTTTGTGCACAGATTCTAGTAAACTAAATACACCTATCTGTAGCCCTCTCATTCACAGGTTCTGTTCTGCAATTCATTCATTTTTAGTGTATTTCTTGACACAGGGCCTATGTTGAATTATTTCATACCTCGTTGTGCTGACTTATTACAACCCAGTTCTTGCACTTAAAGTGATTTAAAGGGATTATAAAATGTTTATTGCTAATTAAGGTGCAGAGGTTTTGCCTGTGGAAAAAAGTATTCTTTTTTTCAAAACAGCTACTGATATGTGAATACTTTAGTGCTATACTTTTTGACAAAATAGTCCCTTGTCAGCTTTAATTTAAACACCGTGAAAAGTCGCACAAAAGATGTATTGCTTCAATCTTACTTCCAAAACAACTTTGGAGTATAAGTTAAGTAGGAAACGCATCACATAACCAAAAGTTCTAGTCTCAGATGTTTCCAAATTATGTTTAAAGCATACCAATAAATAAGAGCCTAGCGTTGGAGAGTGAAACTTAGGTAAAAGCAAATGGAGAGAAGCTGTTGTATAGTTAAAAATCAAACCAGGCGTAAGTTGTCCACTAAATGGTAAGCAAAAATATCCTGAAAACTATACAATATTGAATTGGTCCAGTGAAGAAGTTACTATTTTTTACAGAAGGTGGAAATTTTATGTAGTCTTTTCACAGTAGAGCCTTACTTCAAAGCCTATGTCCAGGTGTATTTTTCTTATACAGTTATTACTTTGTGTATCTTTGACACCTGGGCATATGTTACATGACATTATCAAGGTAATATTTCTATCAGTGGTTTTCAGTGTGTGGTCCAAAGACCCCTGCGGGTCCGCAGACTATGTCTAAGATTTCCAAAGGAGTCTACGCCTCCATTTGAAATTTGTTAGGGATCCGCAGATGAAAAATGGTTAAAAACTGGTGTCCCATATCGAAGTGGAAAGAAATCTCCTCACCATTATTTCACAAGGGTGGGAAGGAAAAGAGAACATACTAAACCTTTTTTTTTTTTTTTTTTTCTTGCAGTGAAAAATGCAGAATTTTTACAGCAAGCTGCTTTAGAAGAATATGGACCAGAACTCCATGTGGCTTTGAGGAGTCGAAGAGATGAACTTCACTATTTAAGAAAACTTACTGAACTTCTTTTCCCTTATATTCTTCCCCCAAAGGCAACAGACTGCAGGTATCAAATATATTAGAAGTTGTACTATTTACAACAGTTGCATGCCATGTAGCGCTGCAGTTCTTAATGGTAGTAAAGTGGGTGAAGACCAGTGTCAGCTTGAACTTTGAATTTGTTTTCTGTGTAAGTACAAGCATATTAAATGTAATTTAAAGAGTGAATTCTTTCTTAATGTTTTTGTTGATTGTATATTTCTGTAGTATCTGTTAACTAGGGGGGAAGGGAAAGGAATTGAGATGGAGTAGAAGCACTTGGGGTACGTCCAGACCACCCACCATATCGGCTGGTAGCGATCAATTTATCGGGGATCGATATATCGCTTCTCGTTAAGACGTGATATATCGATCCCCAAACATGCTCCCCGTCGACTTCAGAACTCCACCGGAGCGAGCGGTGGTAGCGGAGTCGACAGGGGAGCCGCGGCTGTCGATCCCACGCCGTGAGGACCCAAGGTAAATCGATCTAAGATACTTTGACTTCAGCTATGCTATTCACGTAGCTGAAGTTGCGTATCTTAGATCGATTCTCCTCTTCCCCCCCCCCCCCCCCCCCCAGCGTAGACCAGCCCTTGCTCAGTTTCCTTGCTTCTACACTAGTGATCTTAGGTGAAACTCCAAATACAAAAAAATAAAATGAAAAAGAATAATTTGTTGCTTCCTTGGACCCACTGCAGTGATATGTTAGTATGCTCGTTCTAGATGTTGGAAAGGTTCTGTTGGGTGCACTGAAGTAGATGGACCTTATTGAGATCATAAGGTATTTGGACTGGATAATGCTGTTTCAGTATACTAATGGTGAACATAATGCAGGAAACCGCAATGAAAAGTAGCTGCTTCTCAACAACTTACCCACTTTTACAGTTGGAAATCACCAATGTCTGTCTTAAAGCTAAAAGATATGATTTTTGCTGTTCTGTATGAGTCTCCCATTAGCGTTAGTGAGATATGCATGCATCATGAATTTATGTCCAGTTCTTACACAATGTTGATTTTTGAAAACTGAACTCTAGGTGTGGGAGGTGTTAATGCAAGCTGGTGACTTGGGGGTGGAGGGGGCAGCTTGATAGGCATCAGTAGCTGTGCTCGCATAGATAGGTGGCAGCACTGAAGTCTGAGACATTGTCTACACATGCAGTTTTTGCACCAGTTTAACGGAATATGTTGAAAAAACGATTTAGCTAAATCAGTGGAACCCTTTAATGTGGTGCAATTATACCAGTATATAATTGCTTATCAGTACAGCAAGTTTTGGTAAATGTTCAAATGGTCGCAGGCTGGCCACTAACTTGCATTTCTGAGCTCCATGAGTGGCATCAAATTAGGTCCCTCCTGAAATCTGACCCCCCTTTCTCCGGACTCACTCATACTACATAGGCTTTTACTCTGTAAGCAGTGGTTGGATGCATCATCGATATAGAACAGTGGACCACCTGCTTCACAAGTGTCTCATCTTCAGAACAACATTTGTTTTAGGTTGTCGAAGTGTACCATGGAAGGATTTATAGGAAGAATATATATCAGATCCCAGTTGAAGGAGTTAAGAATCTACATCAGGGATCGGCAACTTTTGGCACGTGGCTCGCCAGGGTAAGCACAGTGGCGGACTGGGGCGGTTTGTTCACCTGCCACCTCCGCAGATTCGGCCAATCGTGGCTCCCACTGGCTGCAATTTGCTGCTCCAGCCCAATGGGGGCTGTGGGAAGCGGCAGCCAGCACGTCCCTCGGCCCACGCCGCTTCCTGCAGCCCCCATTGGCCTGGAGCAGCGAACCATGGCCAGTGGGACCCGCGATTGGCCGAACCTGCGGACGCGGCAGGTGAACACACCAGTCCTGGCAGCCCACGTGCCAAAGGTTGCCAATTCCTGATCTACATGATCCTTATCTAGACTTCTTTCATTGCTGAGAATTAAGCAATGAGCTGTTGAGTGAAAAGGTATGTATTTGCCCCTTAGTTTCCATGTGTTGAATCAGTTTAGACATCTTGTGATTCTGAATGTGTGGAGTGCTGAAATATCTTTAAAAGAACATGTTTTTATTAAACAAGGAAAGACATTTTAGTACAAAAATATTAACTTTACCTATCTTATCCCATAACAATTATGAATGTAATAACGTGAGTTACTATGAAAATGTAATACAATTTTTTTTCTTTCAGATCCCTGGCCTTGCTTATAAGAGAGATCCTGTCTGGTTCTGTTTTCCTTCCCTCCATGGACTTCTTAGCTGACCCAGTGAGATTTTGGAGCAGTAGAAATAATTTTTGTTTACTCTGACTATCATTGTTTTCCTTTTTGTCCGATGATGAGGTGCTGTGTGGTGAAACAAGTACTTCACATTGGTTTTATCATTGGTGACTGCTTAATGGTTTACAGAAAGAAAAATAACCCCATACCCAATCCTCTTAATTTTTTGGTGATGCAGTGTTAATTTGGTTTTAGTGATTATTTGGCTACATTAATTAAAAAAAAAATACTTAGGCTAGGTCTACAAACTGATTTTTGTATTTGTTAGAGGTATGATTTATTACCAGAATAGTTATACTTACAGTAGCTGTCTATGGAATAAGATGTGCCATTGTAAGTACCTTTATAACTATATAAATTAATCCACATTAGGGTTGTACGACTTTAACTATACCAGTACAGTAACAATGTTTGTGTGTGGACAAGGCCTTTCTAAAAGCCACTCCTCATAGATGCAAATTTGTTTACTTCTTGCTTAGGTAGATAAGTGGCACTGCATTTATAAAGATTAGATAGAAAGTCACTTGTCTGATCTTTGGTTTTCAATTGGAAGAAAATTTCACAACTGTCTGAATACTGCTTGGCTGCAGGCAAAGAATAGTTGAGGTTGTGGAACTGCCTGTAGTCAGCTGTAACTCATCTGACCTGCATTGGTATTAAAATGCCAAACAGAGCTCTTATCTTTGCAAGATGGAGAATTTGTGTCTGTTCATGTCTCATTTGGGAAGTTCATTGATTTAAGAATCTAGATGTAGAGACTATTCAAATGTCAATCTAGAAATTGATAGAATCATTATTTAATTATTCTGCTTATGTTTGCAATTTTAAGACATGAAAATTGTCAGAATCTTGCTAGAAACTGGGATGGCAATGGAATGATTTTCAAACAGATTGGTTTGTTGTAATTTGTTTGTGTTTTCCATTAGGATACTGTCAACCATTTGCTTCTCAAATTCATTGATGATAGCCCAGTGAGTACTGACCAAATGAGAACATTTATAATTGATTCACACATGTCAGTGTCAATCTTATTCAGTAAGTCAACACTCTTTCTACAGCCTGAAAAAGCAACTGAGCCGGCTGCTTCTTTGATTCCATTCTTGCAGAAATTTGCGGACCCTCGTAATAAAAAACCATCTGTAAGTGAAGAAAATACTCACTATATACAGATTTTGAATAAGTATTGTATGTGCTGTACATATTACCAGTGCTCTTTTCATTGCTTCTATTAGAAAAGGTTTATTTTAATGAAAGCTTGAGAAATATCCAAGCTAACTGCATTTTCCACTTCATGTTTAGGTCCTGAAGCTGGAATTGAGGGAGATTAGAGAACAGCAAGACCTTTTGTTTCGCTTCATGAACTTTCTGAAACAGGAAGGGGCAGTACATGTGTTGCAGTTTTGTCTGACTGTAGGTAAGATTACCCTAGTATGCTTAGGTGTACTCATTGAATGTAAACAATGATTTAGGTGCTGGTCCATTACTGTTATATTTACCATTGCTACAATCTCTCTAAAAAGATGTACTGCAGACTATGAAAATTCTGTGAGAATCTCTGTTCTAGCTTATGCCATTTCTGAAAGTTCTGACTTCTGGGTGTGCCTTCCTTTTTTGCAGGATGTAAAGAGGTTGAAACTTGTTCAGCAGCTGTGTCCCTTTTGCCATTACTTATTCAAATTTTGTTACACAGACAGCTTTCTAAGCACTTATTTGAGAATCAAATGGTAGAGAATGGGCAATGGCTGTGGTTTGTAAGCAAGAATTTCAGCAAGGAGGCATAACCAGATGTCTCACTTGTAGAGATTATTTCACGTAAGGGAAATAATGAAAATGTTCGTAACCCATAGTCTTCCAAAGGAACATGGTGAATTTTACTGTGGAAGGGAATAATTAGTTTTATTGCAGCTCTTATTTTTATGGATCAATTTATATAACTTATGGTTTAAATCTAAAGTATTAATACAACTTAACAAGTTCTTTAATGCAGTTTATCAGCTTGGTCATAAGTTTTAAAACATTTAAGGTTTTATGTATAGCCATATCTGCTGGAAAGGTATCTGAGGGTATACACTGGAGTTGTGATTGCAGCGGGTGTAGATGTAACCAAGGCAGCTAGCAGCCACTCGAGTATGTACCCAGGTTCCTGCACAGACAGAGCTATCCTGTGCTGTCATGGCTTCACTGCTGTTGTTACTCCAGCTGCTCTTGATCTAGCTAGATCAAAGGTAGCTCAGGTATGCTGCAATCAAACGTCCTGAATGCAGTGTAGACATACCCTGATGGCTGACGTGTGTGCCACTTTAAGGTGCCATATTAGCTACGTTTGATCAACAAATGCATTTTCTTTCCCCCACCTTCCAGAGGAATTTAATGACCGAATTTTGCAACCAGAATTATCAGATACTGAAAAAATGTCTCTTCATGAAGAGGTGCAGAAAATCTACAAAACCTATTGTTTGGATGAAAGTATTGACAAAATTAGATTTGATCCTTTTATCGTGGAAGAGATTCAAAGAAGTAAGTTTGAGATTGAAAGGAATGATCAAGAATTTATACTGGAATCTATAAAGCATTCTGTCAGACTAAAAAAAATCCTAGTTGATCCAAATAATAATTAACTTTAATTTTATCATAACTATACAACCTCATTAACAAACTAGAGGTGTTCAAGAATGCATATACTCCTATCTCCTATCACTGGATGTCCCCTGCATATTGTTCTCTATGAATGATAATATATTTAAATCCTGCTTTATCAAGCACTTTAGTGTTCCAAAATTTTGGATGCGTCCTGCGTGAATTTATACGGACTAATTTTAGACTGAGACCTGTAAAAATCAGAAAAACTTTATGAACAACAATGGCACATCCAATTAATATTCACAACAGGTTTTTTTTTTTCTGCAGTTGCTGAAGGTGAATATGTAGATGTTGTGAAACTTCAAACTATGCGATGCCTTTTTGAAGCATATGAACATGTTCTTTCCCTCTTAGAGAATGTCTTTACCCCTATGTTCTGTCACAGTGATGAGGTAAGCATGAAAGACATAAAGTCTTGCCTTTAAGCACAGTTCTTTTTTTCAAATGGCAATGTAAATGTGACAGCTTAAACAGTAGTTTTGATCCTTGTATGTATTCCAAATTTTATCTATTTAACTGGTAAAAATAGGTTCTTTTATAATTTTTTACTCCTGTTATCAGGGTAGAGCCAATATAACCGAGGCCTGGTCTACGCTACAAAGTTATGTCGATATAAGCTGCCTTGTGTTGACCTAGTTTTGCGTTTCTATGTTTAAATGTCTCACCCTGATGTAAATTGCCCATTAGGCCAACATAATAACGCTGCCTCCCTGAGCGGAATTGAGCCAAGGTCAATGTACAGAGGTCGGCGCAGTGCGCGTATAGATGCTGCATTACCTAGATCAATCCTAACAGCCCTACAGCAGCTGTTCCACTGCCTCACGCTGACTGCTGTGGTCAACATTGTGAACTCCACTACCTATGGGTCACAGGGACCGAAAGCACCACCCCCACCCTGCCTTGTTTAAAACCCCATGAATTTTTGAAATTCCTTTTCCTGGATGCCCAGCTTGGCAATCACACCTAGCAACTCTCCATTATTGAGTGCAACTGCCCAGCTGACCATGTCAGCTGCACATTCCAGACACACTCCTACCTGGAGTGGAAAGAAGATATTGGCTTTCTTGGGCCTGTAGGAATAAAAGGTTGTGCTGGCACAGCTCTGAACCAGCCATAGAAGCATGGGCAGATTGCTCGAGGGATGCAGGAGAAGGGTATGACAAGGACCAGCAGCAATGCTATCTAAAAGCCAAGGAGCTGTGGCAGACATACCAGAAGGCCAACAATTGATCTGGTGCCAAGCCACAGACCTGCTACTTTTACAAAGAACTGCCATGCCATATTTGGCGGAGACCCCACTACCACCTAGCACAATGCTCTCAATACCTTCGAGGAGCCTGAGTCCCAGGCCTCGGTCATGAACAGCGAGGAGGAGGAGGTGGGACAGGCGACTGGGGGATCCACCACAGTCCTGCCAATTGAGCATGGTCAAGTCTGATGCAAGGGAAGGAACCTCAGGTAAGTGTGTATTTTTTTTCATTACAGGGATACCACTCCCATCCTACCCCGTCCCCTCCACTCCCCATAGAATAGGAAGACACAGCTTTTGATTAATTTACTTGTGCTAGAAGAGGTAATAGAACAACCAAGAGAGGTAGAGTTTCTATCTGCTTTTCATTCCTCTCTAGAGTTAGGCAGGGGGACCAAGTGGAGCAGTTTGTTTATATACATAGGGATGTCTCTTGAATCCTCCTGAGAGGTCTCAGTGAAACTTTCATGGAGGTACTCTGCAATCCTCTGCTGAAGGTTTCTAGGGATGACTGCCTAATTTCTTCTTCTCTGATAGGACACTTTCCCATGCCAGTTAGCTATAACTTTGCAGTACACCATTGCAGTACACAAGTTAGTGGCATATGGGCCCGGGCAGCTTCAGGACACTAGCAGCAGCTGTGCTCTTTCTCCCTTTGTTACCCTCAGGAGTGAGACATCAGCTAAAATCACCAATGCCTGTGGAAAATGTTGCCAGCATTCAGTGCCAGTGCCCTATGCTACTAGTTTCATGCAACCAAGCAATTCCCTCCTCATTTCCCTCATCCCCAGCTGGCCATACTCACAATGGCTGATGCTGTGACTTGTTTGCAATTGCTTGTGCATGGCACCAAAGTGAGAATGAGAATGTAGTGCTTAAAAACTTTAGGGGAGCAAGGGGAGTGAGTTCTGCAGTTTTGCTTTCTGTAGTAAATATATTGACAATGGTATCTCTGGGTTTTTTTTTTTTTTTTTTTTTTCTGCAGCTGCTGCTATTGCATCCTTGAGGGACTCCAGCTCCATAGTTGCAGAATGTCTGACCAGAATAAGAAGGAGGAGGAAGAAGAGGACTTGGGATGGCATGATGGAATGCACAGGTGTATTCACACCCTACGCACTACTGTAATAATCTTTGTGCAAAACATGCCTTGTAAGATATCATTTAAAAGCTAATAACTCACAAGTCAATCTTATCATGGTAAAATATATGTAGCAACATTGTATGTGAAGTTATAAAATTCCCCTGTATGATGTTGTTAGCCCCAGGGAGAAGTCATCAAACAGGGCTGTCCTGAGCAAAGGAAAGTGTTTGCCTTAATTGCATTTAAGCAGTTAATGTAGTCATCAAGCAGAAAGAGGGGAAGGAAGGAAACCTGCTTCTGAACATACACGGGTGAAAGAACCCAGCAGGAAGCCTCCTTCCACACCAGACATGTGGCTGGAAATGCTTTTCAAAAGGGGGACTGAAACAATAAAAAGAGACTCAAACACCTCAAGTGACCTCTCTCTCCCTGGCCATTTCACTCTTTCTACCTGAGAAGACCAGAGAAACAGCTGTTGGACTTTGAGTGGGGGCCTGACCTGAAAAATTTGGTTAGTAATGCTGCTAGAAGGATGTGATAAGGACTCCACTTTGAATCAAGTATAGTTTGTTAAGTAGGCACTAGGAAGCATTTTATCTTTATTTTTCTTATAACCATTTCTAACTTTTATGCAGCATTACTTGTGCTCACTTAAAATCTCTCTTTGTATTTAAATAAACTTGTTTTTTTCATTTACTCCACCCTGTGGGACGTTAAAGACAATCACAGCTGTGTGTACACTGACCGGTGAAAACCAAGGTTGGCATAGGCAGGGCCGGCTCTAACTTTTTTGCTGTCCCAAGCAGCAAAAAAAAGCGCCATTCCTCCCCCCCCCCCACCGCCGAGTGCCGCGCCCCCCCCCCCTCCAGTGCGGCGCCCTGCGCCGCCGCCCTCCCCCCGAGCGCCGAGTCCCGTGCCACCGGAACACCACCCCCCCCCCCGCCGAGTGCCGCGCCCCCGCCGAGCGCTGCGCCGCCGGAGCCCGCCCCACCGAGCGCTGCGCCGCTGGAGTGCTCCCCCCCCCCCGGAATGCCGCGCCGCGCTCCCCCTGCTGCCCCTTACCAGGTGCCGCCCCAAGCATGTGCTTGGGTGCCTGGTGCCTGGAGCCGGCCCTGGGCATAGGAATAGCTGAAATGGACATGAATGTTCTGTCTGCGTCATAAGTTCTGTTCTCTTAAGTATTAGTAAGTTTTAAATGTATTTGTTTTAAAATTTCACGATTTCTTTTTTACAGTGAATTCTGTTACAAAATAAATGTCTGTTGTTTTATTAGTTTGCAACATCTGCTACCGAGTGCTTAACAGGTCTGAAAGTAATCAATTACCTCTTACTAACAGTGTGACACAACTCACAGGATAAGATGCAAACAAAATTAATAGATGTATTGACAATGTTATATTCCTAAACATACAGCAATCATCACACAATTCGTAACAGGCCACAAAAGAGCAGAGTGACGTAGAACACAGTACAACTAAATAAGTTTCTGTGGCTCACTGTTAAAATGGTCTTTCAAAGCCTCCGTAAGCAGTATAGTTCCATGTTGAGCTCTTCTAGTAGCCCTTGTCTCTGGCTGTTCAAACTCAGCAGACAGCACTCCATCTCTGCCCTCCATACCAGCGGAAAAGTGTCCCTCCTTGCTTCATAAATATTATGCAGGACAGACAGTAGGCAGCTGCAACCATTGGGATATTTTTCTCACGATGTCCAATCTTGTGAATAAACAACACCAGTGTCCCTTTAATTGATCAAAAGCACATTGAACTGTCATTCTGCACCTGCTGAACCAGTAGTTGAATCATTCCTTGGTGCTGTCGAGATGGCTGGTGTATGGCTTCATAAGCCAGGGGAACTACGGGCAGGCTGGATCTCCCAGGATTGCTATTGGCATTTCAACATTCCCAATGGTAAGCTGCCTGTTGGGAAAGAGAGTCCCTGCTTGTAGTTTTCTGAATAGTTCTGTATTCTTATAGATGCAAGCATCATTCACCTTCTCTGACCAGCCACACTGATGTCAGCAAAGCACCCCCAGTGATTCGCCAGTGCTTGCATAACTATAGAAAATTATCCCATTCTGTTGATGTTGTCTGTGGCAAGGTGGTTCTGATGCCAAAATAGGGATATGCATGCCATCTATCACTCTGTCACAGTTTGGGAACCCCTTTGGTACAAATCCATCCATTACATTCTGCATGTTGCTGAGAGTCACAGTCCTGCGCAGTAGGAGGCAATTAATGGCTCTGCACACTTGTATGACAACAGCCCCTGCAGTGTATTTCCTGACTGCAAATTGATTTCTGACTGACTGGTAGCACTCTGGCATTCCAAGTTTCCACAATGCGATTGCCACTTGCTTCACCTCTGTCGGTGCAGCTCTCGTTTTGGTGTCCATGCAGTAGAGGGCTGAGGTAAGCTCGGCACACGGATTCAGGAATATTGCCTTGTGCAGCCAAAAGTTCTGCAACCGCTGCTTGTCCTCCCAAGCCTGCATTACGATGCAATCCCACCAGTCAGTGATAATTTCTTGGGCCCAGAAGTGGTGCTCCACCATCTGCAGCTACTTCATGAATGCCACCAACTTTGAATTGGTTCTCACTATGTCCCACAGCAATCTGGCATCCAAGAAATCGTCATGTTCCCCACCGATTTGGTGGTTCTTGCAGCTCTGCAAATAATTCATGATTGTGTGCTCTGTTTTTTCCAACACTCATGGCAGTGCAGAGCTGTGTAGGCTTCATGCTTCTGTCAGTGATGGTGGGCAGCGAGGAGGGCTGTGCGGGTTTGTGGGATTTTGAAAAAAAGGTGCAAAAATTATGGTTTACAGATGACATCATGGGAGGAGACAGTTGCACACTGAAAAATTGACCTCACGCTCCTCGTCACCCCTGTGCAACTTGTTTTGGCCCCACCATGCACTGCCAAAACTTCCAAAAGACAGAGCACTGCACTGTGGTGGGTATCAGAGAATATCAGGGTTGGAAGGGACCTCAGGAGGTCATCTACTCCAACCCCCTGCTCAAAGCAGGACCAATCCTTAACTAAATCATCCCAGATGGTGCTCCGCACCATGCATCAATGCAAACACTCCTTGTGAGTACACATAGTGCCAACGCAAGGAGCCAGGTATGCAGTCACACAAGTGATGTGCTAATGGTGACAACTTTGATGACAAAGCTTGCATCGACATAAGTTTGTGGAGTAGAAATGGCCTCCTAAAGGGAGCTAGGTTCTTAGTGGCTTTCACATCAACAGAACTGTTAATTAGTTCTAGCTCCAGAATTTTTGATGATGCAAGAGCGTGAAAGAATAAAACATCCTTTTCAGATATTAAGTTGAGTTTGCAGCGCTAACTTTTCTTTTAGAAAAAAGCTTTTTTTCTACTTGTAAAGTTGCAATTTCTATGTAGAAGTAATTGAAATATAATACCTGTAGAACACAATTTTCTTCTTAGTTGTTTTTTAGACTATAATAGCACTTCAGGACTCGTATCAGTTCTACACTAAAAAGTTAGGTTGACCTAGCTATGTTGCTCAGGGGTGTGAAAAATCCCTCAAGCCACGTAGTTAAGCTGACTTAACCTATCTTCCGTTGATCTAGCTACCGCCTTTTGGGGGGAAGTGGCTTAATTACAGTGATGGAAGAACCCCTCCCATCACTATAGTGATTGTCTACACTGAAGTGCTATAGTGGCACTGCTGCACTGGTGCAGCTGTGGTGCTGCAATATTTCTAGTGAAGATGCATAGTTTTAGTAGAAAGCCCTGCAAGGCTGCCCTTGGGAAAGCATAAACTATGTTGTAAGTTCATTAGAACTGATGATTGTAAGTAGTCTTATATGAAATACAACATCTCAACTGCAGCGACTTGTATAGTGTTTCTAATATACTTGTATTAAATCCTCAACAGATGTGAAGTTAGAAGCAAGAACCATAATTAGCTATTAATATTTACAGTTGTAAACTACTAGTAAAGAGATAGTAGAATGAAAAAAATGGAAAACTTGAAGTCAGCACTTACTTGCATATTAACTGTTCTATTTTAGTATTTCAGGCAGCTCTTACGAGGAGCTGAATCCCCAACACGCAATTCAAAGTTTAGCAGGTAGGTGTGTTTAAACCTTTTAATACGTTTTTGTAGTTGAAAGTTTTAAAATGTTTGTTTATATCAGGGATCGACAACCTATGGCACGCGGCCAGCCAGGGTAAGCACCCTGATGGGACGGGACGGTTTGTTTACCTGCCACGTCCGCAGGTTAGGCCGATCGCGGCTCCCACTGGCCACAGTTTGCCGCTCCAGGCCAATGGGGGTTGTGGGAAGCAGCGTGGGATGAGGAACGTGCCTGGCGAGCCGTGTGCCAAAGGTTGCCGATCCCTGGTTTATATGATTGAATCTTCTGCCAAATACAGTACTGTTCAATGTTCACTTATTTAGATTTCTAAACTTAGTTTTAAATTTGTAGATTACTTACAGTAGCAGCAAGTAATACGTGAAGCAATATTTCACTTAGTGTTTTTATTTCTTTTATTTTAAAAAATGGTATGAGATTCAGAAGTATAATCCTTTATTTTTGATATGTCAGAGTGAAAAATCCCCTCAAACTAAGGACATGCCCAGTAACATTAAGATAATATGGCAATAGTGAGTTACACAGAACACATTGGAGAAAGCAGAATAGAAAGTTGACTCTGTAGTGTTTGATTTCCATGTTGAATCACTTTTTCCAGTAACTGTAGAAACCAGCCAAGTGAGATTTCATTTTACAAATCAGCTCAATAGGATTCTGTGCGAACTGTAACAATTTCTCCCACTAATATTTATTGGATATAACAAACACATTTAAGCTCTGAATCTCATTACTTTAAAATACCTGTGATCTTGGGGTTTGGGAAGAAAAAATTAATATCTTTTCAATTCTGAATTTTTTTAAGTGCATTACTTATGCTTCCAATATGGCTAAGCTTTAAAAAAACAAAAAACATACAGGATACCCAGATTCCCAAACCTCTGGATGTACCTGCTTTATTCCTGTGTGGCACAGGTATACAGAAAAGCATATTAAAAATATAGACATGCTGGCTTTTGATGCATCAGAAACGCAACAAAATACAGTATCGATTTGCCAAGTGGAGGCCAAAAATGGTGGCCAATATCATTGTCAAGTTATGTTGTGTACTATTTATACCTCAGTGTCAGGTTCCATTCGGTTGAACTTAATTCAGGTTTCACAAGTAACATGACTAAAGAACAGTCTGAGACATTGTACAATGAGTTGTTTTTAAAACACTGTTAGAAGTGTAGGAAGTTTGATCTCAGTCTTTTTTTTTTTTTTTCTTTTTCCTTCCTGTACTGTCTATCCATTATGTGAGGGCTCCCACATATCAGAAACAATGTTCTTAAAGAGAAGTTATTGGTTATTACTGGTTTTAGCATTAATTTGCTTTAGTTCAACCATAAGTTATTGTGCTTGATGCAGGACTTACTGGGAAAATGTTACAGCTCATGTTATGCAAAAAGTCTGACTAGATAATTAAATGGTCCCTTCAGTCCTTAAAATCTGTGAATCTGCATAAAAAGCCCTTTGCGTCCTTAAAGTTCTTTACAAACTGTTTAATTCTTTTATAAAATGTCTACAAATTTTTCCCAGAAAACATTTTTTCTTTAAAGCCTCTATCAAGCATGGTAAATTCCTGTATGAATCAAACCTGAATTACAGCCTAAGAGTCAGAATTTTCAAGCATTTATGTATATGGTTAACTTTAGGAATGAGGGTAGTCCCTTTTTAAGCCACTGGAATTATTTAAATGCTTAATGTCACAAACACTCTTAAGTGTTTTCAGAATTGGGGTCTAAAAATCAAATGCATCTATCCCCACCAAATGCATGTGTATTGGTCTCTGGTAAATTTTGGATATTTACATGATATTTTGAGAATATTTGTCTGGAAATTGGTAGAGACCTTTATTAATAAAACAGCAGTCATGCTAATTGCAATGAAAGTTCTAGGCTGTTTGGTTTTGCTTGAAATATCTGTCTCTGTCTTTGGGACTCTCTCTCCTTCTTGGCTTGTGGGGTAATTTCTTGTACCTGTTGTTGCAGAGGTAGCCTGAGTTTGGATGACTTTCGGTAAGTCAAGATAATGTGCCATAATTGTTGCCTGTTAGTGTTAAATTGCATCTATCATGACTGCATCGTACTGCCTTTATAACAGACATTGACTGTTTCATTTTTAAATACACGCAAACTCTTTTTGGGCTAAATTCATTTGAAACAGCAAACTAATTGCATGTTCATTCTCTTAAGTTTTTAGCAAACAGTGTATTGGTCTTGGTTTAATGACTATTTCTCATACACTCAAATATTAAAATATACAAAATCTTCCTGGCTTTTACCTATTTTTATTCATATTAACCTTAGCATATTAGTTGTATGTCTCAAAGCTTTATTGCTGATAGTATGCGGGTTATTTTGTAGACTTTATTCAGAGTTTTTTCCTTGCTCCTTGTCACATGCTTCCAGATCCTATCACTTTAAAAAAAAAAAGGGGGGGGGGGGGAGAAAAAGAAAAGAAAATTGTTCTGTCCACTGCATTAGAATATCAGGCAACTCGTTCCTCCACTTTACCTGCACCCAACAGGGAGTCATTGAGAGCACAGGAGAGAGAGGCTCTATGCTGTCAGTCATGGTGCCTAGCTCCACTTGGGCCTGCAGCAGCCCTGGGCTAGGTCATGGTCAGTGCTGATGGAATCTTTAGAGAGTCTAGCTATGAAACTCTAGCATGTCTCTGCTGAGTAGGTTCAATCCATGATTGGTGAAGACATATAATTGGGCCAGATTTTGTCAGGGACAGCAAAGGTCACATTCCTGACATAAACCCCATGGCAAACATCAAGTTCCTGTTCCAAAGCATGGGGCGCTAGAGTTTCTCAATTATTTTAACATTGGCAAAACAATGCGTTTTCCTCTAGCCTCGTTCTTTGGAAATGCAGAATGGTTTTGGCTGACTTCTTCCACAAAATTCAGCCTGAGGCAGATACTTATCTGAAAAAACTCAGTACAAGTGGTTAAACTTTGGCAAAATTATAAGCAATTAAAATTAGAAAATAAACATTGAATGCTTTTAGTTTGTTAAAATGTTCATTACTCCTTTGAATCCCAAATGAGCTATCCACTTTTTTCACATTTTTCAGTTTTGCAGTTCATCTTACAGATTTGTAACAAGCTTTATGAAAACCTCAGATAGCTATATTCATCAGGAATATGTCCCCTCCTGCCCCAATAGGGTTTGTTTAGACTATTAATTTGTACATTTCTAGTACAAGAAATAAGATTCCTTTTTCAGGTCTGGTGTAAGGGCAGTATATATGGCGTGCATGCACTGATGTGCTGTAATGTGGCTAAAATGAAGAATGCAGACTTCATGCCTAATGCCTCTGCCCTTTTTACTTGAACTTGCTGCCTTTGGATACTCTTTATCATAAGTAGTTCTAGCTCTGAACAAGACTTAAATTTGCATCAAGCCTTCATCTCTAGGGCAAATTGCCTTCTTGAGCTAGGAATCTTCATCTGCTTCTGTTTTCCTTCATGTTTTGTAAGTTCTGACCCTCCTGCCTGGCTTTCTGCCTACTCTCCCTGCTGCTTTGAAGTAAGTCATAGTCCATCTTGCATCACATGCATCTGTATAAATGCCTTGATGTTTATAAAGAAAATAAACAGTGTGTTTAAACATGCAGTACTTGACAAATATGGATGAACACTTTGATGCCAGAAACTGTTGTGTTGCTACAATCACTCGACGAAAAGGTTATTGTCATTCCTTGCAATCTTTTAATTAAACAAGTTGTCTTAGGAAGTTAGTGTTATGAAAATAGATTGTTCTGTGTGTTTCATTCCAAAGTAATGCTGTAATAAGAACATCAGTGTTAGTTTATAGCTGAAATTTTAGTCCATGTCCTGGAAATGCTTTTTTAAATCATTTTCTTCCTCCCTAGCAGATGGATTTTACTGATAAATTTTAAATTGTTCTGTAATATGCAATACAGACAGTGACACTATACTACTAAAAAGTGTAAACCTACACATCAGTTCCATACTTGATCCAATTGCTCACTCTTATCTCTAAATTATATACAGTGGCTAGTACTACAATTTGCCCTATACTGTGAATTTTGTTTTTGTATAATCCTTAGGGCCACACAGAAAAGAGGAGAATCATTTGCAATCAGCAGATTAGGCAGCAAAATTAGAGGAGTATTCAAGAGCAACACAATGGAAGGAGCTGTGCTACCTAACTATGGTTTAACTGAAGGAGAGGATGATTTTGTGAGTAGAAATTTTACATTTGTCCTAAATCTCAGGGTTATTTGTTTTCCAGAATCTTTAAATACTTTCAGCTTCTGTCCCTTCTTTTCTTTTCCTTTGCTCCTGGTATTGTTGGTTATTCCACTGTGCCATCCTTGGGGTCACAGCATTTTTCCAGCTTCCTTGTTCTCTTAGTACTACTCGGTTATTTACTCAGTGAGCACAAGTATCTCCCCAGTTAGAGTAATTCCAGGAGTTAATTGCTGGGGTAAAGAGAAGTATTAAAAAGTGATGTTCTCTTTACGAAAGTAATCTTTGTCAAGTAGTCTCATGAGCAGCTGTTACTTTTCAGTCTAGTAAATATTTGCAGTAAAGTTCTGAGGTGTTTCACACCTCAGTCCTTTCTGCGTCCATAGGGCTATCGTGATTCAGGGCCAATTCTTTTGTGAGAGAGATTATTCAAATAACTACTATACTGTTTTTATACTAATGGCTAAAATATTTTTCTGGTTGCATAATTGGTACATAAACAAGTATCACTGAAAATGTACAAAATTGTGTTTTGCTCCATAAGTCTCATTCTCAGAAATTTTTGAAGTAGAGTATGTTTTCGTAGCATTTCAGAGGAAACCATTGCTGGAGGGGTGGGTTAGTTAGAGAGAGAGTGAGTGAGTATGTGTGTGAGTGTGTTTTCTAGCTCTTGGTGATAGGCAGTGGTAGAAGCAACCTATGATAAAGCTATAGAAACTGGATGTCTGAAAAATTGGCAGTGGTTGGCTGCCTTTAAGCTATGTTCCCGAAGGCCAGGTGTATGTCTGACCCTATGCTGGAGAGAGAAGATCAAGGATTTGAGGTTAAAGGATGGAACCACACTGTTTTCTCTGTACACATGGCAAAATGGAACATTTCCTGTAAGGCTTAAGGGCATTAAGACTATGTCCAACTTTTTTTTTTCTTTTGTGGAACCATCTGCTTTGTGGGGTGACATCTTGTAGCAAATCATGGAAAAAAGCAAAATAGAGTTAGTCTGACTTCAGCTCAGATGGTGGGACCACTTACTCTGCTGTTTCTTGACTAGAAGGCAATTCACTTTTCTTGTATTTTAAAAGAAAAACCTTAGTTTTGATTTATTGCAGAAATCCCAGTTCTAGGTGGAACTGAGCTAAGTGGATTTTCCATAGTTTTCCTATTACATTTTTCAAACTTTTACTGCTAGATTGGAAAATTGGTTTCGTGATCATGGCTAATATGGAGCAGATAGGACTCTGCCTAAAATTGTAAATCTGTCACAAGTTTCTTAAAAACACGGATGCGGTGACACAATAAGACGCATAAGATTCAATAAGAGAAATAATCATTAAGAAAATCTCTCAACCCTGGACTCCCTACAGCTGTTTTGCAGAGGGAAATACATTGAAATAATGTGTTCATATGTATATTCTGCACTCACACTGCCTTGATGTCCCTGATCCTAGATGAGCTGTTTACACTGGAGTAATCATGTGGGTCAGTAATTCATGCTTGCTACAGTTATTTTGCCAGTCTTAAGGCTTCTCTTGCAACTAGATTTTTTTTTTCTTGTACACCAAACAGCAGTGACTGAATAGTAAACTGACTGTCAGGAGGTTGATGCCCTGGTATCCATGGCACAGATGTGGGCAAGGAAATATGAGGACGGTATGGGAAGTGAGGGAAATTAAGTTGGTCACGAACTGCCTGATAGTCATGAATTTTTAATGATTTAAATTTATTTCTGTTGTGATTTCTCCTGAATTTATGGAAATACATTGGTTTTTAAGTCATGTGAATTTGAGACTTTCTATGGCACTTATAACTATTTCACTGTACATTACATTTAAGCAAATTTGTGCTATGTTCTTTGATGCTGTGCTGGTCCATTTTCCACTACTGGAAAATAAAAGTATAAAAGGTTTACCTGAATTTGAATCTTTCATCTGTTTTTTTTCCCCCAATAACTCCTCCCCACCCAACTTGTATCCAAAATGGTAAAAACAGAATAACTGATTTCAGAATTCTATATGTTTCCCCTTTTTCTTAAAGGATCCACAAGGTATAGGATAGCTCTTCAGACTATCATATCTTCAAATGAGCAGTGTTGCTGTGCTGTCTTGTAGAGTTTAGGTCTTGTGATGTCACTCATCATTGGGACTGTAGTCTAATACTCCCAGGGAAGGGGCAGAAAACAGATTGTCCAGTGTTCAGCTCTTAAAGGATTAATTCTTATCCTACTAGGCTGAAATAAAGCAAGAGTGTATTTTTTCCTCTTCTAATTTTTCAGTTATCCAAGAAAAGTAGAATTATATTTGCATTTTTCATTCCTCAGTAAATCAACTCTTTTAAGTTTGATTTTTGGAAAAACTACACATTTGTTAGAGTGTCTAACATCTTAGGTACAATGAGAGATCATAACAGAAATGTATAATGAAATTGTGTTTATATTTACTGAAATACATAGCTCCACATATGTATGTTACACTTCAGTCTTTTTTTTAATTTAAAGACAAAGTTACAAAAAAAACATTAATATACTACTTCAGTGTGTTACTGAATTCTAGAAACGGATGATTGAGATGATGTAAGGGATGATGCTCTATAGAAAAAGCAGGCTGTTCATGTTGGAAAATAATTTGAGTGAGTTGCCAGTTACAGGGCTTTTGTGGGCAAAATGACCTAAAGCTAATTTTAGTGAAACTCGATAAGCTTGCTTGTAAAATCTTTATGGATAGTTGACTGATGCCACTTATGCCAAAGCAATATTATTTTTGCTGATAACAGAAATGCATAACTTGTATTTCTTTTTGAGTGCTTGCTCATCTCCATTCCATGTTAGGTGTGTGTAAGCCGCATGCACTATTGTTGGAGATTTTTCCTTCAGTGGTATCCGTTGGGCTGGCTTTAGCACCCTCTGGTGCCAGCCAACCCCGCGCCCTCTCAGTTCCTTCTTACCGCCTGCGTCAGTCGTTGAAACAGCTTCTCTTGCTTCAGCAATGTGATCATTTAGCGTTTTTTTTTTTTTTTCCCCTTCCTGTTAATCTGAATGTCCATGAACTCTGAGCCCATCTCCTCGGGTACCACTTGTGAGTCACCTAACGTGGAATGGACATGAGCAAGCACTTGAAAAGGAGAAACTGTTACTAAACTTTCCATAACTACTGTTCTTCAAGATGTGTTGCTCATGTTCATTCCATGACGCATCCTCCTGCTCTTCTGTTGGAGTGAGCCGGCAAGAAGGAACTGAGAAGGTGCGGGGCCAGTCAGGTCCTTTATACAAGTGCATGAGCGGGCACTAGAGCTTGCCCGAAGGATACCAGTGGGAAAAATTGTTCTCCTTAACCTCCAAGGATAGGACAAGAAATAATGGTCTTAAATTGCAGCAAAGACAGTTTAGGTTGGACATTAGGAAAAGCTTCCTAACTGTGAGGGTGGTTAAACACTGCAATAAATTGCCTAGGGAGGTTGTGGAATCTCCATCACTGAGATTGTCTAACCTGCGCTTAAAAAACACCTGTCAGGGATGGTCTAGATCAGTAGTCCCCAACCTTTCTGTTGCAATAGCGTATTCATGTTCCCAGAAAAGTGTGACGGGCGCCGGACGACCAGCCGCTGAAATGCCGCCAAGAACCGGCGTCATCAAGAAGCGTCGCTGCCAAAATGCTGCTGAGAAGAAGCATTTCGGTGGCGATGCTTCTTGGCGTTGCTGCATTTCAGCGGCTGGTTTTTCCGGCGGCCGCGCTCCTCAGTGGTGGGTTGTCCGGCGGAAGCGCTCCCTTGTCAGTAGACAGGCGCACATAAGTGCCCAGGCGGGCGCCATGGCACCCGCTGGCACTGCATTGGGGGACCACTGGTCTAGATTATACTTAGTCCTGCTATGAGTTCATGGAACTGGACTAGATGACCTCTTGAAGTCCATTCCAGTTCTATGATCTCAAAGAATAACAGTTACAGAAAGATTAGTAACAGGTTTTTTTTTCTGATTACTATTACTTAGCTCTTACCTGTTTATAACCAGAATTACTTTTGTAATAGGTCTGGAATAAAATAGATTGGTATCTGAAATGACGACTTTAAATAGGGGAAAAGTGAAACAGAGTGGTGAAATTTGGTATTCTAGGTATAATGTGCAAAATCCTTTCTCTACCCCCTTCCACTGCTAACAAAATGTAAAACAAACAAACCAACTTTGCAGGCATGTAGGGACTAAAAGACAGTAGAACAAGTGTGCTCTTACTATGCATGGCAGGGCCTGAAATATTGCTTTCCATTTACTCAGTGTCTACCACCAGTTGTAGCTACAGGGTCTGATTAAGGCTTCATACTGGAGACCTTTTGTAGGGGTTAAAAATTGTTGCCTCTCAAAAGATTGAAATGCACCTTGCATCTCACTCACTCAAAAGTTCTATGGTTGATTGCTGGTGGGCCTTCAACTGGTTCAGATTACCCTACAGTTTGTAGGGGGTAAACACTGTTAGAGGTCCACTCATTCAGGCTCAGATGATTGAGTGCTTTGATAGAAGCAAAATGGTGGCAGAAATGGTCCCTTAGATGAACCTCCATAGCTCACCAATTGAGAGAGGGCTCCCACTGCTTCAGCTCCACAGGTCAACTAGCCGTGGATTGCCAGCTAAGACTTTTTTCTTTGCTCCTCACATTATTTCCTCACCACCAGATGACACCATAATGCCCTATAGTTTTGCACCACCTCAGCCAGTGAACCATTGAAAGTCTGCCAGCTATAATTCCTGCCCTGATACACATAGATAGTACATCAGAGCGAGGCTCTCAGCTGGCAAGACACCTCTGACTCACCAGATGGAACTGCAGTAGGAGGAGCATCACTGGTAAATGGGCTCCTCCCAGCCCTTCAGCTATTAGCTCCCATATTGATGCCTCCTCTTAGGGACGGGGGAAGTTGGTAGCTATGGGGTCATGAAGAATGCAGTAATCAGGTCTGCTGCAGTTCTAGCTAATGAGCTACATGGTTCATCAGAGCAAGGTTTGTAACTGGCAAACAATGAGTGGTTCACTGGCTCAGTTGCAGAGCTGGAGGCTACCTATATGTGCCAATATTGCTGGGAAGGAACATTACCAGGATGACAGCCCACACCGTAATCAGTTAGGGCAGCCATAGTTAGGTGCAAGGGCAAATCTTAAACTAATCAAATGATGACTGTAATGATGTACTCTGTTGTTTACATAAGAACGGCCATATTGGGTCAGACCAAAGGTCCATCTAGCCCAGTATCCTGTCTTCCAACAGTGGCCAATGCCAAGTGCCGCAGAGTGAATGAACAGAACAGGTAATCATCAAGTGATCCATTCCCAACTTCTGTTTGTGCTTCATTCAGTGCAGTACAATTAGCTGGACCATGAGCACTTGAATGCTCTACAGTAAACAAAGCCAAAGTGGATCCTCTAGCCAACTCTGCCCTCCTTCCATAGAAGTGGATTAGGAGCTGTGGTAGCAACCCCTGAGCTGCTTCCAGGTATACTCTGTAGCTTTTGTGGATAGATTCAGTTATCCCAATTTCTACAGAACTCCCTCAAACAAAACTGGATTTGAATTTAGAGCAGGTGAGTAGGTTTGGCCCTAATTTCTTAAATCAAAGGGGAGGGAAAAAAAACCCATGACTTTAGTTTGATGTGTATTCACACACAAGTGGTGTCTTTTTTAGATTGAAGTTTCTTTATTTAATTTTATAAAGTGGGGATTTATAATTTACTTTTAAAATGGGATATTCCTTTAGTTCACTTACTACTCCACAGTTCAAGATGTAGATCAGTTCTATCTGTACTAACTTATAAGTGAGAAGTACTAGCTAATGGAGTTTAAGCAGGCTCATGAACCTTGCTGACAGTCTCAGCCATAATGTAGGGCCTTGAGGCTTTCTCTCATATCCAAGTTTACCATTCCTATAGGAGTTTATTTTCTGTTCAGCAATTGAAGAGGCAGGACCAGACCTGCCTACTATCAGAGAAGGGAGTTGGCTATCCATTCAAGAAAACAATCCAATTCAGTTTGCTTCCTGGCAGCAGCAGTCAGGTTGAACAATTTGGGAAGACATGACTGACTTCTAAAAACTGTATTTGTCTTTGGTAAAGATGTGTTTTTTTCCGAATATATCAACTGGTCGTACTTAATAATAGAGCTGTGCACATTTTTTTTTTGGATTGTTGGCCTTTCTGAAAAATGAAAAATAAAAAATGGATCAAACCAAAACCGATTTTTAATTTTTTTTCTTTTGCATATTGAAAAAGTCAGAGAAGTGTCATTTTGTATGCTCCAAAATGTTTTGTTTGAGGCATCTTTAACTGTTTAAATAAAAGTAAAGGAAATGAAGAGCTAGATTCATAAAACAGGAGGAGGAGGAGATGGTCTTCTAGCACAGGCATTTGAATCCAGGTCTTCCACATCCCAGGTGAGTGCCTTAACCTCCAAGCTATTAGTTATTCTTAGATGATTCTCTCTATCTCCCCTGTTGAAGCTGTTCGAACTTTGTATAACATAATTGAATAATTATTGGGCCGGATTGAGAGTGATTCCATAGCTCAGTGGTTAGGGCACTCACCTGGGAGGGGGGACAACCATATTCCAGTCTCTGCTCCAGAACAGGGATTCAAACTTGGGTCGCCCACGATCCAGATGATTTCCCTAACTACTGGGAAATTGGGCATAAGGGGGCACCTCCACATTTTTGCAAATGGCACCTAAATTCCCCCTGTGAATCTATCCCCAATGTATCAACATTTCTGAAAATTTTCTTATTTGTTTTGACCAAAACAGTTAACTGAAATGGACATGAATTCACAATGTTTGTCAATCTAAATCTGTATTTTATTCAGCAAAAAAAAATTGAACTGAAAAATGTTGCCCAGTTCTAGTCTCCCCTAAAATTCTGCTTTTCTCATTTTTGCTGTGTTGTTCAGGGTTAGGATTTTAAAAGCACAAATTGACTTTTGAAAGCTATTTCTGCCTTTTCCCCCTCTCCCCAATGTACATACCACACTGTATCTAAATGTTGTTCTTTTTGCTCACACTTTTTAATTTCTATGCCAAATGCCAGACAGCTGAGATATTGCCCCAAACACGGCTAGACAGAATCATAAGTAGCTTTTGAAGTCCATCAGTGGAGTGGTAACAAGATGTAACCTTTGGTGTAAGTCCTTTAATGTTTCAGAATCTTTAAAATATTTGTTTTATTTTGTTTTTGCTGGTAATGGACCTACCAAACTTGATGGTGACATATACCATATTGTCCTTGAAATGCCTCATCCTTCCCCAAGAGCTAGGAAGAAACTTTAACATGCTATGAGTCAGCTGGTGATCTAGTAGATTGCCACTTGAGATACTGTTAACAATTTTGTTTTTACCTTCAAACAAACCTACAGGTCTAGGGATTTTTATACAGAAGATCCAACAATAGCAACTATGGAAACATGCCCCCTTCCAGAATTTTTGTGTGTGTTGTCGTCTTTGGTTCTGATCACATGTACTTCTTATGTGAAGATTCATCTTCTATATGTTCTGCAAAATTAAAAATTGTGCCATATACTAAAAATCAGATCAGGGAGGTCTTGATGCTTAAATCTTTCACTGCAGATTGAAGAAGGCATTATGGTAATGGAAGATGATTCTCCTGTGGAGACTGTTAGCACTCCCAATACACCGCGCAACCTTGCTGCATGGAAAATTTGCATTCCATATGTGGACTTCTTTGATGATCCCTCCCTTGAAAAGAAGGAGAGAAAAGAGAGAATTCCTGTGTTTTGTATTGATGTGGAGAGAAACGATAGAAGGGCAGGTAGGACTTCTTGTGATTAAATAAAAATACTTAAAAATGTAGCTCAAAATGTCTGTTCTAGTATGCTTTATTTATCTGACTGTTCTGATGTGCTACACACACACTTACTTTAGCATCAAAGTAATGACTTGCTAATGAATTTTAAGTCTTTGATAATGTGGGCATAAAGGAAAAATGGTCACTTATTACACCTCTACCCCAATATAATGCGACCTGATATAATATGAATTTGGATATAACGTGGTAAAGCAGCGCTCGGGGGGGGTGGGGCTGCGCACTCTGGCGGATCAAAGCAAGTTCGATAGAATGCGGTTTCACCTATAACGCAGTAAGATTTTTTTTTGGCTCCCGAGGACAGTTATATCGGGATAGAGGTGTATCTGGAACTTGTGACAAATTACTTCTAAAAGGAGTCCAGTCTATTCAGAATTCAAACCAAGGCTTAGGAATTACTTCCTCCCCACAAAAATGTTAATATTGTGATTCATGTTGGTAAACGTTGAATGTGTTTTCTATTTAATGTACCAGCAATATATTTCAAACTCCACTCACTCTTTCTTGAATAGTACTTTGTTTAAACGCAGTGGATCTAATTTACCTCTATTTCAGTAAAGCATTTGATATGTTTCTGCATGGGGAAATATTAGCTAAATTGGAAAAGATGGGGATCAATATGAACATTGAAAGGTGGATAAGGAACTGGTTAAAGGGGAGACAACAACGGGTCATATTGAAAGGTGGACAGTCAAGCTGGAAAGAGGTTACTAGTAGAGTTCCTCAGGGACCGGTTTTGTGACCAATCTTGTTTAATCTTTTTATTACTGACCTTGGCACAAAAAGTGGGAATGTACTAATAAAGTTTGCAGATGACACAAAGCTGGGAGATATTGTTAATACAGAGAAGGACCGGGATATCATACAGGAAGAGCTGGATGACCTTGTAAACTGGAGTAATAGTAAGTAATAGGATGAAATTTAATAGTGAAAAGTGCAAGGTCATGCATTTAGGGATTAATAACCAGAATTTTTGTTATAAATTGGGGACGCATCAGTTGGAAGTAACGGAGCAGGAGAAGGACCTTGGAGTACTGGTTGATCACAGGATGACTATGAGCCGCCAATGTGATATGGCTGTTAAAAAAGCTAAAGCGGTCTTGGGATGCATCAGGCGAGATATTTCCAGTAAAGATAAGGAGGTGTTAGTACCGTTCTACAAGGCACTGGTGAGACCTCATCTGGAATATTGTATGCAGTTCTGGTCTCCCATGTTTAAGAAGGATAAATTCAAATTGGAACAGGTACAGAGAAGGGCTACTAGGATGATCCAAGGAATGGAAAACCTGTCTTATGAAAGGAGATTCAAAGAGCTTGGCTTGTTTAACGTAACCAAGAGAAGGCTGAAGGGAGATATGATTTCTCTTTATAAATATTTCAGAGGGATAAATACCAGGGAGGGAGAGGAATTATTTTAGCTCAGTACCAATGTGGACACAAGAACAAATGGATATAAACTGGCCATCAGGAAGTTTAGACTTGAAGTTAGACGAAGGTTTCTAACCATCAGAGGAGGGAAGTTCTGGAACAGCCTTCCAAGGGGAGTAGTGGGGTCAAAAGAGATATCTGGTTTCAAGACTAAGCTTGATAAGTTTATGGAGGGGATGGTATGATGGGATAGCCTAATTTTGGCAATTAGTTGATCATTAATTATTAGCAGTAAATATGCCCAATAGCCTGTGATGGGATGTTAGATGGGGTGGGATGTGAGTTACTAAGAGAATTTTTTCCTGGGTGCTGCCGGTGAGTCTTGCCCACTTGCTCACGGTTTAGCTGATCTCCCTATTTGGGGTCGGGAAGGAATTTTCCTCTAGGGCAGATTGGCAGAGGGCCTGGAGGTTTTTTGCCTTCCTCTGCAGCGTGGGGCGCAGGTCACTTGCTGGAGGATTCTTTGCACCTTGAGGTCTTTAAACCACAATTTGAGGACTTCAATAATTCAGACATAGGTTACGGGTTTGTTACAGGAGTGGGTGGGTGAGATTCTGTGGCCTGCGTTGTGCAGGAGGTCAGACTAGATGATCATAATGGTCCTTCTGACCTTAAAGTCTATGATTCTAGATTTGTTGGTCCCCAGGTATCTTTTCAGATGGACACCGTTACAAGTGCACAAATAGGTATTTACTATTAAACATTCCAGAGCAGGAACATGGCTTTTTCTTGTAAACTTTAAAGTTGATTTCTTATGCAAATTAAATTTTTTGGTAACTTAGAAATAGTTTAAATTTATTTTGCAACCAAGGATTTCAGCATCTGTTTCAAAAAACATCCATATTTGGGGAGAAAAAAAATCTAACTCCCCTTTTAGAGAAATGCAAATTGGCATTAATGAGGCTTCTTCCTGTTTGTAGCACTTGACAAACAGCTGGTGGAGATGACTGGACGAGCCCTGTACTGAGAGGAGATAATTAGCAAGACCCAAGCTTGAATTAGATACAGATTTCCTTCATAGTAGCATGCCTGTCTACCAACCATGCCTTGGGCTGCTCATGTGATTTAACACTACAGTAACTCCTCGCTTAACGTAGTTATGTTCCTGAAAAATGCGACTTTAAGCAAAACAATGTTAAGCGAATCCAATTTCCCTGTAAGAATTAATGTAAATGGGGGGGACGGGGCGGGGTTAGGTTCCAGGGAAATTTTTTTCACCAGACAAAAGATTATGCGTGCATGCGCGCTCTCTCTCTCTCTCTCTCTCTCTGTTTTAAACAAACAATTTAATACTGTACACAGCAATGATGATTGTGAAGCTTGGTTGAGGTGGTGGAGTCAGAGGGTGGAATATTTCCCAGGGAATGCCTTAGTGCTAAATGACGAACTAGCACTCCGCTGAGCCCTCAGGGGTTAACATGTTATTTTTAATGTAGCATCACATGCTACATGGCAACACAAATGGAAGGAGGGGAGACAGCATGGCAGACAGAGATGCACCGTGTGTGTGTGTGTGTGTGTGTGTGTGTGAGAGAGAGAGAGAGAGAGAGAGATGTGCATTTCCTCTTTAAGTACGCTGACCCCAATCTAAGTACATTGCCTTTTTAAGTAGATCAGCAAGTTGAGACAGCAGCTGCTGCTAGCAAACTCCCTCCATCCTGAGCCCTGTCGTGTCCCCCCTCCCGCTCTATGGAGATGGGGTAAGCAGGGGGGAGAAGGACACCCTGACATTAGCACCCCTCATCCCCCTTGCCTACACAGCAAGCAGGAGACTCCCGGGAGCAGCTCCAAGGCAGAGGGCATGTGCAGCACCTGGCAGTGGGAGGAGGGACAGCTGGCAATTGGTAGTCTGCTGGACGGCTGCCGCACAGGGAACTTAGGAGAGTGGGGGACTGCCAGTCCACCCTGGTTCCAAGTCCCCACCAACCAGCTGCAACGGGCTGCTCTTTCTGCAAACAGTGGACAAAGCAGGTGGCTGCCAAACAACATAAGGGAGCATTGCGCAACTTTAAAGGAGCATGTTCTGTAATTGATCAACAACGTTAACCGGGACGACTTTAAGTGACGAGTTACTGTACTTAAGTTATTTAAAGAGCTAAGTGTGGCTAGAGTAGTGTTATAATACTGGCAGTACTGATTCACATTTGAGGGTTTTTCCTCTGTACTCTGTGGTATATTTGCTATTCTTAAGTCTTTATTACTCTCCCAGGTGGGTGTAGAAACCTATATTACTTTCAATATGTGGTGGTTGTTGTTTTTTTCAGTTGGACATGAACCTGAACGCTGGTCTGTCTATAGAAGATACCTTGAATTTTATGTGCTTGAGTCAAAGTTAACAGAATTTCATGGTACGTTTTCACTTCCTACTTCAGTGATTGCTTTTTAGAATCGAGCAGAAATTTAAGATACTAAAATGTTTCTTTTTGGTTTTAAGAATAAATGAATCTGCTTGACTTTTTACTAATTTATAGGTACCTTTACTGATGCTCAACTTCCATCAAAAAGGATCATTGGTCCAAAGAACTATGAATTCTTAAAGACAAAGAGGGAAGAGTTTCAGGAGTACCTGCAGGTACAAGACAATCTACTGTCGTTCAATTTTTTAAGTAGATTGTGTAATTGTGAAGCTTATAAAGGTTAACACACTCTCATTTTTATTACATTTGGAAAAAAATTGAAGTATTTGGATGAATGTATAATTTCTAGGATACCATAGCACTGTTTTAAACATCTGTTGTTGTTACTATAGAGAACCTAGTTTTTAAGAATCTTCTTTCATCTACTCTTTCTTTTATGTCCCCCAAAGAAACTTCTGCAACATCCAGAGCTGAGTAACAGCCAGCTTTTGGCTGACTTTCTGTCTCCGAATGGTGGAGAGACGCAATTTCTCGATAAAATGTTGCCTGATGTAAATCTTGGTAGGTAACATAGTTGCTCTTTATTCTGGTAAATAGCTCTCTTGTAGAAACTGTAATGCACCAAATTAAGTGAGGGTCCATTAATACTGAGAAACTGGACTTTTATAAGTTCTGGGTGTGTGAAACATGATGTCTCTCTCCTGCTATACAGCTGTTACAATCCAGTCATTTTTCCAACAGTCAGATATTTTGATGCTTACATTCCTATCCATTCCCAGAAGGGAAAGTATTGTGAAGCTTTGGAAAATCTGGTCTGCATATGGATGCCTTCTGAATATCTAAGCCCAGTACTTCCAAAATCCATTGCTCATGGAGATCAGATCCTCTACGTCTTCAAGTAATTCAAGATGATGAATGGCATTAGCCCAGATTTGATTTTTCAAGAATCAATCCAAGGAGACAGCTGTTTGTTTGGGATTTTTTTTAATGTTGATAGAGGCAGTGTATTGATTTACCTTACCTTTGAATGTTAGCTGGTCGGCCCTATTTAAGTTAATTTGAGAACTGCCAGAATTAATGTCAATTTCGTGTACTAATGTTGGGTCCATTGTATAACATGGTGTCCTAAATTCAACACAGTACCCTATGTAGTTAAACAAGATGGTAATTTGTATTTCTTCTGATGACCTGTTTAGCTGTAGGCCCATTTTTTGTGTTTTGGCAATTGTGAGCTTATCTTTCATTAGTAATGTTTTTTTTTCCTATTGATATAACAAGATGTCCAAACAAATGTGTATTGTGGGTGAATGTTTCAGGTGTTCTGAAGAGTCATGTCTTATCTGGTCCCAAGCTAGGTGCCATACCTCCCCAAACATACATTTGCTCTCAACATTTCACAAGGTTTCTGATCAGAGGTTAGTTTGTTATGAGATGTGACATATATCCTGTCACAACAAGTCTTAAAATTACTAACCTCTGACCAGAAACCTTGTGAAATGTGGATGTAATGATATATAAAGTCTTCCCTAAATTTCCCTTTTATAATATTTAAAGATAAGAAAATCATAATTATTGAATTGGATATTTAATTTTTAAAATATTTTTAAACTATATATTTTAAATATATTTTTCATTTTTATTACCTTTAAACTGTTCTGTTGTGCTTCTGATATTCTTATTCAGGTTAATGTGGGTAGCTTTAAGACTAGGGCCTTGTCTTCACTTACCGGAGGGTCCGGCGGCACGCAATCGATGTTCTGGGATCGATTTATCGCGTCTGGTTAAGACGCGATAAATTGATCCCGGATCGATCCCGGAAGTGCTCACAGTCGGCGCCGGTACTCCAGCTTGCCGAGAGGAATACGCGGCATCGACTGGGGGAGACTTCCTGCCGCGTCTGGACCGCGGTAAGTTCGGACTAAGGTACTTCGAATTCAGCTACGTTATTAACGTAGCTGAATTTGCGTACCTTAGTCCGAAGTGGGGACTTAGTGGGGACCAGGCCTAGGTCTACAGTCTCCCCAATCCTGTAAATCCATTCTAACAGGAGTACTTTCTTGAACTTGCAACATTGTGCATTTCACTAGTATCTGCAGACTGGATGACTCTTATTACTGGGAAAGAGGAGAGTAAATACTGTCTCAGAAGTCTAAGGTTTAGGACTTTCCTGTGTGATAAAGGCTTGCAGAGAATAAGGAAATGGGTGTTGGAAAACTGGTGTTGAATCATTAGTGACTAGAACTGAAAAATTATTCTTATCCAGATCATTCAAACAGAAAAATCATTGGCACCTAAATTATTGAACAGTTTAGTTTTTTTTCGTATTGTGTCCCTGTTACCCCTCCACCCTCAGGATGCCTCTTGCTATTTTTTTCTTATCGTCACATGCCACCCATCCACACTAATGGAGATAAGGCTGTTCATCTCTCCATGGTCCTTTAGAAAACTACAGAGGAAAATCTATGGAACTTAGTTTTCACATTCATAAAGAAATCTTTCTCATGTGTTTGTGATTTGAAATATCTTTTGCTGATAGGTATTACATACTCAGTTCCTTTTTAAAGTCTGATTCATCCAAAATTTCATAATTTTCTTGTATGTACTCCATATCATTTCAAAGTAATTTGTTTCTTTCAAAAGATTGTGCAATGATACTTAAAATGAAGCAACAGATGTCAGTGGTGTAAGCTAATCCGTTTCAGACTGACATGATAACCTACACACAGTCTCATTTTTTTCTTGCTTCACTTCTGTGAAATTTATAATTTAATATAGCTTATATATCATGGTTTATTATTCATTTGTATTACAATAGCTCTTAAATGCCCCAGCAAATATTTGTCAGAAATGTTATATATCCATGGTAAAAGATGGGCCTTGCCGTGGAGATCTTAGTCTAAATAGACAAAACAGATAAGGGGAAGTGGGATAGGAGAGGAGAACAGAGGGATACTAATAGATATCAGACATGATATTCAGAAGGGCATGTGGTAATATATACTTTTTTGTTCTTAATTGTAGGGAAAATTATAAAATCTGTTCCAGGAAAGCTAATGAAAGAGGTGAGTATATACTGTGTCTCAGTAGCCTATGCTGTGACTATAGTTAGTATCTTTAACTGTCCACTGACAGATTGCTACATGTTGCTTCAGCACAAATTTTAGTTTGGAAACTGTCACTTTTTTTTAACTATTGTGACAGGGTCAGGCCAGATGGCTACAGAAGAGTGGTAGAAGGCTGATATATTAGTCCCAGATTAAGTAGATCCCTTTTCCCTGGGTAAGGTAACAGGGGCAGTTCCAGAACAAGCAGGAACTTGCTGGAACCAGTTAAGGCAGGCAGGCTAATTAGGACACCTGGAGCCAATTAAGAAGAAGCTGCTAGAATCAATTAGGACAGACTGGCTAATCAGGACACCTGGTATAAAAAGGCTCTCACTCCAGTTAGCAAGGTGTGGGTGTAAGGAGCTGGGAGTGAGAGGATGTGCTGCGGGAGGACTGAGGAGTATAAGCATTAACAGACATCAGGAGGAAGATCCTGTGGTGAGGCTAAAGAAGGTATTGGAAGGAGGCCATGGGGAAGTAGCCCAGGGAGTTGTAGCTGTCGTGCAGCTGTTCCAGGAGGCACTCTAGGCAGCTGCAGTCCACAGGGCCCTGGGCTGGAACCCAGAGTAGAGGGCGGGACCGGGTTCCCCCCTAACCTCCCAATTGACCTGGACTGTGGGTTCTACCAGAGGGGAAGTCTCTGGGCTGTTCCCCAACCCACATGGTGAATCTCTGACGCAAGAAAATCTGCCAAAAAACGCAGGACCCACCAAGATAGAGGAGGAACTTTGTCACACTATTTAACTATCACTGTTGTTCACTGTGTATTTAATTTCAGAAAGGTCAGCATTTGGAGCCATTCATCATGAATTTCATTAACTCCTGTGAATCTCCCAAGCCTAAACCAAGTAGACCAGAGCTTACAATTCTCAGTCCCACTTCTGAAAACAACAAGAAGGTGCAGTAAATTTACAGAGGGGGAAATACTGACCCTTACCTGAGAATGTGAAGAGTAAAGGGGAGAAGCTATAAACATGACAGTTTGAGTGCCTATGTTTATTGTCTGTTCTTATGGTTGAGGGGTGGAGGTTTTTCCTTTTTTCCAGTGTCCATTCATCTTGGTACTGCTGACCTTCATGTTTATCCCTGGATGGATTGGAGTCTTTGTAATTTATAGAAACATAGGGATAGAAGGGACCTCGGAGGTCATCTAGTCCAGCTCCTTGCATTGAGGCAGGACCAAGTATCTCTAGACCATCCCTGAAGTATTTGTCTAACCTGCTCTTAAAAACCTCCAGTGATGCAGATTCCACACCTCCCTGGGTCACCTGTTCCAGCAATTAGCTATCCTTATTAGGGCTGTTGATTAATCGCAATTAACTCACGCGATTAACTAAAAAAAAATTAACTGAGATTAAAAAAATTAATCATGATTAATCACACTGTTGAACTATAGAATACCAATTGAAATGTATTAAATATTTTTGGATATTTTTCTACATTTTCAAATATATTGATTTCTATTACAACACAGAATACAAACTGTACAGTGCTTACTTTATATTATTTATTACGAATATTTGCACTGTAAAAATGATAAAAGAAATAGTATTTTTCAGTTCACCTCATACAAGTACTATAGTGCAATCTCTATCGTGAAAGTGTAATTTACAAATGTAGATTTTTGTTGTTGTTGTTGCATAACTCTTGTTTTTGAGTGCAATGTAAAACTTTAGAGCCTACAAGTCCACTCAGTCCTACTTGTTCAGCCAATCGCTAAGACAAACAAGTTTGTTTACATTTATGGGAGATACTGCTGCCTGCTTCTTATTTACAATGTCACCTGAAAGTGAGAACAGGCGTTCGCCTGGCACTTTTATAGCTGGCGTTGCAAGGTATTTACGTGACAGATACGCTAGACTTTCGTATGCCCCTTCATGCTTCAGCCACCATTCCGGAGGACATGCTTCCATGCTGCTGCTGATCACTTTAAAAAAAAAAAAAAAAAAAAAAAAAAAGCCACCAGTGCATAATTAAATTTGTGACTGAACTCTTTGGGGGAGAATTGTATGTCCCCTGCTCTGTTTTACCCGCATTCTGCCATATATTTCATGTTATAGCAGTCTGATTTTACGAATACTGTCACTGCAGATTTGACAAAATGCAAAAAAGGTACCAATGTGAGATTTCTAAAAATAGCCACAGCACTTGACCCAAGGTTTAAGAATCTGAAGTGCCTTCCAAAATCTGCAAGGGACGAGGTGTGGAGCATGCTTTCAGAAGTCTTAAAAGAGCAACACTCAGATGTGGAAACTACAGAACCCAAACTACCAAAAAAGAAAATCAACCTTCTGCTGGTGTCATCTGACTCAGATGATTAAAATGAATATGCATCGGTCTGCTCTGCTTTGGATCGTTATCGAGCAGAACCCGTCATCAGCATGGATGAGTAGCCTCTGAAATGATGGCTGAAGCATGAAGGGACATATGAATCTTTAGTGCATCTGGCACGTAAATATCTTGCGACACCGGTTACAACAGTGCCATGCAAATACCTGTTCTCACTTTCAGATGACATTGTAAACAAAAAGTGGGCAGCATTATCTCTTGGAAATGTAACCAAACTTGTTTGAGTGATTGGCTGAACAAGAAGTAGGACTGAGTGGACTTATAGGCTCTAAAGGTTTACATTGTTTTATTTTTGAATTTAGTTATTTTTTTTTTACATAATTCGACATTTGTACAGTACTTATAGGTGAATTGAAAAAACTATTTCTTTTGTTTTTTTACAGTGCAAATATTTGTAATAAAAAATAAATATAAAGTGAGCACTGTACACTTTGTATTCTGTGTTGTAATTGAAATCAATATATTAGAAAATACAGAAAACATCCACAAATATTTAAATAAATGGTATTGTATTATTGTTTAACAGTGCGATTAATCGTGATTAACTTTTTTAATCGCTTAACAGCCCTACTTATAATTTTTTCCTAAAATCTAACCTAGATCTCTGCTGCTGCTGCTGATTAAGCTGATCACTGAAAGCAGTACACAAAGTGAGGTGGAGAACAATTGATCACTGTCCTATTTGTAACAGCCCTTAAATATTTGAAGAATGTTATGAGGTTCCTCCTCAGTCATGTTTTCTCAAGACTAAATATGCCTGTTTTTTCAGTCTTTCCTCGTAGGGCAGGTTTTCTAAACCTCTTACAATTTTTCATGAACTCCTCTGGACTCTCTCCAATTTGTCTACATCTGTACTTCAGCTGAGGCCTGACCAGTGCAAAGTAGAGTGGGACAATTACCTTCTGTGTCTTCTGTATCATACTCCTGTTAATACACCTCAGAATATTATACCTCTACCTTGATATAACGCTGTCCTCAGGAGCCAAAAAATCTTACCGCGTTATAGGTGAAACCGCGTTATATCGAACTTGCTTTGATCCGCCGGAGTGTGCAGCCCCGCCCCCCCAGAGCACTGCTTTACCACGTTATATCAGAATTCGTGTTAGATCGGGTCGCATTTTATCGGGGTAGAGGTGTAGCTCTTTTTGTCAATGCATTGCATTATAGGCTCATATTTACCAAATGTAATGAACACAAAGTACACTTGCAGTCTTGCAAGCAATTGACATGGATAAGTGTTATGATTATTTATTATTTGTATTGGGGCCTACCCGTTATAGCATAGTAAGGCATCTTACTGATTTTTCTATATTTACTTATAGTCATAAGTCAGTTATTTAGGATTTCTAATACATTTATCACTCTTCAAGTAATTCTCCAAAGAGTAAAGTTGCATTTTGTCTTAAGGCACTCTTTTATACATGTGGTCCCTGCTATTTCTAGTGGTTAATTTGAAAGGGGCTAGTTTAAAACCTCCAAAGCAATTGTTTAGTTGTCTGAGACTTTCTTAGGCCATAAAAGAGAAGTATAGTTTTTCCAGTAAACCCAGACCAGAGGGGAGAGTGAGAGCATAAAGCAATCAAAATACAGTTCCCATAAATCACTGCAATGCTTGTTTTGAATTGAAATATTTTATTTTTTAGCTGCAATATATTGGTTTGGAGGCATTTGTAACAGGGCTGCTGCTTAATGAGTGGTCCCTTGTGGCCACAGTGCCCTTTGCAGCAGCCTTCCTCTGTTCTCCCTTGTTGGGGCCCCTTACAGACTCCCTGCAGCCTTTCTTAGAAGTCCTACTGTCCGCCACTTGGCGCTGGTTTAATGACCACACACAGTCCCACCAAAAAAGTCCATCACTATAATCCATCACTATAATCTGCATGGATGGCTCTTCTGCCATCCATGCAGAGCTCTTCATTTGCTACAGTCTGTTCTTCAGAGGGTCACTTTTCATAGCTTTCCCTAGAGTTTAGCTTTCTGGCTTTGGTTTCCTTCTCTTGCCAATGTCTTCTCAGTTCTGAGGGAGAACACAGTTTATATACTGCCCTCCTCCAAAGAGCTCCTCCTGATTGGCTGGAAGAGAGGGGAGCACAGTCTCACCCAGTGTTACAGAGCTCCTGATCTCAGGCCCAGAATGGAACAGTGGATGGTGGGGAAACCCCAGGAGAACTCCTAATTTCCCAGGACTGCTTCCTCTGCTCCATTACCAGGCCATTTCCTGGGCCTTTGTTCGTTCCATCTCCCTGGAATGGAGTCTTCTGGCCCCCTCTACTCTTAAAGGGCCAGTATATCCCATTACAACATTCAACAAAATGTTGAAATTTTCTTTGGAAAGCAAACATCTTCTCTTGAAAATTTCATAGTTGAAATCAAATTTTCCATTGGAAAACAGTTTAAAGTCTTTTCCATTGAAAATCTGACCAGTCTGAACTGTTTAGTACTGATTGTTTTTACTCTAGTTTTCTTTACATGTTGAAAAACAAATTAATGTTTCTATTTTAGCTTTTCAATGATCTGTTCAAGAATAATGCAAACCGCTCTGAGAATACAGAGAGAAGACAAAATCAAAACTACTTTATAGAGATGATAACGGTAGAAGGAGTCTATGACTACTTAATGTATGTTGGTAAGAAATTATTTCTTTTTGTACTCTGTATGAAGTGTACCAGAGGTGCAAAAGTTCAGGGTGTTTGATTAATGTGCTGTTTGAAAAGTTTGTCTAAAGCTTACAGTTTGTTATAACAAGGAAGATGTCAGTTAGGGACGCTATCCTGATTTTAAAGTTCTTACTATTGGGGTGTCACAAATGTAGCAGTATCACTCTGATCACTCTGCTTGCATGTTGTATCCTTTTCTCCTCCTCCTCCCCCACACACTTTTTGTTTTTGTATTTAGAGTGTAAGCTGCTTGAGGTGTAGACCATGTCTTCCTGTGGCCACTCGAATTTAAATAAATAATACCAACACTTGGTATTTTTGTAGTAAAATGTAACACAAACAGATTTAAAAGCTAAATGATCTGCTATAGGGTGGGGGGAATGGGGTCAGGTTGCATGAAGTTAGCTATCTCTTTTTTGGAAATATCAATGTGCACACTTTTTAAGAAATAAAGCAAGGTACCATGATGATGGGAGCCTTCTTAATATGTGTAATAATAACTTTGCAGGTAGAGTTGTTTTCCATGTTCCTGACTGGCTGCATCACCTCTTGATGGGGGGAAGAATTCTCTTCAAAAACACATTGGAGATGTACACAGACTACTATCTACAGTACAAATTAGAACAGCTATTTCAGGAGCACCGCTTGGTATCACTGATAACACTCCTGAGAGGTTAGTGAAAAGTCATGCAAATACTTCTTATTTTATCATGTGCTTCTTGTACATGTTTAAACTGCAGTGGTTCTTGTTTATAAGATATTGATGACTTAGTTTTATACTTGTAGCACCTTTTTTTGTGAGCAACCCAAAGTGCTTTGCAAACTATATAATGCAACATGTGAAAAAGAACACTTATGCAACCTAAATGAGTCAAAAGATTCCAAAAGTCAGTTTCTGCACAGTGTTAATTTGGTTTTGTTGCACATCCTTGATACTTTATTATAGAATTAAGTATTGTGAACAATAATCTACTAAGGCTTATAGTGAGCAAGGAATAGAAGACTAAAAGACTGATGATCAACATGGTGGAGCTAATGATGCAGTAGATATATTGAGTGTAGGAAATTCCTAAAGCTTGTGTTGTATCTTAATCTTTTTTTGGAAAATTAATGCTAGTTTTTTTTAATTGTTTCCCTTTTTTTATAAGGGTGGAGGGAAGGCAGAGAAAATGAAGCCCACAGTTGCTAGCTAACAAGTACCAATTGACCATAGACTGAACAAAATTGGCATATTTAGGAAAATAACTTGGGTGGAGGCTAGTTATGAAAATTACAGCTCCCAAAGAGGTATTGTGAATGAATGAAAATAAAGCGAGGTAGCTTTGAATTACTAAAACCAAAAGTGGTAGCTGCTCATGAACACTGTAAATATTTTTAGTCCTCTGTAGTAAATATAGCCATTGCAATAGGCCCCATCAGTACTGCAGGGCTGTTTGACATAATGTGAAGAATATCTTTATACAATTATAAGTACAGGGGAATTATAGTTAAGTAGCATATAATTAACCTACAGTGGAATTTAGCCAGAATTGTGTGCTGCTGCAGAATTGTGATGCTCTTTAAAAACGGCTTAACACAAGAAATGAGTTGGCAAAACACTATATTGTATTCCATACAGATAGGGTATTTCTGGATATGAGCAGAACAAGAAGACATCAGGCTATTAACTGGCATGGTTAGAACTTACTTCCAGTTAAGATCATATGGAAAAGAGAAATCTAATTCTGAAGACATCCAAAAGCCTACTATCTGTTTTTAGTTAAATACACAATGTACGACTTTACTGAAAACCAACTCCTAAATGCCATTTTTGTTCCTTTGGTTGTTACAGATGCTGTGTTTTGTGAGAATACTGAACCTCGCTCTCGTCAAGATAAACAGAAACGAGCAAAACAGACCTTTGAAGAAATGATGAGATACATTCCAGGTTCCACATTTATATGACCTATATAAGCTTTTTAATCCTTCAGTCAGGCACGTAGCCCAAATATAACATTCTTGCTAACTTTCCAATCCATAAAGTAGTTATCTGGCTGAGATTTTAAAGAGTTACCTAAAATGCTGCTGCTTATTGAGACTTTCATTTTCAAACTTTCATAGTTTTAAGCCTAGGCCTTTGGTGTAATGGTTAAATAATGACGCTGTGCAGGTCAGGAGGAGCGTGGGATCTGAACCAGATAAGAGACTGACACTGATCTTGAGCAAGTCACTCCGCTTCTTTGAATAACATTTGGCCCAGCTGAAAACTGGGTAAAAAGCAGGGCTGCAGTGAAAACCCGAAGAAGAATCTCATGTGAGCTGTACTTTCCCTATATAAATTAGGGAAAAAATCCTGTGATTAGAGGTCATCCAATAATAATTCATTGTAAATGTAATTTTAAGTTGTTCTCTGAGTGCTGGTCTCTGTGTGTTCTGCACATGGGTATGCATGAGCTCCGTGCGCCTGATACTGAAGATTTCTAGCAAGTAGAATCCATTGGTCTGCGTCTGAATGCTTGTTCCCCTTGTGCTCCATATCAAGAATATATGGGTTGGTGCAAACTGATGCCAGTTCCTTCTTACACCGGTGCATGGCCTGAGTTAGAATCCTCTGTGTCCAAAGCTATGTTTGCATCGTCACTCAAAAACCTGGACATACAATTGTATATAGTTTTAGTATTCTTAGTGTGTTTATAGTTTAGTTAGTCTAGTTTAGTTTCCCCTGAACAACATTGCTCCCTTTACTGTCTTGGGGAGGCTCACGTTTCTGCCAACTGCAGCATCTAACCCTCCTTCTCTCTCCAGACCCATGTGGCATGAGAACTTTGACTGAGGAAGTACCCCTTGGAAAAGGCCATGAGACCCAGTAGAATCCAGGCCAAGGAGATCCCCTGGTTCATTGGCCTCAGTCTAAGAGTGGTGCCCCTCTGAGCAAGAGTTCAGGAGCAGATGCCAGAGCTGTTAAGCCCAAGGAATCAATGCCTTGAGCCTCTCACACGACTAAGGGACACTCTCATAAACACAAAGACAAATATGCTCCTACAAAAAAGGATCCCTCCCTGACTCTGCCCAGTCAGGTGAGTCCTAATGCATGGGTCCTAAAGACTTAGGTTCACCTAAACCTTCCAACCATGAGGGTAAGGTGTTTAAGAGAGAGGATCTATTGGTACCAACTGTGGCTACAGCTATACAAAAGATCAGCACCTATTGACACCAACTGGGAACTCCAGGTTGAACTCTTCTTCCACAGTAGTAACTTGCTCCCAGAAGGATCTGTTGACTACCGTAACATTGGACGCACTGGAGCAGTCAGTCCTGATGACACCTCATGGGACACCTCATGCCCTGGGATGGCCTGAAACCTATACCTCTCCAGAGGATATTTTCATAAGAACATAAGAAAGGCCGTACCGGGTCAGACCAAAGGTCCATTTATCCCAGTATCCTGTCTACCGACAGTGGCCAATGCCAGGTGCCCCAGAGGGAGTGAACCTAACAGGCAATGATCAAGTGATCTCTCTCCTGCCATCCATCTCCATCCTCTGACAGAAAGAGGCTAGGGACACCATTCCTTACCCGTCCTGGCTAATAGCCATTAGTGGACTTACCCACCATGAATTTATCCAGTTCTCTTTCACCCTACCTTACCCTCAATCTTCTGTCCTTTTTAGTCCAGCCCTCCTGAGGGACATCGTGACACCAGAGGATGAAACCCCCTTGAAGAGAAATGGATACTCCCATTCACAAGTTGGCACATTCATCCACCGGTATCGCTAGTGGAACCAGAACCTACCTTCTCGTTATCAGAATCTGATGTTCCTGACACATAGGGAGGCTAGCTTGGACAGAGACTCGAGGAGGTCTTGGACCCATCCTCCACCTGGATATCGCAACCTAGGGGACTGATGGTACCCAATGCCTTGCAGTCCCCCCCAGCTTGTTGACTCTTCATATTGGCCCTATTGGACACCACAGGATCCCTATGCTAGGCACTCCAGATCTGAACATGAATCCCACTGCACCCTCTTCTCCTCGCTGACACCAGCTGGCTCTTTTCAAGTATGCAGAGGAGGAAATCAATCCAGATCCACAGGTACCAATAGGTATTTCATCCTCCTTACCTGATGAGGCAGTTGCCCCATCTTCACCATCTCTGCTTGATGATCACAGGCAGTACCAAGGGGTCTTGCAGAGGGTGGTGGCTAAGTGCCAGATTCCTCTTGAAGCAATCCATGTTATGCAGCATTGGCTCTTGGATATCTTGAAGCCCTCTGGCCCAAGCTAGATGGCTCTCCCAATAAACGAGGCCATTATTGAATCATCCAAGGCAGTTCGGCATACTCTTGTTTCCTATGCCCCACCCCACCCCCCGAAAAGGTCTGAAAGGCGATATTTTATACCCACTAAAGGTGCAGTTTCTGTTTACTCACCCTGGTCCCAACTCTCTAATAGTAGCCATATATTTTCTCTGTTGCCACAGTGAAATCCAGGCTAGAAAACACCAAGGCACTCCCTGCAGACAAAGGAGCTAAACGCCTTGACCTTCTAGGGAGGAAGGTATTTGAATCCACCAGTCTTGACTTTAGAATTGTTAACTACCAGGCCCTGTTAGCAAAATAGATTTCACAAATTACTCCAAATTCTTGGAGCTCAAAGACAAACTCCCTCAGGAGGACATGGCTCAATTCCAAGCCCTCATGAAGCTGATACCATATCTAGAGTTATAGCTGCAGCAATAGTTATGAGGTGTGAATCTTGGCTTCACTCCCAGGGGTTCCCCAAGGATGTCCAGAATAGTACTGAAGACTTGCCTTTTGAGTCTGATCTCTTCAATGAAAAGACTAACAAGTCTTTACGCTTGCTAAAAGACTCCAGGACAACCCTCCGTCCTCTGCTCCAAAGAGAAAATACCACAAACAGGAGTATAAGCCAAGAACTCTCCCTCAGCTGTTCTATCACCAGTTCCCTTACAAACTGCCATGGAAAGAGCAGAGACTACGAAGATCCAGCTCTGCACTTCCTCCACCTCAGCTGCAGCCACTCTACCTCACCCACCACCCAGGAATTACTTTTGACAGGATGTTCGAGAACCGCGTACCCTTGTTGATGTAATTTCCTACCCCCCCCCCCGCCCCACACTGCTAACTGGCCCCTTTCGTCCACAACTGGAGGGCACTAACAACAGACAAGTGGGTATTAGAGATCATCCACTCTGGCTACATTGTCAAGTTTTTCTTCTGGGCCCTCCTCAGGGACTACTCTCACAAGGAAATCCTCTCTTGGGAGGTAAACACTCTACTAGAATGAGTGCCACCTCAACATGAAGACAAAGGGTTCTACTCCCTATATTTCATAGTTCCCAAGAAAAAAGGAGAATGGAGACCCATTCTCAACCTATGTTAGTTGAATATCTTTATTTGCAAATCAAAATTCCACATAGTCATGCTGGCACGAGTAAGTCCCCCCCTGGAGAAGGGCACATGGTTCGTGGCTCTCAGCATGAAAGATTCTTATTTTCACATGGACATTCATCTGGCCCACAGAAGGTTCTTCAGATTTCTGGTAGGACAAGAGCATTACAAGTTCAGATTACTGCTATTCAGGCTGGCATCGGAACCCGGGGTCCTCACTAAAGTCCTCTCAGTGGTGGCAGTCTAGATGAGACAAAACAGCTATACCAGCTTCACCTACCTGCACCATTAGCTCATAACTTGCAGATTAGTCAGGACATCCAGTCAGTGACCCTATCCCTACTCTGTGTTCTGCCATCCTTGGGAACCTGTGTAAACAGAGAAAATACAGACTCGGTCTCTTAGAATTAAGGGCAGTCTGCCTAGCCTGCAATGCATTTCTCACACTTACATGGTTCCATCATATTCAGATAATGTCAGACAACGTGATGATGATCTTCTGTATAAGCAAACAAGGTGGAGTGAAATATCTTCCTCTCTGTATAGAGTCCGTCAATTATAGAACTAGTGCATTGGAAACCACATCACACTCTTGGCAACGTACTCACTATGTGCGCACACAGTCTCGGCAGACACTCTCCCACATACCACAAGTGTGAGATACACAATTCTGTTCTGAACAAAATCTTCACTCAATGGAGAACATCATTTTGAGACCTCTTCGCCTCCCAGACGAACAAGAAGTTCAACCTAGACTGCTCCAGAGCAGCACTTGGTCAGGTCTCCAGGGGCGATAATGCTCTGTTATCCTGGACAGCCCACCTGAGGTATGCCATTCTTCCCCACAGGTTCTGCAAAAGATTTGTCACAAGAAAGCTCAAGCCATGCTGATCACACCCAACTGGCTCAGACATTTCTGTTTGCTGTTTACAAATGTCAACCTGTTCTCCCATCAGCTTCGACCCCTTCCTGGATCTGTTAACTCAGGAGAATACAAGATCAAACATCTCAGCCTGGACCCTTTTCAGCTCATGGTTTGGTATTTGGATGGGCAACAGACCTAGAATGTTTGTGTTCGGAGGTTGTTCAAGATAATCTCAATCAAAGCAGAAGAGACTGTCAGAAAATGCTATTTAGTTAAATGGAGATGTTTCTCTACCTGGAGACAACAGAACTAATTATCCCCCTAATCAACAGGAATACCTGCTATTTTAGACAACCTACTACCCTCAAGACATTGGGACTTTCTGTTAGCTCACTGCAAGTCCACGTAGCAGCAATCAATGCCTTCCATCCTCTTGTGGAAGGCTGTTTTGTTTTTACTTAACAATAGTCAGATTGCTGAAAGGTCTCATTAAGATCTTCCCACTGGTGGTGCTATGGGACATCAATCTTGACCTCTCAGTACTTACCAGACCACCCTTTGAACCATTGGCCATATGTTCCATGTCCTGCCTGTCCATGAAGGTCACTTTCTTAGTCACCATCACGTCTGCCAGAAGAGTGAATGAGCTGGGAGCATTCATAGCTGACTTGCCCTATTCCACATTTCATAATGAGAGAGTTTCTCTTTGCGTCCACCCAAAATTCTTCCTTAAGGTAATTTCCAAATTTCACATAAATCAACTTATCTTAAATAAATCAATATTCTTTCCAAAATTTCATGCAACCAGTGAGAAGACTACTCTCTCTCTCGACATCAGAAGGGCGTTAGCATTCTATCTGCAAAGAACTAACCAATTACGAAAAGGCCTACACTATTTGTCGCTCTAGTGGAACAATCAAGGGGACAAGCATCTGCCCCAGAGACTCTCTAAGTGGGTCTCTGGCTATATCGTTCTTTAGCAGCTGGCGTATAATGCACTGCCGGACGGGGTGCGGGCCCATTCCATTACAGCACAGGCATCCTCAATATTATCTCTTTGAGAAGTATCTATGCTGGAAATTTGTAAGGTGGCAACTTGAAGCAGTTCTTTGAGTAGATGCAGCCGTGTATTCCACTTAGGTGTGTGCGCTGCCCAGAGCACCGGAGCCGGAGAATTTTGCCTAGCGGTACCCACAGGAGGTAGCGCTCGTGCCTCATGCTCATAGCGCCTCCCCTGGCTATATGAGGCAGTGCTGCCTTAACCCCCCCCCCCCCCACACAGTTGCTTCTTACCACCCGTGGCTGGAGTTGGAGCTCTGTGTGGTTCTTAATCTCCCAGTCTCTCTTCATGGTCTTACCCTGTAGTATATAGTTAGTTAGTACCCTTAGTGTTGGATTGTGTTAGTTAGATGAGTTAAATACTTCCCTAGTGTTACCCCTAACAACGATCCTCACACGTGGTGTTTGCTGTGCTTGGGTGAGGCTCACATCAAAGAATGGTGTTTGGTTTGCAAATTGTTCACAAAATGGACTTAGATGGCATGGGGTCTTTGCCTGAAGCAGCACCTGCTCAAAGAGTCCATGCAGCCCGCTTTGACTCCAAGGTCAGGTTCTGAGAGTGCTGCCAGTTTGCATTCTGGAGCTGGCGACTATCTGAAGAGACGGAGGAGCTGCTCCCCATCAAGTGCACCGAGGAAAAGGTCGCATAAGACCAATCAAGACCCTCCAGGTTTCATGCACCATCTTGTACCACTGATGTTACTGTGATAGCACTCATCACCCTCCACTTTGGCATTATCAGATATATCAGTACTGCTGCTAACTTCAGAGCTGATGCCACTCTGAGCACCAGAAACAACGGAGGCATACTTGGTGTCAGCAGTACAGTTTCTACCATCAGTGCCAGTCCCTCCCTGGTTTTGGGAGACAGATGAATCAGACTAGTAGCTCACACCCTCAGGGCTGGCTCTATTTTTATCCCTGGAAATCCGAGATGACTTGGTGTCCAGGTTGGGATTTTCCTCCTTCCGTTCTCCATCACGTAGCCCACATTGGGAACATTCATGGAGCATCCTGGGTACTGGGATTGGCACTTGTGTGGCAGTTGGGATAGGACCCCCTGCCCTAGCACCTACTGGCCACTAATGCCCTCTCATTATGCCCAGTGGCCTCCATAGAATTTGTGGGAGGCTCCTCGGTCATGGTGGTTGCACTCCTTATCTCGCTCCAAGGTGAGATCACTAGGCATGTCTGTGGTGGGGGACGTTGATGTCCCACAGGTTCAGGCACCAGTGAGTCTTCCCTTTGTGAAGCCTCCAGAGTTGTCCCATCCAGACCCACCAGTCCAAGAACGGGATCCACCCTGCTGCAGTTAATTGCCTATTCATCATCCTCAGACAATTCAACGGTGCCTGGCTCTTCCTCTCCTTCAGTGCCTGAGGACTTCAGCGTCTACCATGACATTTTGCAATCTGTGGCTTCTTCCCTGGGCATTCTCCCTGTAGGAGAATATCCATAAATTGTTGGATATCCTGCAGCCATCTGCCCCTGGGAGAATGGCCCTCCCTATTAATGAGGCAGTCCTGGAGCTTGTGAAGTTTCTTTTTGGAGCATGCCAGCTTTGGTGCTGCCTGCTGCAGAGCATTTGGAGAAATGCTATTTCCATTCATACCTGAAACATTACACCTTAGTCCAGGCCTATTCTGCAGATCCAGCTGTTGGGACAGCGGTATTATAGACATCTATAGTAACTGCATCCTCACATCACCTGTCCTGTTTGATTACTGCTTACCAATCACCCACATGTTGAATACACACAGGAACCAGCTCTCAAAGAAATGAAAGTTACTTACCTGTAGCCTGAGGTTCTTCGAGAAGTATGGTCTCTGTATTCCACTCCCCTTCCTCCTTCCTTTCTGCTTTGGATCCTATCTGATTTGCGATAAGAGAAAGAACTGGAGAGACATTGGTCCACATCTGTCAAGGCTGATTCCCCACTCTGGCACTTTGAGTGCAGAAGGTGGGAGCCCGCAAGGGTTTTAAAAATTAATACTTGCCACTCCAGGCTTGTATTAAACTCTCAAGGTTACAGCTTTTCTCTGACCTTGCCTTGGTAAATGCTGCCACCACGCACGTGAAAAACTGCCTCTTGCAAATCCTGGAAAATCTCACTTGGGAAGTTTTCCCTGAAACCCTCAGCTTTTCCACTCCTCCCTCGGGGAAGCCGAGACGCAAACAAACAAAAGGGAAACCCAGCCGTTGCCACCAGCTAATTGAAAAACGTATGCACAGACCTTTTAAGACACAAAACCAATCAGGTTCTTAAAAAAGGTAAATTTTATTAAAAACAAAAAGAAAGAAAATATATCTGGAACTTAAGCTTTTGCTAGATTTTAAGAGAGCAATTCCAAAAATTAAGCACCCAAAATAGCTTTCTTGGGAGTTCAGCTTCAAGTAAACAAAAGCATCTGGAGTTAGCACAGAGGAGTCTACAAGCCTTACAGAAAATAAAAGAAATATAACCCTAATTGCATCTATCTAAACATTCCCTGTCCCAATGAATTCTTCTAGGTATGGATGATAAATTTTCATACCTGGTCCAAACTTTACACAGCATTTCAGCTGTCCCTGTCTCCAGCCCAAAGAGACCAACAGAGAGACAAAGGGAAAACTTTTCCCCCCTTTTAAAAAGTTCTAGCCTTCCCATTGCCTCTTTTGGTCAGGTGCCTACTCCCTTTTCTTTACCTGGGGACTTTTTAACCCTTTACAGGTAAAGCAAGCAGCCACCAAAAGGGACTTTATAGCTAACTGGCTGGCTGGGTGTCCAAAAAAGGGAGCTCCCCCCCCTTCATTTATCACAACACCTCTCCTTATACCCTCAGTACGGAGCATGAAGGCGAGTAACTGTGCAGGCATGGACTAATGGATGTTACTTGCTAGAAATCTCTGGTCTCAGGTACATGGAGCACATGCATACCCACGTGTGCAATACAGATGGGGCCACACATCTCAAAGAACCTCCATGTACAGATAAGGAACCTATGTTTTATTACACAAAGCATTAGAGCAGTAAACTCAGGTTGTATTTTTTTCACCTGAAATCTGGCAGTGACTTAGTTCTAGGCCATTGAAAGTAAAACTACAAGTAAAAAGATATGTGTATATCGCTGCAGTGAGTTGGCTAACAAAGGAATAATTTTTCTCATATTGAGAACGTGAACACATAGGCTTCCACTTCTACGTCTTTAAATTCATTTAGTAGACACTCTGGCTAATTCTTAACTAAAATAGAATAATCAAAGGGGTTCAGAAAGATTTTTGACTTTTGTGGTTATAAAAACAAATTCATTTGAAAGGTAAAGTTATAGCATGCAGGTTTAGAGCCATTGGAAGTGCTGAGGATATGATCCACTGAATTTTGGTCTAGCCATGCTTTACTATAGGACATAACTAATTTGTAATGGCTTTTTGTGATTGGTATGTGTTGGTATCTGGTCTAGATTTGATAGGCAAATGCATTGGAGAAGACGCCAAGTATGAAGGCATCAGACTTCTGTTTGATGGACTGCAGCAGCCAGTGCTTAACAAGCAGGTACTTTTAATTCTGAAAACAATTATATGAGAAACCTTACTGCTTGGTGCCGTGTTTCATAAAGGCTTACAGTGATCTTTTGTGTATCCCAGGTAAATGCAAATTCTCTTTTAATTATTAAAAATGAAGAGCAATATAGTTGTTTTAAAGGGTTGTTATAAGAACTGACCTTGACCCTTTTACAACAGCTACTTTTTCTGTTTTTTAGTTGACTTATGTTCTGCTGGATATTGGGATACAAGAACTGTTCCCAGAACTCAATAAGGTATGTGATGACAAATGCATATAAATGCTGCAGAATAGATCTCCTCTAATCTTAGTCACTTTAGACTCGTCCACTCTATTAATCACAAGCAGATAGACATGAAATCCCAAAGTTACTGTTATCATTACCCATCGAAAGGTTAACTCCACTGAGGAGTCTGTATTTTGTTAGGTTGAAAGATGCCGTCAGATCTTCCAAAGCCAAACTTTTTAATTTTTGCTGATTAAAATTTTTCTCATGAGGCCTATAAGTTGTGCTAGAAGTAGAGGTGCCTCCCCAATGGAATTGTGCGGGGCAGCCAGCGGGGTATCCCTGTATGCCTTGTCATTATTGACTGTCAAATTTCTGCAGATGCTGTCTTTGGGAAATTTATCCTGCTTGTTGCATTCTGGTTGAGGTTCAGCATTTTTCCCATCGAATGTGTATTTTGTTGTACCTAATTTTGGTTATTGCTTTCTGGAATTCCCAGTGTCCAGATAAAGGAGAGAGGAATCACATGGATAAAAAGTACTGTATAAGGGCTAAGCACTATTTATATAGTGCATAGTAATCTGGAGGGGTGTGATGTGTTTGTATCTACTATGTATATCAAACTTTTTAAAAGAGAATTGCATAATGAATTTTTTTGTTAGCCAACTTTGATTTCATTTAAAGTATAGAACTTGCATCTTAACAATTGAGACTGTAAGCGCCACAGCACAGGAGCTGCATCATAGAGTTTGCACAGTGCCAAGCACAGTTTTAGCACTTAACACAAAAATACCCTGTTGTTGGAGCCAAATTAATATTTCAGTTTTTCTTGGTAAATATAAGTTAGTAATGGAGGTTGAAACAAACTAAGGCCATCTATATTGTTTACATTAACGAAAGAGACACCTAACTTACTTAGTTGAAATGAAGACTCTACTGAAGACTTCCAAATGAAGGTTAGAAAAAATGGTTCAAGTTTTTAACCACTGTAAACACTTGTATAAAAATCTTACAGGACAAGTTGAATTGTATAATCTGTAGTCATGTTAGACTGAATGTGGATGTACAAAGAACCTATCAAGAAGTTGAAAAAGAAAATGAACTCCGGAAATTGTGTACTCCGGAAATTGACCAGTACAAAATGGGGAATTCACCCCCCAAACACTACAAGCAACCAGTCACTCTTTGTGTTACTCAATTGCAGGTATTGTGCACCAGTATGGTCATGCTCAATCCATGCACACAAAATTGATACTGAGCTCAGTCAGTCTTGTAGGATCATCACAGGGACTTTGAAACTGACCCCCACACTGTCACTATACTGCCTTTTGGGGATTGCACCACCATCAGTGAGGTGGGATGCCTTCAGTAAAAAGGAGACATTAAAACAGATGCATGATCCAAGACACCGATTGTGTGGTCCACCATCCAAGAGGCTGAAGTCCAGAAAGATATTTGCCTCTGAAAATCCCTTACTTCAAAATACTATTGTGGAAGGAAATAAATGCCAACAACTCCAGAGAACCATCAGAACAACTTCCTCCAGACACCTCGAACTGGTTGCCCTAAATCACATGAGAGCTAGGGTGGTAAAGCCTGGTGACACTATGACCAAGTGGAAGTTGATAAATGACCCCAAACGTGAATGTGGAGAGACTAGACCAGTGGTTCTCAAGCCATGGGCCGCATGTGGCCCAATTAGCACACAGCTGCAGCCCAGCTGTCTGCTTTAAAAAAAAAAAAAAAAAAAATTTGCTGCTCTGGTCTGGCAGAGGGTGGGGTCAGCTGAGCGGGAGACAGCATCCGGCAGCTCTTCTGGAGTGCTCCTGCCAGCAGAGGGTAGGTGAGTGCCGCATGGGGGCAGGGCATGGGAGAGTGGGTCTGTGGGGGGGCTCTGGGCAGTTTGGGGTGCTGGGCAGCATAGGTGTGGGAACTAGAGGTTTTCTGGGGTGCTGCAGCACCCCTAGATTTTAGTGGGGCTCCGCTCCTAGCCCCGCACCTGTGTTCTTGGCTGCCCGGCCAGCCTCGCGCAGCAGGGTCTAGGTCCCGGCTGCCCAGCTCCACACAGGGTTCCACTCCTGGCCCCACTCCGTGGAGGGATCTCTGGGTTGGGGGCACTGGGCATAGGGGACTATGGGAGGTTGGGGGAGGGGAGGGGCGCTGCGGTTCTCATCCTGCGGCCCCTGTAACATATTGTGGGCCACATATGCGGCCCATAGTAATAAATATGTTGAGAACCACTGGCCTAGAGAAACACTTGAACATAGTCTGATGCAGTGCCCTCTATCAGTATCTTCCACCGCCCAAGGAACTATTTGATACAAGTGATAACGCCAGGTCTTGGTTGTTGTTTTAAAGCGATTAGCTATGAAGATGATGTACAGGAAGAGCGCCAAGCCTTCTGTTCGTGTGTGTGTGTACACATTACTAAAATTAAGAGTCTCTTCCAAATCAAAGCAAGTCAAACAGGGTTAATTAAAATCTGGGCTATAAACAGGCTGTGATCACAAGGATTTGCACCCTTAAAACCATCATCACAATTCCTTTAACTCAGGGAAGATTGACTTTGCTCTTGCTTAATGTTTCAGCCACATAGCTGGGCAGAAGGAGCTTTGAAACTACTCTTGCCGCAGCCACTGGCCTAATTGGCTATAGAGCTATGGCCCTAGCTCTGGAAGCTTGATGCTCTTTTCCTCTCCCCACTTGGTGGAAGCTGAAAGGGGGGAGGGTCTAGGTCTCTTTCTTGGACTTCGAATTCAGCTACTCCCTCTTTGGCATGTGTGAAGGGGGCCTTTCCTCCTAGGAGGCGAAAGCATTCTAGTGGAGATAACAGGACTAGTATTGGGGTCGGGGTGGGGGGAGACAGCAGAAGAGAGACTGGCAGAAGAAAGGCAACTGGTATATGAGGGGTGGAAAACATGGCACAGGATGAGGGCTAAGATCTGGAGTCCCAAAGTACCAAGTAAAGCAGGGGAGAATAAAATAAAAGACAGTCGCTTGATTCTAGTGTGGGGATTACATTTTGATTTCACCCCCATTCCTCCAATCTACCCATCTAATTCTCATTGATTTGGTAGCTGATATTTTCATATATATCCTCCCTCCTAAAAATTCCCTTCCCTTACCCCTTTTGAAAGAGCCTTGAAGAGACTCTCTTCTTCTTTCCCTCCAATAAATGGTGGAGGGGGGTGTGTGGAGAGGGAAAGCCCTGAAATTACAATCCGGTTTTTGCTTAGTTATCAGTTAACTGTTTTTTGCAAAAATCTTGACTCAAGTGTCTGGTCTGGTCTGGCCAGAGTTACTTTGAGACATCTGAGATTTCTGTTCATTATAAAAATTAGCAAGTTACGACCAGTTACCTACAGAATGGTCCCTGTTCAGCGTTGGCTTTCTTTTTGTCCAGTTGAGGAATTGCTCAGAAACTGAATGTATTTTTAGTTTTAATACAAGAACACAAAAAATGAGAGCTCCTCCCATCAATATTTAAAGAGAGGCTGAGCCTAGCTTTTGGAGCATTGTTGTTACAGAACACTCACTGTGACGGGATCCCTGGGGTGCAGCCTGCGACTGTGGGACCACTGTGCCCCCTTAACTCTCCAGCCTGGGCTGTCTCTCACAATGCTTTGCTAATGACAAGCAGCAAACCCCTCCCGGCACTGTTATCACTCAGCACAATTGCATGTGGAGCCCCACACACAGCTAGATTGCATGAATGCTCCCAGAGCCACTCATGAATCACACAGAGAAAGTGTTTTCTTAAAATTAACAACGTGCTGGGTCATCATCCAAGACTGCTATAACATGAAATATATGGCAAAATGCAGGTAGTACAGAGGAGGAGACATACAGTTCTCCACCAAGGTGTTCAGTCACAAGTTATTTCATGCTTTTTTTTTTTTAACGAGTATCATCTGCATGGAAGCATGACCTCTGGAATGGTGGCTGAAGCATGAAGGGGCATACGAATGTTTAGCATATCTGGCACGTAAATATCTTGCAATGCCAGCTACAAAAGTGCCATGCAAACGTCTTTCTCACTTTCAGGTGACACTGTAAATAAGAAGCAGGCAGCATTATCTCCTGTAAATGCAAACAGACTTGTTTCTCTTAGCGATTGGCTGAACAAGAAGTAGGACTGAGTGGACTTGTAGGCTCTGAAGTTTTACATTGTTTTGTTTTTGAGTGAAGTTATGTAACAATCTACATTTGTAAGCTGCATTTCACAATAAAGAGATTGCACTACAGTACTTGTATGAGGTGAATTGAAAAATACTATTTTTTATAATTTTTACAGTGCAAATATTTGTAATAATATAAAGTGAGCATTGTATATTTTGTATTCTGTGTTGTAATTGAAATCAATATATTTGTGGATGTTTCTACATTTTCAAATATTTAATAAATTTCAATTGGTATTCTTTGTTTAACAGCGCAAATAAAACTGCAATTAATCGCGATTAATTTTTGTGTTAATCGTGTGAGTTAACTGCGATTAATTGACAGCCCTAATTTAGATAGAACAATGGCTTTCAGCAGATCGTAACCTTTCCCTTGATACCTTACATGGCATGCTTTATATGCAAGATCAGAATTATATATAAATGAGGAATATGGGGATTACAGGGCACTCCCCTGAGGTATAGGTCTCACACTCGCATACTAGGCACATTTTGGGACTCAGTGGAGAAGTCAGCTACTTTTTTTATAAATAAATCATTTATGCTTCTCCCTCAGCAGCTGCTTGGGATTTTGGGACAGAATCTGCATTTTGAGGCAGCATTGCTTGTTCAAAAGACCTAAATTAGGATGTTTATTTTTGAAATATCCCATTGAAGATCATAGAATTGTACAAGTATAGAAATGTAGGGCTGGAAAGGACCCCAAGGGGTTATCTAGCCCAGCCCTCTCTGCCAAGTATACCTAGACCATCACTGACAGGTGTTTGTCTAATCTGTTCATAAAAACCTCCAATGACAGGAATTCTACAACCTTTCTTGTAAGCTTATTCCAACTTTCTAATAGCTAACCTGATTCTCCCTTGCTGAAAATTAAGTCAATTACTCATTGTCCTACATTCAGTGGCGATGGAAAACAATTGATCACTGTCCTCTTTACAAACAGCCCTTAACACATTTGAAGACTGATCAGGTCCCCCTCCTCAGTTGTATTTTCTCAAAACTGAACATGCCAGTTTATTTAACCTTTCCGCACAGGTCAGATTTTCCAACCTTTTATCATTTTTGTTGCTCTCCTCTGGACTCTCCAATTTGTCCACATCTTTCTTAAGTGTGACACTCAGAACCGGAAACAGTACTTCAGCTGAGGCCTCACCAGTGCCGAGCAAAACAAGACAGTTAACTCCTTTGTTCTACATACAACTTTCCTGTGATATGTCCCAGAATATTAGCCTTTTTTGCATCTGCATTACATTGTTGGCTCATATTCAGTCTGTGATGCACAACAACCCCCAGATCCTTTTCAGCAGTACTACCATGTAGCCAGCTTTCCCCATTTTGTAGTTGTGCATTTGATTTTTTTTTTCCATCCTAAGTGCACTTATTTTTATTGCATTTCATCTTGTTGATTTCAGACAAGTTCTCCAATTTGTCAAGGTTGGTTTGAATTCTAATTCTGTTCTTCAAAGTGCTTGCAGTCCCTCCCAGCTTTGTGTCATCTGCAGATTTTATAAACATACTCTCCACTCCATTGGAGTCGTTGCATTGGGAATGTGTTAGGAATGCAACTTCGATGCAGAGTCCCCACCAGAGATTCTGCAGCTCTTTGATCTTTGTGGTGCTGCAGAAGAAGCAGACACCCTCCTCTAGCTGGGTACCTCAGTCAAGTTCACCAGTACCATAGCCGAAGCAGAAGCTCTAGAAAAGACGCGGAGGGAGGGATTCCCTAGAGCAATCACTGACTAAAAAGAAGGGATCACTGCCTCTGGAACCTGGCCAGGTCCATTGAGGCTGACCTGTGAAAAATCCTTGTCAGGAATCATTACCGCTACCAACCACTCCAGAGGCATATGGAGACCACCTTAGCCTTTCAGTGTCCATATCCCCAGTGGTACAGGAAGGCTTCCAGTCACCGCATCAGGAGCATGCGGTACCACTACAGCCCACACTTCCACAAAAGCCAGTGCAGTCGAGAGGCAAGCCAGCAATGATATCCTCGGTACTGCCATCCCCGGATTCTGGCTACTTATCCCCACTTCTGACTGGCTCTGCTCCTCCATTGTCTGAGGGCTCAGACTCTCTTTTGTCAGATTTGGGGGTACATTCTTCTGTGTCCCAGCCAGTTCTCTGTCAGAGAACTGGGGACCATGGGTGTTACAGTAGTCACAGCACTGGCTGCCTCCTCAGGGGAAATGGCCCAGTCAAGCATGAGTCCCAGGCCCATATCTGTGGCCATTCTGGATGCTGTGGGGCATCCCCCTGCCTGCTAGGACTTCTCTTTACCTGCCTTGTTTGGTTTCCTCAAGGGTGCACCAAGAGAAATGGCACCACAGACAACGTTCTCCAGTACCCAGTACTGAGAGCAGCCAGAAGTCACTTGTGTGGCTTCTCCACCGTAAGACACAGAGCAGCCACTACCTCAGCATCCTGTTGCCTCTTCTTCATCACCAGACAAGGCTGTAAAGGTGGCAAGTGACTCACCACCACCAGAGGACCATGAGGCTAATCAAGATCTACTGAGAAGGGTAGCCTCTGTTCTTGACATTCAGGCAGAGGAGATCTGTGAGAGTTCTCGCAAGTTAGTGGACATTGTTACCAATGGCCCTTTCTAAAATGGCTCTGCTGATTAATGAAGCAACTTATGGAGCCAGTTAAGGCACTTGAGTAGACCCCCCGCCCCATATCCCACAACAAAATGTGCCAAGAGGAGGTACAACGACCGTTCTAAAGGATATGAGCACTTATATTCTCATTCTCCTCCAGGCTCCTTAGTAATGGGAGCTACTAACCAGCAGGAGAGGTAAGGATACCCAAGCATCAACATTTAAAGGCAAAGATTCAAAAAGACTAGACTTGCTGGGTCGCAAACTTTAATCCTTGCGAAGTCTGCAATTTAGGATTGCAAACCAGCAGGCACTCTTGAGTCGCTATGACATCACGCTTTGGGAAAACATTAAGTTCAAGGACAGGTTACCAGAGAGCTGCAGGCAGGAGTTCACTGTAATGATGGAAGAAGGTAAGTTGGTTACCAGAACTGATTTTCAGGACAGTTTGGATGGTGTGGACTCGGCAGCTCGAACCATGGCATCAGCTATTACTTTAAGATGTTCATGGTTTCAGTCCTCTGGGCTCCCCCAGAGGTCCGCCAGACCTTTCTCGACCTGCATTCGAAGGTCCTTCTTTGGTTTTGGATGACTTAACAATAAGCTCCAGAGACCCTCTGTGGGATGCCAGGAGATACTTCCTCCCAGTTTGACAATGAATCATGGATAACTGAGTATGGGCTTTCAACCAGTTGTGCACCCATCATATAGTAATTTCATTTAGACCACATTTCCTTAGTTTACTAATCCCTTTTATGACCCTTGCTAGGTGTAATTCATTTTGTGCCTTAGTTTTTAATTTTATCTCTACATCCCTGTGGTATTTGGTACTTGTCCTTAGCTATTTGTCTGTGTCCACTTTTTGTAGAATTCCCTTTGGATTTTCAGGTCATTAAAGAGCTCTTGATGGTGCCATATTGGCTTCTTACTGTTCTTCCTCTTTCCTTCACATTGAGCTATTCTCATCATGCAATTGTGCCTTAAATATTGTCTCTGAGAAACTGCTAACTCTCCTGAATTCTTTTTCTCCTTAGTTTTCTTCCCCTGTGACCTTACCTGCCAGTTCTCCAAGTTTTTTTTGGTCTGTTTTTTTTGAAGTCCATTGTCCTTATTCTGCTGCTCTCTCGCCTTCCTTTCCTTAGCATGATATCTGTCGTTTCATGATCACTTTCACCCAGATTGTTTTCTACATTCAGATTCGCAACCAATTCCTCCCTGTCTCCCTCATTACTTCCTCCATCTTCTGAAACAGGTGGTCTCAAATACATTCCAAGAATTTATTGGACATTGTGTTTTGCCCTATTACTTTTGTAACAGATGTCTGCGTAGTTAAAGTTCTCTATTATTACCAGGGGTCTTGGATTCTGGATATTGCTGTTACTTGTTGTAGAAATGCCTCATCCACCTCCTCTGCCTGATTTGGTGGTCTATAGTGACCCCTACCATGACATCACTCTTGTTTCCCCTCTACCCCTGCTTATCTTCACCTAGAAACTTTCAGCTGGTCTGCATCTGACCTACTTCTGGACTTCAGAACAAGTGTATATGTTCTTGATGTATAATGCAACACCTTCTCCCTTTTTTCCCTGCCTGAACAAGCTCTACTCTTCTATACCAATATTCCAATCATGAGGTTTATCCCACCAAGACTTATCAGTGAGGCCAATTAAGTCATAATATGTGTACTACTACTTCCAGTTCTTCCTATTTATTCCCCATGTTCTTGCATTTGTGTATAGTCATCCCACGATGTTGAGCACATTCCCCTGCTCTTTTTCCTCTTGTTGCTCCTATTGACCTGGTTGTAATTTTCCATTTTGCCCCTATCCCTCCTCCCCCAACATCTAGCTCTCTGTTTGTTGCCTTTTTTTGTGCCTACTTGGGACTTTTGTCACCTGCCCCCTTTGAACCTAGTTTAAAATGAGCTATTATGCTGTAAAGCCATAGCTTGTTTACATACAGTATTTGGTAAATAACCCAGTTCTTAAGTGGTGCTATGAAATAAGTCCAGTCTTCAAGTTTATATCTTTGTTTTTTCTAGCCCTTCTGTTCCCTTTTCAGCCATTAATCTTCCTGTCTGACATATTGGATTCTTATTTAATTAGACTTGTCATTACCAGTATACATTTAATCAATTCAGATGTACTGGACTTAACACCCAAATGAAACATTCATAAATAGATTATATAAAAGCTGTCTTTAGAAGAGCAGTAAAATGCCATTCTATAAACTCAGTCTCAAACCCAATGTACATTTAATCTCCTGGAAACCCTGTGGTGGTGAGCTGGGATGATAGAGGGAGGAAGAAATCACAGCAGGGGATGAAGAGAAATGAGAGTAAAGACTAAAGATTTCATTTCAGAATGAGGGATTCTAGATCATAGGATTGTGTTCAGAAAAGCTGGTTTAAAGGTTGGGAACAGCAGGAGCTACAAAGAAAGGACATTTCCTGATTTAAGGCACAGTGGGGGAAAAAAATTGTGAACATTATCCTTTAATTTCTGGACCTCCATATTTATTATGATGGTTTCTAATACATGTTTAAAATATTTTGTTCATTGCGATTGTTTATGTAAATATATATTTCCATACTTCAGTAAATTACAGTGCAAATTTTTTTCTCAATTACTACTTATAATAGATTCAGAAGGAAGCTACCTCTGTATCATCTTGGATGTAAAAGCAGGAGCTTGGATGAACACCAAAAGGAAAATGTCTGCAGTGCACTAATTTAATGGATGTGAAACATTTTAGTCTTGAATTGTATATTTTCTTGTAAATAACAGGGAAATTTAACTTCTGAAGATCTGTTTGCCTAATAAAGTTTAATTCAAATTTAACACTGATTGAAATTAAAGAACTTTGTCCGCTATTTGAACTTGTTACCCTTCTCCTCAAAAGTGTAACTATTGCTAATAGACACAATATTCATTTTACAAAAAATTGTCAGTGTAGGAGAGAATATGGTAATGTTTATTGTACATTGAAAAGCAGACCTGTAGAGGACCAAACCTAAATGGGTACTGCTAAAAACAAAGGGGTCATCTTCCTGAAAGGATATTTTGAAAAACTCTGGAATTAGGAAGATTTTTGTGGGGAGGTGGCTGCTGTATATAAACTTAGCTTTGCTAGAGTAAGATGGTAAAATATTGCTAAAAATTTCCCCAAAATAAATCTCCATGTCCCTTTTTTTCATAGACAGTGAAGAAATTGAATCTGTTGCACGTAAATCATTACCTCAAAGCTTATTTAGTTTTTGGCCTTTCATACTTTGTTAGCATGAAAAGTACTTACACATTGTAGAGAACAGGGAGCTAATGATCATTAAAGTGTTCAGTTTATCTAGCAACTGACGCTGAAGCATGAAGCACGAAGCACTTCAGAAATAATTAGGTTACTTTTTTTTGCTCTTTTTACTTTAGAAATATCACAAATACGAAGTCTTGCCAGAGTCTTCCTTAGAGGACTAAAAAACTGGAGGGGGAACCCCAATCTGTTCTTAATAGAATGTTTAAAGAAATTTTCCATGTTGAGATGTCCTACCCATACATTTTAAGCTTTTTTTTTCCCCTTCAAACTACCCATTAGAAAACCCATCGACAATTCTTTTTTAAAGTAGTTTTACTTATGTAGTTACATATTACATATCCATGCTATACCTTTTTACAGATGCTTCTGGGCAGCACTTTCAGAAAATGTCAACACCAAATAAGAGTGCTTTGTATTCTAACAAGAAGCTTAAAACAAGTACACAAATCTGAAACTCTGTTAAGAGTGAGCCTGTGAGTCTCAATTTTTATATCCCCCGTTCCATTTACTCCCTCCTCCCTTTTGCACAAAGATAGCTAAAATGTTAATTCTGCTGGCCAAATCCATCTCACTGGATAACTTGAAGGATACAGTCGAATTCCAGCTGAAGCTATCTACAAGGTATGCTTCTTGGCCCATAGGTGTAACCTTTTGCTGTTTTTTTTTTTTTTTTGGTCTGTTTAAAAAACACCAATCTGTTAATCAGACTAACTTTTATTCTGCTGGAAGTCTTTGCCTCTGACATTTTCTTATCTACAAGTGGAAGTTGCTGCCTCTATAAAAAGAGAGTACCTGTTCAAGGAATAAGTACAGCATACTTTTGAGATGGTATGTGAAATTCAAAAACTCTGCAATGTCCTAGGAACCCACCTTTCTAATAATGTGGCAGTCTTAATCTCCTAGTGGAAGAGGAGCTGAGTGTGCTTCAGTGTTTAAACCAATCTCTATTAGAGGGGGCAAATTATCTCAGGCACTGATGTAGCCAAGATAAGTGTGATTAAAAACTGGATACTGTTTTCACATTTAAAGTTTTCAACCCTGCACAGGCGACAGAGGAAAGTAGTAATGCATCTATAAGGAATTTACTTACACTACTGAAAAAAAGATTTGTTGATTTCACGGTTTCAGTGTGCATGGGAAGAGTTGGAGGGAAAATTTTACACAGATATGTGCTTTGTAAATATTTCTATAGAATACAATATATTTCTCCGTGGAATAAGATGTTTTTCCTTTAATGCTTTGCTCCTTGGAACTTGAGTTTGAGGGTAGAAACATCAAGGAAGTGCACTTAAACCTGCTGTATCAAATTTGGAAACCTACTACCTGCCAAAATGCCCCATCATTCTGTATAGGATGCTTCACAGCTTTTTTTTAGAGCCAAGCTTTGATACCCAGATTTAGGCAAAAAAAACCTGTTAGAATGTCAGCCTTCAGCAAAACTGTTTTGTTTGTTCCCCAGAGAGATACATCTCAGGAAGCCCTTAGTCAAGTGACCCCAGATTAGGATCAATATTCCTACCTCAAACCCCTACAAAGCACACCAAATTTCAAGGCAACCAAGCACATAATACAGCATTTAGAAGAGCCATGTTTTAAAGAGAGCTGGTCTCAATCTTGACTGTAGTACAGCTGGCCTCCACTATAATTACTGAATGTATGCCAAGACCTAGGACCTGTTTAAACATGTGCTGGGAGGTGCAGGCAAAGGGCAGGGGAGCAGGCTTTCTAGCAGCAGTCTAAAAGCGTCGCAAATAAGAATTAAAAAATGAAGTGCAGGAATGTCACAGTGAATAAGCCAGCAATCAGCGTAATACTTCCTTGGATGAAATTTCCTGCAGAAAACTTCACTCGTCCTTCAACTGCTGGAAAAACAGGTCCCCTTCTAGAGATGTAACTGGAAACTACTTCAACATCAAGATCACCTAGATAAACAGAAGTTTTATATATATATGTGAAATTAATAGTAATGTTAAATAGCACCCCCAAACTTTGTATTCTTCATTCTCATTTTAAACTAATTTCCCTTGAAGAAGGAATTGCTTTCTACTACATTTTCATATTCAGGAGAGCACAATTATTTATGACAGTGGTTTTCAACCTGTGGTCTGCAGACCCCTGGGGGTCCACAGACTATGTCTAAGATTTCCAAAGGGGTCCACTCCTCCATTTGAAAATTTTTAGGGTTGCAAACCACTGGTTTATGACATCAAGGGACTGGGGAAATCACAATGGATTATAAATGTGTCTTTTACGGGGATGGAGAGCTAGAACAATTCAACTATTGTGAAAAGTTTTTTCCAGAATGTCACAGTGGGCAGCTGAAAGTTTATTGGGAAAAGCATTGCCCTTGCCATAGTTACTTTGGTTTATCTTTGTAGGATTACTAGTGCATATCTAGCATGTTTACACACACAGGGATCCAGAGTCCCATTTCCAAACGATTCTCTGACACTGCTTTGTTATGCAGGTAACAGGTATGTATAGCTGAGAGGTTATGCACTGTACCTTTCCAGTGTTACATCTTTAGTATGTTTAGGAACTGTGTGCTTCCTTGTGCACACAGACTCCATGTGAATTTTCCATCAGTATGTTAATTTATTTCTGCAGAGGGTTTTACTGGGAGTTGTTTTAACATTACAAAAGAAGTGGTAACTATGCAAAATATATTCACCTAATGAAGATAAAGGCACTATAGATTAACTGACTTTGAAATAGCTCTGGCTCAAAAGATCCCATCTGTGAGGGACGTGATAACCATAGACTCTCAGACTAAGGTCAGAAAGGACCACCACTGAACTCTTGAACATTGCGGGCTACAGACCCTCACCCCACCCCTCTAATAGACCCCTAGCCTCTGACTGAGTTACTGAAGTCCTCAAATCATGGTTTAAAGACTTCAAGTTACAGATACTCCACCATTTACACTAGTTTAAACCTGCATGTGAGCCAGGCTCTATGCTAAAGAGGAAGGTGAAAAACTCCCAGGTCTCTGCCAATCTGACTCAGGGGAAAATTCCTTCCCTACCCAAATACGGCGATCAGTTAAACCTGGAGCATGTGAGCAAGACCCACCAGCCAGACACCTGGGAAAGAATTCTCTGTAGTAACTCAGAGCTCTCCCCATCTACTGTCCCAGATCCACCCATTGGGGATTTTTGCTACTGGCAGTTGCCAATAGGCCACATGCCATTGCAGGCAGTCCTGTCATACCAGTCCCTCCATAAAACTATCAAGCTCAGTTTTGCAGGTTTTTTGCCCCCACTGCTCCCCTTAGGAGGTGGCTCCAGAACATCACCCCTCTGATGGTTAGAAACCTTCACATAATTTCAATCTTAAACTTGTTGATGGCCAATTTATATCCCATTTGTTCTTGTGTCTACACTGGTGCTTAACTTAAACAAGTCCTCTCCCACCCTGGTATTTATCCCTCTGGTGTATTTATAGAGAGCAATCATCTCTCCCCTCAGCCTTCTTTTGGTTAGGCTAAACAAGCCAAGCTCTTTGAGTCTCCCCTCAAAGTAGGTTTTCCATTCCTCAGATAATCTGAGTAGCCCTTCTCTGCAGCTGTTCCAATTTGAATTCATCCTTCTTAAACATGGGTGACCAGAACTGCACATAGTATTCCAGATGAGGTATCACTTCCCTGTCTCTACTGGAAATACTTCACCAGATGCATCATAGGATTGCATTAGTCTTTTTCTCAGCCATATCACATTGACAGCTCATAGTCATCCTGTGATCAACCAATACACCCACATCTTTCTCCTCCTCTGTCATTTCCAACTGACATAAGTCCCTATCTTATAGCAAAAATTCTTCTTGTTAGTCCCTAAATGCATGATCTTGCACTTTGTACTATTAAATTTCATCTCATTTTTATTACTCTAGTTTACAAGGTCATCCAGATCTTGTATGATATTACAGTCCTCCCCCATATTAACAATATCTCCCACCTTTGTGTCATCCACAAATTTTATTACCTCACTTTTTATGCCAAAGTCAGTAATAAAAAATGTTAAATAAGATTGATCCCAAGACTGCTCCTTGAGGAACTCCACTAGTAACCTCCCTCCAACCTGACAGTTCACCTTTCAGTATGACCCATTGTAATCTCCCCTTTAACCAATGTCTTATCCACCTTTCAAGTCTCATATTAATCCCCATCTTCTCCAATTTAATAATTTCTCATGTTAAACTGTATCGAATGCCTTACTGAAATCCAGGTAGATAAAATCTGTTGCATTTCTATTGTCTAAAAAAACAGGAGATCAGGTTGCTCTGGCATGATCTACTTTGTGTAAAACCATGTTGTATTTTATCCCAATTATCGTTCACCTCTATGTCCTTAACTACTTTCTCTCTCAAAATTTGTTCCAAGACCTTGAATACAACTGAGGTCAAACTAACAGGCCTGTAGTTTCCTAGATCACATTTCCCCACCCCCCCTTTCTTAAAAATAGGATCTATAATAGCAATTCTCCAGACATAGGATATGACTAATGAGTTTACACATTCATTAAAATCCTTGCTATTGGACTTGCAATTTCATGTGCCAGTTCCTTTAATATTCTTGGATGGAGCTTATCCAGGCCCCCCAATTTAGCCCCATTAAGCTATTTGAGTTTAACTTCCACCTCAGATGTGTAATTTCTACCTCCATATCCTCATTGCCATTAGCCACCCTGCCACTACCCCAAGCTCTTCATTAGCCTCATAAACAAATACTTTGCCTCAGTTTTTAAAGTGTTGGACCATGCATAGATAATCTCATCTCCACCCCATTCTCAGCAATCCCACTTCTTCTTCCCTTACTTATATGGCTATAGAACCTTTTACTATCGGTTTTAATTTCCTTTGCAAAGTCCAACTCTGCTTGGCTTTGGGGAGCTCTTACTTTATCCCTACACTTTATGACCTCCAAAAAGTAGCTTTCATTACTGATCCCTCCCTGCTTCCATTTCTTGCAGGCCTTCTGCTTTCTCTTAATCACCTGTTTGAAATACTCACTCAGCCAGCTTGGTCTGCAACCCTTCCCTACGAATTTTTCCCCTTGTTTGGGATGCAGGCTTCAGATAGTTTCTACAGCTTTGGACTTAAGTAATTCAAAGCCTCCTCCACATTCAGCTCTTTCAGTTCTTCAGTCCAGTCCATTTCCCTAAACAGTTCCCTTCAACTGAAATCAAGGACCCTTGTTGCAGATCTATTTTTGTTTATCCTTCCACTTAGTTTAAATTGAATTAGCTCATGATCACTCAAAACAAAGATGTCCTCTATGATCAGTTCTTCTATGAGATCCTCACTAATCACCCCTACCAAATCTAAAATGGCATCACCTTTTGTTGAAGACCAAAAGGGAACTTTCTTTATATTTTTGTGGACTGAGCTAACAGGACAGTAGCCAGTCTGGAAATGGGAGACCCATCAAAGTCAGGTAACATTACAGACCAAATGAAAACTTGTGCTAGATCTAGAAGCATGCCTTTACAGGGTACTCTGTTTTATGGAAGGCTGTCCTTTATTCAAATTCATTTCTGAAGATACACAAACAAGTGGCTATTAACTATATGTTAAACATGAAATCCTTTAAAAGTTTTTCTTCCTAACAGATTTGGATGGCAGCTATACAGGGCAGAGTATTGTACTTGCTAAACACTTAAATGCTGTTTTAAGTATTCTTAAAATGGCGTTAGAAAAATCCATTCATTTTCTTTCCCTCTGGTGCTGGCTTGGCTTTTATTCTTGTACCATCAGTTGCATGTTGATGCTATATACTCGCTCGTGACTAGTCAATCTGATACAGGGCTCCAATAGGAGCAAAAGACGCAGCGCTAGCTTTTAAACTGCTGGCTCTATTTTGTACAGAAAAAGGATTTTTTTTCCCTTTCTATAACCTGTTTCCATGTTGTCCAGTGGATACCTCAGTACCTGGCGATGCAGCTTTGGTGATCCACACACGACACTGACTCTCCTTTAGATTTTAGACGAACCTTTTTGGTAAAAGCTACTTGAGCAAGTATATTTCTAGTGGGTAGCATGGTTGAGGTGTAGATGAAAGCAGCCACTCTCTTTTCATTTATTATTGTGCACGACGTACTTATTGCAGATACCACCGGTGGCCCCTCTGGCACGCTTCTGCTCATTTCCTTAAAATGATATGTTAGTGACACTGGTTCCTGCTCTGTGCTAGTCTAAGCTGTTACATGCAGCCAGAGAACCTGATTCTGAGAGATGCTGATTTCAATGGAAGTTGCAGGCGCTTAGTTTCTCTCAGGATCAGGCCTAACAATTATCAACTGAAAGATACGGAGTTAAATCAGGATGATTAGCCCTGAGTGTTCAGCGACTCAAAGCAAATTATATCCATTCTATTTAAGATGAAATCGTGAGGTCTCGTATTATAGCAACATCTTTAACATTCTTAAAACTAGGGGGATGTTAGTCTTTGATGTCCACTACATGGCTAATCGCTTGCTACATATTCAATATGGAGTGTCTATGCTTACCCTGATTGTGACTCAGTGATTTATTTTTTAGCATAGAATATCCATCTCCTCCCTGCTGCAGAAAAGAAGGAAGAATCACTTTGTACGTTTCATCCATTTGGAGTGGTACATAGGCTGGTACTCTACAGGCCGTGCAAAGAACTTCTATGCTGACAACTCTGCTTCCTGGTGGTCTGGAAAGATCGTAGACCACATGAATGCCTAGGAGAAAACACATTTTTAGACATCACTTTAAATAGCTCCAATTGAGCACCTGAGATCCATAAAATCATTAAACTGACACTCTACACTTCCGCATGTGAGAATTGTGACTTTTGAAAGAGAACATTCTTATTGTAAATAGCTTTCTACCCTGTCCCCCTCTTACACACAAATCAGCTTTTACTCTTTACTCCAGAAAATTCATGGTTACTAGAACTGTGAGAACAGAGGGAGCATCCCATCTCAAGCTCCATACCCTTTTTCTTTTCCCGGTTCCCTCCTGGCTGCTGACACACACAAACAGTTCATTGGGGAGTGGGTGGGATTATGATATTGGAGTCAGAGACCTCCCCTCTTCACCATATTCCTTGTCTGCCTCCTTGTCATGCATTTGTTTACATACTATTATCTTACTGGTTGAAATGAGCTAGTATGAAGGAATGTGCCATCACATGGTTATTACTGATCGTGGCTATGTTCTTCATTCTTTTTTATACTGTAGCTACTAAATCAAATCAATCTAGGCTCTATGGACTTCTTGGCCTCCTTGTACACTATGTATGGAAGTTTAAGTAGTGATGGTATAACTCGGGCCATAACTCATTAATACAGTATTAAAATGCAGAGCCAGACAATGAAACCTACCAACCATGCAATTACATTAAGGTGTCTCTTAATTTGAGGGCAACAGCATGAACGTGCAGTAGAGCTAGCATTAAAGGAAGTACAAACAGGTCAAGATAATCACCAGTCGAGTACAGGAAACAACTCCTTTCAAAAGGATTAGTAATCCAATCAATATAGTTATGAGGGTACCTCACAGTCAGATCATAGCACAGTGACACTGGTGACAAACTGGCCAGAGAGAAAGGACAGTTGAGGTTATCCACTGGACTGATTTAGCGCAGTTTTTTTACCAGAGGATTGAAAACAGGAACCAGGAAATAGGAGTCTGCAGGGAAGCCAGACACACCTCTCTAGGTCAATTTTAAGCAGAATGTTATTTTACCTTCCTTAGAGGCAGGTATCCTAATTAGTCAAAAGTGCCAGTCAAGCCATTGCTATAACAAACAGATTATTGAAATAAAGGGGAGTACCCTACCCACTGCTCTGGAACTGCTACAGTACAAGCTGTATTACAGAATCTAGTGCAGCTGCTCCCGCATGTCTCCTCAGGCTGGTTAAAAACGTTCTTACATGAACAGACATGAATGAGATGTTTCTTACCTGGTCATTCTCTTTCTGTTAGTAGTTTCTATCCTCATTCATTACTAATGGATTAATGTCCCCCACCTATAGTATTTGGAGGTGGTCCAGTGTTGTTGCTGGAGGCCCTAGAACTAAGCCCTGCCTGTCAGCTCAGGCCACCTGAAGAGTTGTTCCAAAGCTAGAGAAATGCTCCAACAACCTATTATTAGCATTAAGAGAACAACTTGATATAGTGTATTAATGAACTTTAAGACAATATATGTCCAAGTTGCCCTTCAGAGAAAATTTTCAATTTTGTATTCTGGTCATTTACCAGACTAGCAAGACAGGATGATTTCAGAGAAAAGCTGCTAACAGAAAAAATTATCTGGTAATTTTTCTTATTCTGTTTCACAGCTTCTGTCCGCATTCATCACTAATGGGAAGTAGCAAGTAGTAAATCCTAGAAGTGGGGGGAGGGAATCATAGGGTTAGAAGGGACCACAAGGGTCATCTAGTCTAACCCCCATTTTTAGGAATAATTAAAAAAAAACCTCTGCTCATCCTTATTACATAGAATAATAGGCAGGACTGGATGCTCTTACCATATGTCATAAACAGAGAGTTAAGGGTTAATGCCTCTTTTACCTGTAAAGGGTTAAGAAGTTCACCTAGCCTAGCTGACACCTGACCAGAGAAACTAATGGGAGGATAAGATGGTTCAAAGGGAAGGAGGGAAGTTCCCTTTGTCTGTGTAAGTTTCATTTTGACTGGAGTGGGAAAGCTCCAGAATTCAGCATCTTATTAAGTAGTGAGTATTAGGGAAGGAAATAAATAGGTTTATGTTTATTTCTTTGTAACCTGTCTTGTGCAATTAGAGAAATAGTCAAATTGGGTATTTGGGTATTTTTTTTGTGTAACTAAGGTTTTGCCCAGGGGAACATCCTCTGTGTTTGGAATCTGTTGTCTGTGAGAGTAGCTGGTATGCTAATCTCTCCCAGAGGGTTTTCTTTTACCTTTCTTTTCTTTAATTAAAAACCTTTTTCTTATTACCTGATTGATTTTTCCTTGTTTTAAGATCCAAGGGGGTTGGATCTGGGTCCACCAGGAGTTGGTGGGAGAAAGGAAGGGGGATGGTTAATTTCTCCTTGTTTTAAGATCCAAGGGGTTGGATCTGTGTTCACCAGGGAATTGGTGAAGAGTCTCTCAAAGCTACCCAGGGAAGGGAATTAGTACTTGGGAGTGGTGGCAGCCAGACCAGATCTAAGCTGTTAATTGAGCTTAGAGCTTCTCATGCAGGTCCCCCACATCTGTACCCTAAAGTTCAGAGTGGAGAAGGAACCTTGACACCATATAAAACAAGAGATTTGTAAGCTAACAAGTTACATGGAAATCAACCTCGTAGCATCTTCCTACCAAAGGATGCCGTGGTAGAGGAATGGAAACTTACTTTGCACGTCTTCCTCAGATGAGGCTCAGACACGTATTCTCCAGTGCCCACTGGGACTTCTGTGAATAGTTTCCCAGATGCCCAGCATGCCAACTGGTGCAGAATTTAATGGCCTGCCTGTGGCAAACTTGAGGCCCTAATGCCCTGGCATTTTGGATGGCCAAAATGATGGCACTATCTCCCAGAAATTGTGGAAAGAACTTACCTTGAATAGAAAAGATTCTGGAGTTATAAGAATAACCTTTTCCTCATGACAACATCAGTGTGGTTCTTGTATAGATTGAGGAACTAATTCCAAAGCTTGCCTTTCAGAGGTAATGGCAATTAGAAAAACCAGCCACAGGACCTGTCTAATCTGTCATTGACTCATTTTGGCATCTGATGATACTCAAATGGAGCATCCGGTGAGCCTACCTACAGAATGCCACTAGGGCTGGTACCTGTTTTTATGGTGCTTGGGATGTAGGACTCCAACCCGTCATCCTGATGAAACCTTAATGTAACTCAGATCACCAGGACTTTGTATCACAATAGCATCTAGAGGTTAGGATCCCGATGTGCTTGGCACTGCACAAAGAGGCAGTTTCTGCTGCTTCCCCTTGCACTAGAAACGTACATTTGGCCAGATCAATACATGAGAATTCCTGGCTGAGTTCTGTCAAGATACCAAACTGTAATGGAGAATCCATGCTGAACTACACTTTTCTTCCAATGCCCAGGCTGTTACCTGTAGGTGTTCCTAGTCTGAATGAAGGAATCTCTGCTTCAAGAGATTTGGTCTCTTCAGCAGGTACAATGTGGGGTCCTTGACTATCTAGCAAGTCCAAAGTGCCTTCTGGGCCAGTGGAGACCTTCAGCTCTCCCTTTATCTTTATGTAAACTGTCTTAAAAGGCAGCAGATTGTTTTCTAACCAGGACATTATTTCCATTCCCACAGAGAAACTTTGAGCTCTGGTTACTCCCTGGTTTTGGAAGGGATACAATCAATCAATCATAAGACAACCTTGAATGGAAGGTAGTAGGCGACTTCTCTGTGATTGCCTGGTAGGTGGTCTCTTGCACCTTCTACTGGTGCAGCTGGTACTAGCCACTGTCATAGACCTTAATGGACTATTGGTCCAATTCCATGTGACTATGTTTGTGCTTTTTAGTTTTTTGTCCAGACACATTGTGATAGTGCTGTCAAAGTGAAGTAAAGGGATGTGTACTCTGTGCTTTTGGAAGTCTGTCTTCCAAATCTGCTCCCCAGTCAGGCTTGCTTCCAGAGTGAGTATGCAAGGTCTAGAGTGAAAATTGGGTTAACTCTCAGTATGTTGTTTGCACCCATCTGCGCACAAAGAGGCCTTCAGATGTGATCTTACAATGACACCTCATTTTCCACTGCATCAGTTGCATGTTTCTAGGCTCTCAAAGAATTTCTGCAGGCACATTTTCAGAAACCTGCTCAGGGGATAGAGCTGATGCACAATACCAGCAATCCTACTCATTGGAGACAACTGGCTACTGATGACCCCCTCAGGAAGTGACTGATGCAAAGTCTTGTATCTTTGCAAATCTTTACCGTTATGGTAAAATTACAGCCAGAGCCATGTCTGTTTTGAAATCTGGGTGAGCAATTCTCTGCATTGGGATCAAAAGCTCTTCTGGATTTTGAAGGACCTGTAGCTATGAATCCTTTCCAGCAGCTTTCCAGTTATGACTGAGTCTGTGTAAGGGGAGGGATAGCTCAGTGGTTTGAACATTGGCCTGCTAAACCCAGGGTTGTGAGTTCAATCCCTGAGGGGGCCATTTAGGGATATGGGGCAAAAATCTGTCTGGGGATTGGTCCTGCTTTGAGCACGGGGTTGGAGTAGATGATCTCCCGCGGTCCCTTCCAACCCTGATATTCTATGAGTCATCCCTGAACCAGACCCTGATTAAACCACATGCACAGATGAGTCACTCCTGTGCTAGGTTCCAGCCAAGCCACATGCCTGGAGCTGGTTTGGTGATTCATGAGTTGGAACTCTTCTCTACCCGATAGCAGAAACAGAATCCACAAGTCATAGCCTGCTCCAGGCTTGTTCCTCATCCTGCCTTGCTCTTACTCTCACCTTGTTCCAACCCTGCTCTGGACTCCTGATCCTGGCTCTGGCTGCTGCCACAGCTCTGACTGCTAGGCCTGACCATCCCCATCACGGTTTCTGATAGACTATTTCCCTGCACAAGGTACTGATTAGCATGCTAGCTATGCAGGGATATAGGATTAATGTGCGACCTGTGCTTTACTCTGACTACTACCTGTCACTTAAGACTCAGGATGCAGAGGGTGAATCGGAAGGATCTTGTGGTGGAACTGTAAGCTCTTGTACACAAATGCACCTCCCCTCCCAGTCATGCTGAGGATTTTGTTGGTTTGAAAGAAAACTTACTTAGGTTTCCTTGGAAGTTTCTGTTTGTAGCATAAATATGAAATTAAAGAATGTGTCAGCTTAAGCTTGGTTAAGGAAATAGATGTGTGTTGCAAAGAAAGGCCCTGACTCACAAGCAGAAGGGAGGCCTTGAAAACAATGAGTTATAAGGCCAGAAGGAATGAAGTAGATAGGATATCTGGCTCAAAGAATAACTGAGATAAGGGGACGCTTCTAAAAAGAAGACCTCTGGCTGATAAGGGTGACTGCAGATGGTTTTAAATAAGACAAAGGAAATCTGTCTAAAAAGGAGCCAACATAAATGTTCCCAGTATTATTTTAAAAGTAGAACCTATCTGAAGTCAGGTGCAATGGAAAACTGTTGGCCAGAAAGGCCTTGGGAAGAAAGGTGGTTGTAAATCTTATCTGAATTAAGACTGGAACAAAGAAGCAATTGTCTCAAATTGTTTTTTTAGCTGAAGTCAGTAATTGGCAATGACATCGCTTGTTTGTTAAAAGGTATAAAAAGAGTTTTGAATTTGAGGGTTCTTTGTTAGACCCTACCTGATCTGCCCAAATGAGATAGCTTTCCCTAGGCCTGGCCTACTTGTAAGTATAATGATCACGGCCATGAATACTTTGTTACTGTATTGGGTGTAGTGACTTTATTTTCAGGCTCTTAGGCATGTTTAGAGCAATTGTATAAAATACCATTTTGCCTTTGTACTTAATATAGGAATTTATGGTTAAATTAGTGTCTGGTAGTCTCCTATTATTAATATGAATTTCTAATATTAGTCATAATTCCAGCCCTACTCCAGATTTTTCTTTTACTAGAGGAATAATCCCTTCTTGGATACCCTTGCTATTGGTAGCAACCAATGGATTTTTTACGCTGGTTTTGATAGTGAGGGTTGAGACCTCTGTGATCTCTCAGCTACTAATTTCTCTGCCTCCACAAACAGCTCCTCATCTGGAAATTGGGATGCACAAGATATCTGTTTAGGATGAGTAATAGCTATTCATGGGCATAACATGGATTCCTTGTAGCCAGAGAGTTAGAAGCCATTGCTCATCACAAATCACATCAAGAGTTTGTCCAGGACAAAATCTGAGACATGTCACTCCAAGCAAGGATCATACCCCTAGATGAGGAAGGCTTTTCTTAGTAAAGTATATGCAATGTGTTTGGTCTGAAAGGGTATATCTGAAGCAGTGCATCATCGCTCTTATGAGCTATGGGGCTTTTTATTTGTCCATTTTTTTCTTCCTTTTTTGGAAGTAACAAACCTTCTGAAGCCAGTCTTACACTCCCAACATGTATGGAATTTGTTTTTATGGAAACATTTAGTTTAACATTTGGCTTTAATGAGAAGTCTACATTTAGATCTTATGATGTACTAGGGAGGTATCCAGGGGAAACTGTATGTAATATGGTATTTTACTAAATTAATGAGTTCCTTGTTAGCCACTAGCAGCATCCTGTACTGAAAAAGTCTTGCATGGTTTTTTTTGTTTGGTTGGTTGGTTGGTTTTTTTGGGGGGAGCGGGGGGAAGGGGGGAAGGAAGAGAGGATTCTTTGGTGATGTATGTGTGGTACTTGCCCTGGACGTTAGAGGCAGGAGGTAGCTTGCTATTTGTCCTGGTCTGGGGGATCATACCACCAAGGAGGGCTACTGGTACACATCTTGATTGTAGGAATAGCTTGCTAAGTGTCCAGGAGAATTTGAAAGGCTGCCTGCATTTCTCCTCCAGTCTAGCTAGCACCCACGTAAGTAGGAGCAGTCTAGTACCACTCGGGTCTTTACTCAGGTCTTGCCCATTACATCACTATGTAGACATGACGAGGTTAGGATTTCTAACATGCACTAACGTGGTGCACGTTAGTTGGTCCATGTAGACCCTGCTGGTGCACACGAGAAGTGCCCTAGTGTGCTTTAACGTAGTGCTGTTAACACACACTAGGGAACTCTTCGTGAGCACTAACAGGCATATGTGGACTAGTTAATGTGCAGCACATTAGTGCATATTAAAAATCCCATCCCCGGGTTGCCCATTTCCCCACCGTGCAGTCAAGCAGTCAGTCAGGATCATTTTGAACATGGGAAGGGATCTCACACTTACACCTCTGTAACCCCATGATGGTGCAGCGTGGTTGGGAATGGAATCCTCATCTCTTCTGGTCAGACTGCCTGAAGTACTCCTCAGGCTTTAATTTGGAGACAGTCATTGGGAGGGGCGAGAGCGAGAGACTCTTTCCTACCTTCCAGCTTCTAAGCCATTTCTGGGCAGTGCAAGGGTTTAAATTCTGGCTGATGATCAGAAGCCACAATTCCATTCTACTGCTGTGTGAAATCTGAGCCCTTTTCCCTGGCAGAGTGATGGTTGTGAGTGGAAGGCCAGACAACCACAATTCCCTTTATATTGCAGCCTGAGGCAGGACTGCCCTGGAAGGACAAGCTCCTCTGCTGGCCCAGACATGCTGCAGGGTTGGGGAAGAGGTGGTGAGCATGATACAGAACACTCGAGAGCCTCTGTGTAGCAGAAAAGCCCCAGCAAACACTACCTGGGGAAGGCAAAGGAAGGGTTTAACTCCTGTTTGCATCCATTGTCCACTGACAATTGCATACATTGTTCACTGACAATATTAACTGCTGCGCTGCAAAGGTGATGCTTGCTTTACCTTTTTGGGACCCCGAGGGGTTTGCCAGACTTATCTTTGAACATCATAAGAATCCCTCAATTCACAGGGGGAGGCAGGGGAGCAGTATAGGAGCCTTTTTTCTTTCCCTCAGGGAGAAGAGGCCCCACTTCAGTAGCCGGGGGTTAGGGAGGGACTTTGGCTCCTTTCAGGGGGGTCTCTCCCTCTGGCCCAGGTCTGTTGAGCAACCTACCTCCTGAGCTGGCTGGGTAGCGTCCTTCTCTCCCCCCAGATGCTCAGAAGCTCCTGCTCAGGCTTTTCTGCATTGGAGTCTCGGCTCCTTGGGGCAGGGTGGGGACCCGAGCTGCTGGTCTGACTCTGAGCCCTGTATCTGGCAGCGCGGGGCTCAGCTGGTTGGGAACAGGCAGGGCACAATTTGCCCTCAGTAGAGCATCTAAGTGCTGCCTCACGCAGGGAACATTACTTAGTTTTGTTCTGAGGGGGCAGAGGAGTCCTGCAGAGAAGCACGGGAACAACAGGTGCAGGTGGTTGAAGCCACCATGCTGCTATTTACCTGATCCAGGGAGGAGGGGGAAGACTGATGTCGCAGCCGCACAACAATGAATAAAAATAAAGTCAAAAACAAAATGGTGGGGGAAACTGAACCGCCAACTTGTTCCACCCCCAGAGGCAAAAAATCTGGTAGACTGAACAAAGGGGGAGAAGTTAGTCCTGTAGCCTCCAGCAACAACACTGACCTGCCTCTAGATTTCATTAGTGATGAAGGAGGAGAAAAGCTGTGCAACAGAATGGTGCACAGAACTACCACGAAGATAAATGTATTTTCAATTTTATTTCATTTCCATTTGGGGCAGTGCAGCTGGTTCCCCAGAGGTATAAATGCCAACAAGGGCAGCATGAAGTATGGCTATATTGGAAAGAGAATAATAATAATAATAAAAAAAAAAAAAAAAAAAAAAAAAAAAAAAGGGAGAGTAACTAACCCCCAATCTGCAGCAGCTCGCCAGTTCCTTGTCCATGTCTGCGCACACCATGCTCAAATGCTTCTTTGAGAGTGGAGCCTTTTAACTCAATCAGATCAAAAGTACTTCCAAATGGCAGCACAGCTAGCAGGTCCTCCATCGTAATAGTACCTTGGATAGAACAACACTTTATGTAAACAAATGTTCTTCATAATAAAGCACCTTACATATCTTGTTTAAGATCACTTAATAGTGTGCTACATAACCTATAAAGCCGTGTATCATTTGAAGCAATGTAATTTAATAGTACAGGAGTATAGACTCCATCTTTTGATCTGCATCTCAGTTTTCCAAACTGGCCAGCTAGACATATCTAAGGATTTTCTACCTCTGCTTACGTTGTGATACGCATAACCCACCTATACTGCAGCTTCACTAGTGGAAATGGGAGCAAGGTGACAACCTTTATGTGGTGCTTCTGCTACATATTAATAATGAACACAATGAATATTGTCAAAAGGCTACCAGACATCAGTTTGTCGATCTCCTGGTATGGATTAGTAATGCAAAAATCTGTCAAGAGTCCTTGTCTGGGACAGAAGCAGAGAACCATAGGACCAGCTTTACAGGTGTACCTACTTAATGTAGGAGGTCTGTCCCATGCTATGTATGACTATCTTCCAAAAGTTCTGAAGGAGAAGGACACGGACACTGTTGAGGACCTTCAGAACTTCCCAAAGATATGCCTGAAATATCACAAGCCTTTTTGGGATCGGGCTAAAGCTCTTAAGCATTGTCATGCAATCCTGAGGCACACAGGAAAGAATTCTGGGACAATGCCAACGTCCCAAGCAATCACCTTACTGCCAACTCCACAAAAGTACTTCCAGGCTTCAACCTACCCTGGAAACGGCGCAAAATGACTCTGGGCACCAGTCGCAAATGACGGACCTCACTGTAAATGAATACTCGCTTCAATTGTTTGCCAGCAACATCTCAGAATTTACACCAAGCCACTTCCCAAGCGACCTGCTGGCTCACTACTCTGAATTGGGTTATTTGAATGTTGCTTATCACCTCTCTTGCCATATGAAAGATGATAAGTGGAAAATGGCTACCTGTCAATCTGGGGACAAGAAAAAAACAGAAGTTCTTACAAAATTTAGCCAGCTTATCCTGTTGCTTTCAATTGCTATAGTAGTCCTACAAAATGAGTTATCCAAAATTAAAACAAATTGTTCTTAGATTTTATAATATTAGACTGAATATATGGCACCATAAGAGGATACAGAATTTACTTACTTATGTGGCAGAACATAACAGGTTTCTAACAGACATAGCCACCCTACATAAGTTTAGAACAGGAAGTGAAGAATACCATCTCCACTTCTTCTGAGCATAATGACAAGCCATAGTGGTAAAAACATCAGTGACCAAACCCTGCTAGTTCGGTCACCAGTGCCAGCATGGCTGCAGCTGCATTAGTGCTAAACTAACAGTGGGAGAAGTTGAGAATAGCCTCAGTGCAGATGCAGCCTAGGTGTCTAGGCCAGACTTACAAGAGGTAGTATGGCTGTAAGCTATTTCAGATTTTTATATGATCCAATTTTATCTGTTGGTGGAACTCTATTTTGATTATGTCTAGAATACTAAAATGGATAAGCTCTATTGAGAGAATATTATTCATTATTCTTAAAATTCCAGTATTTTATTGGTGCTTGCTCAATTAATTTGTTAATTCTGGGACTATACTGTATACCTTCAAGAACTGAAATATAGATATTAGTGGTTTCTGATTGCGTTTCAGAATCAGTTATGTATACAATGTGCTTAACTTTTATGCATGTTAGTGGTTCCAGTGAAACTACTGACATCAACTAAAAATTATAAGCATTGGCAGGATCAGGGCCATAGTCCTGAATCCAGAAAAGCTGTTCTTTTGTAGTTGTTATAGTGCATGATAGCAAAATATGTAAAAGTACAGGCAACAGTATAAAAAGCAGCATTAAACAAGCTAACATACCATTATTGTTGTGTTCATCAATGGGTGACCGTATCCCTCCGCCATTTATGATGCACATTGAAACATGATTCCATGTATTTTCATCTCGATGTTTGAGATTATTGTAAATCTGTAACATTAGCATAAAATATTTTTAACCACTTTTTAATCTTTGCTTAATCTAGATGCAGGAATTTTACAAGTTACAAAATCGGAGTTTCTGGAAGCTTTTTCCAGGTTGGTGGGCCTGGATTTCTCCCTAGGAGTTAGGGAGAAAACCAATTAATCAATCATGCCATTTACAGCTATCTTTAAAGAACAAACTTTTAAAAATTCTGCAGCCACAGTTTTATTATTTATTATTTTTACAAACAGATAAAGTTTAAAAATAAGCCTCTGTCGGTCTTTTCTTCCTCTGATCTCTGGAATTTTTTGAAAACGAGAGTGTGACATTATAGGAGGTAGAACTCTAAACTGCACCCTCTAAAGCCAAAACTAAATGAGGGAAGGGATGATTCATAGACAGTGTCATAAAGGAAAATTAAAGGGTGATGTGTTATTTCAGAAAATGTTGAAATACAGAGCAATAACTTTCACATTTCCTAATTTTTGAGAGATGTGTAAGACCTTAAATATAGCTGTTCATAAAAACCTTGAAGGGGAATAATTAGAAAATTTAAACACATAAACCAGTCTAATGATGTGCCTTCAAGATTATTAAGGGACCTGACAGCAACTTACTGTATCACTAGCATTTAATATTTGAAACCTTCTTAAAAATCCTGTGAAGGTAGAGAACTAGAAGATTGGAGGAAAGCAAATGGAGTGCAGATTTTTCCAATAAGTAAAGAGCAATCTATATACCTGTTGCTCAGAGGACCAAATTAGACCCTCACTTAATGAGATCCTCCTGCATTTATCTCTAGTAAAGTAAATGGAAAACACACTCAGCAAGAGAATCAAAAAAGACTGCTATAGAATAATGAGGCAATAATCAGCCTGGTTTAAGAATAAACACTACCAGACTAATCTAGTATCTTTGTCAGGTAAATTACAAAAATAGTGGTTGAAGGGAAGAGATAGCAGCGATCACTGTATTGGGATTTTAGTGGAGCATTTGATGGTGTTGAAAATTTTTTTACTCTAATTCAAATCTCCTTGGACATGAACAACAGCCATGGGAATTAAAAATTAATTGGTAGCCTTAGTTCTTCAGCAAATTTTCAGCATAAAAACTTGTTTATGAATGAGAAATTGTCTTTCTGTGAATATTGGGCACCATCCACTACACTAATAATCAAAGCAAATTTGATTAAAATTTCAAATGACTATTCCCAGAGAGTTTGTAGTATCCACACAACTCTGTGCAACAAGTGCCAGGGATAAATGAACAATTTCTGATCCGTTCTCTTTTTTGCTCTATTGAGAACAGCCCTGGCCCCACATAAGGAGTTTCATCCTGAAACTTGCATAGCAGTGAGTTCCTGAGAGCTATTCATTGACTTTAATGAGTATTGTGGGAGTTTTGAGACTCTCAGGATCAAGTCCAAAAGGGAGAGCTAAACATATTCCAGACCTATCCAGGAACTGGTAGATCTTCTTTGTCAAACACTTATAAAAGGAGTAACTGCTGCCTCAGAATTCTATGAACTCTGCTAGGGATCTCACTATTACCAGACTTTAACATGAAAGCAACACAAAACCCTAAGAATCATAGAACTCTCTAGAGAGTCCAGTAAAGCTGAATTGTCCCAAAGCCCTCAAATATTAATTCAGATTAAATTATAGTCTGTTGTTTCTTACCATGGCATCACAAATCAAATTTCCCAAGTTGCATTCTTGGAAACGGCATGCCTGACTTGTACCATTTAGGTAAACTATAGTTTTTCCTATCACCTGGGAAGAAAAATTATTTAGCTGTATCTTCCACTTGTCAACTTCTTCTTTCAAGACTCTATCTAAAATAGAAGCATAGAATGAGGTTAAAATGGTTACTAACCTTTTGTAACTGTTGTTCTTCGAAATGTGTTGCTCATGACCATTCCATGCTAGGTGCGTGCGCACCGCGTGCACAGTTGCTGGAGACTTTTCCCCTCTGTGGCATCTTTTGGGCTGGCACTAGCACCCTCTAGAGTCATGCGCGTATGCACTGGTAAAAGGGGCACCCCCGACCCCACCCTTTCAGTTCCTTCTTGCCGGCTAACTCCAACAGAAGGGCAGGAGGTTGGGTCATGGAATGGAAATGAGAAACATCTCGAAGAACAACAGTTACAAAAGGTTAGTAACCGTTTTTTCTTCAAGTGCTTGTTCATATCCATTACATGGTAGTTGACTCACAAGCAGTACCCCCGGAGGTGGGCTTGGAGTTCATGGACATGCTGACTGCAACACTGCTCTCCTGAAACCGGCACATCGCAGGCCCACTGGGTGATGGCTTAGTGAGAAGTGAAGGTCTGAACAGACAACCAGGTTGCAGCTCTGCAAATGACCTGGATGGGTACCTGTGCAAGGAATGCTGCCAACTAAGCCTGGGCTCTTGAGGAATGAGCAATGACTATGACTGGAGGTGGAACTTTTGCCTGCTTGTAGCAAGTTCAGATACAGGTGGTTATCCAGGATGAGATTCTCTGGAATGACATGGGTACCCCTCTCCTTCTTTCCACAATTGCTACAAAGAGTTGGGTGGACTTGCAGAAGGACTTAGTTTTCTCAATGTAAAAGGCGAGGGCCCGCCTAATATCCAACGTATGAAGGCACCATTCCTCCTTGGGTCTTGTAAGGTTTTGGGAAGAAAACATAGAAAAATATCCTAGTTCTGGAATTGTGACACCACTTTTGGTAGGAAGAGCAGATGGGGGCACAGCTGGACCTTGTCCTTGGAGAACACTGTTTAAGGGGGCACTGACCCACTACAAACCTGAGATCTGATGTCACAGCTTTGATTTCAGAGACCTTTCTAGCTGAGGTAATTGCCACCAAGAAGGTGACCTATTACGGGGAGAGAAGCAGTAGAGAGCATGATGCCAACGATTCAAAGGGTGGCCCTGTGAGCCTCGACAGGACCAGGTTTAGGTCCGTAGGGGGAAGAGACTCATGAACTTGAGAGTAGAGTGTTTCCAGCCCCATGAGAAATCAAGCCATCATCTTGTGGAAGAACACAGATCTGCCATTCACCACAGAGGGTGGAAAGTAGAGATGGCTGCCAGGTGAACCTTAATATATGAGAGAGACAGACACTGAGGCTTTAGGTGTAGCAGATAGTCTACAGTTGACTGCAGAGAAGATCAGGATGGAGAGAGGTTCAGCTCGGAGGCCCAACAAGTGAAACATTTCCACTTGGCCAGGTAGGTAGTCCTGGGGGAGGGTTTCCTACCACCTATCAAGACCTGACAAGCCCTTAGCGAGCAGACCTGCTCTTCAGGGTTCAGCCACATAGCAACCATGCAGTCAGGTGCAGGGAGGCGAGGTTCAGGTGAAGCAACTGGCCATGGTCTTGTGAAATCAAGTCCAGGGGGAGTGTGAGTGTGAGTGGACCTGCTACTGAGAGGTCCAGAAGCGTGGCAAACCAATGCTGGTGTGGCCATGCCAGTGCTATGAGGATAACAGCCTTGTCCTGTGATTTTCAGGAGGACCTTGTGAACCCATGGAATCAGTGGGAAGGCATACAGTAGGTGGTCTGCCCCTGAGAGCTGGAAAGCATCGGAAAGGTAGCCCATATAGTGAGCAGAACTGATGGCATTTCCTTTTCTGCCTTGTGGCGAACAGGTCCTCCAGGGGAGGCCCCCACCTCTGGAAGATGACACTGACAACCTCCAGGTGAAGAGACCACTCATGGTGAGAAGAAGAAGAAAAGGATCTGCTGAGGTGATCTGCCAGGGCATTTTGGGCTCCCAGGAGATGTGATGCCTCAAGGTGAATGACGTGTTTCATGCAAAAGTCCCATAGCTGGAGAGCCTCCTGGCACAGTGCTGAAGGCACAGGGCTCCTCCCTGGTTGTTGATGGAAAACACTAATGCAGTGTTGTCCATCAGAACCTGCACCACTCTGCCTGAGATCTGGGGAAGCCAAGCATACCTAACATTTATATGCAGGGCAAGTTCCTCCTGGGACCAGAAGCCTTGAGTCCTGAAACTGCCAAGATGGGCTCCTCACCCTGATGTATCTCAGACTAGGGTAATGGATGATTGAAGAGCAGCAAAGGATATCCCTACCATTACTGATCCTGGGTCTCTCCACCAGGTCAACAAAGCGATGACCGGAGGTGGAATCGTGAGTGTTGAGTCTAGGTGATGTCTTCTCAGGGAGTAGACTGATGCCAGCCACATCTGGATGGGGTCTGAGGCATATCCTTTGGTACTGTACCACATTGGTACATGCCGCCATGCGTCCCAATAGTTTGAGGCAGACACGAGCAATTGTTACTGCGTGGGTCGTGACGGAGATCAGGTCTGATATAGCTCAGAATCTGGCTCGGATAGGTAGGCCTTGGCCTGTGTCAAATCGAGCACTGCCATGATTAATTCTATTCTCTGAACCAGGACCAGAGTTGACTTCCACTTGTTATCAACAGACCCAGGGCCTGGAAGGTGGCGTATACTGTACTGATGCTGTGTTGGACCGGAGCCTGTGAGTGACTCTCGATCAGACAATTGTCAATTGGCTTGCATGCTGAAGTGCTTGGCGCCAATTTGGAGCGGCTCGGCTGCAAGATTGGTCTGAGGGCTGCCTCCATGGATAAGGCCTTTAGACGAATATCCCATTCTTGTGTGTGCACGGTTTGAAACCCCTGTAGATCTGACACTTCTCTTTAACATGAGATTCCCTGAGGCACTTTAGACAGCTAGAGTGTGGGTCACTCACTGGCATTGGCTTGCCACAGGAGGCACACAGCTTGAAGCCTGGGGACTGGGACATGTCCAGCCCCTGTGGTGGAAGTCCCTCAATGACAGGGACAACTATTAACGCTATTACATAAACTAACATTAAGAACTATATACACTAAGTATAATAACTATGCAATATACGACAGAAAAGTCCAAACCACTGGGAAAGAAGCCTTGCAAGACCAAGGAGGATCATCCAGGCAAGCGTCATGGATGGCAAGAAGGAACTGAGAGGGCATGGGGCCAGGGGGGCCCCTTATACTGGTGCATGTGCATGCGACTCCAGAGAGCACTCGAGCTGGCCCAACGGCTACCACTCAGGGAAAAATCTCTGGCAACTGTGCACATGGCATGCACACACCTAGCCTGGAATAGACATAAGCAACACATCTCGAAGAAGTAGTCTTCCATTAATTAGATCCCTACGTTCATACAAATTTTATGGAAAATTTGCTCCTTAGTGATTCTAGAATATATTAACCTTTCCTTGCATGAGACCTCATTGAATAATATCAAAATTTACTTTACATGAAATCCAATTATGAGCGAAATTACGGAGGATCCTACTTGTTACAAGATTACAATATTCATTATAATCATAAAACCCAGAAATAGGGGGAAAATACAGTTAGGTGAGTGAATTGATCCCCAGCCACTGCAGGATTATTCCCTGCAGTACATTTGCAATTACTTTTGCCCAGGCTTCTTTTAAACTGCCAATCAATGGGACTTCTACCATGTCCTTTGGTCCAGCAGAGCCTTTTTTTTAAAAACATTCAAACTAAATTTTCTCTTACTTATCTCAGTTACTCCTATTTATAGCATCACTACCTTACAAATTTGTTTAAAACACTATTTGCATATTTCAAAACTGAACAATCTTACCAATAACCCAAATAACCATATAGGATTACTCAACTAGGAATTAATTTTATATGCATAGATATCCTATTAGTAGCAAATTGATGGTTTATTTTCGGAAACCAAACATAACTTGGATACAGCCATCATACAATTTCTCTGATGATTTTGTATTGTGTATATCATTTGGCACGTTACAAGGTTAATTTGCAAGCAACATATAAGCATTAAGAATACTGTACTTCACCATGTATATATCTAGTAGTCTGAATTATAACATTCACAGACATTGGAGAATTACTATAATGTTCAAGACCTGGTTTAATTAAGCTAATTAAACTTGTGAAAACCATGTGACTGGCAAAGCTGAAACACCTAGAAGAATAGGTCACTTCAAAATTGACTATTTATATGCTGGTAGTGCCTAAGAGCTCCAACCCACGATCAGGGCCCCACGGTGGGAGGCAACGAACAGACAAGCAACAAAGAATACACATCCAGAGAACTCTTAATCTGTACATCAGACAGGAAGCAACCACTAAATGAAACAAACAGGGTGGCTGGGTTGGAAGTATATGAGATATGTATTTACAAAACAAACCATGGAAGGATTTTCCTCCTTCACAGTTTTATAATGTTTGATGAAAAACATATGTTTTTTGTATATTACATTTGCACATTGATGTGCTTTGCCTGAATGTATTTAAAAGGTCATGAGCAACCCACATAAAACTGCTTGGTTGTTTTTACAATTAGAGTGAACTGAAATGCGTAAGAAAAGTGCTGGCTTGACAACCTCAGATCAAAGCCCTTTCTTTGTCCACAAACCAAGTGCAGAGATACCAAGAGTCCAGAGTTCCCCATCCTGCTCCAAACTCTGTTCTGAAGGAATCATCCTTATTGGATAAGATGTTAGTTTACTCTTCATGCCCATTTAAGCAATATTAAAATGAAATGTCTATAGAGTAGCCTAAAAATGCTAAATGTCATGGAAATATATTGCCTGAATGTCGTGAAGAAGCAATTAGTGATTTTACATAGACCCAAAAAAACCCAAACACCTGAAATGTGATAAACTGGAAACTTGTTTGATTGCTGAAAGGAGTCAGTGAAGAAAGCAGATTATAGCCTTATAATGTAGCCACAACTTGATGCCAAAGACGACCAAATTAAGAGGAATGCTAAATTCTCCTGTAGCATTGTACTTTACTTTTAAAAAAAGCAATAAAGCTAAAAGTTTAGCTGGTTGATCTATAGAAACTCAAATCTCTGTTTCACATACCTTCAGTAATACTGCTATTTAGCAAAATAGGGTTTCCAGATGTTCTAATTACATTTCCTTGATCATCAAATGTTACATTTAAATAACCAAGATATTTCCCAAAAGCATAGGCTTGTACCACTGGCACCTGCCTCCCATCATCTGACGTCACCAGGAATGGATAGTTGCCAGCTGGCATTTCATTGGAAGGTGGGGGGCCTGAAACAAAATAACCACACAAGTATTTTATCTTCAGAAAATTATCAGTAAGGACTTTCAAATAGGCTTTTCTTCCTTAAAAGAATATATGGAATATTTAATATCTATTAAATAATAATTTGGAAATAAAATAAGGTTCTTCAGGACTTGAGTGCAAGGGTGTATTTTCTCCTTGTAGAAGTGAAAAAGTTGAGTTGATTTTAACCGCTTACTTTGCTGCAAGATCTCTAACTCATAGCAATTAACTGAGAATTAAAACAAAAACAAAAAAAAAATGATTTTTCCATCATATATAAATTGTTGGATTTTTGCCTTCTGCTTTATTGATAACTTGGCTTCTCAGGTGACATTTTTCTGGAACCACGAAGCCCAAAAAGCATAAATCTAAGGAGGTGACTATGTAACAAATTACTACGTTATCACATTATTCCTTGATGAGATGGACTTCGTACTTTCGTACCATAAGATATTCATCCAAAAAGGAGAAGAGGCTTATCAAAGCTCCATGCACACTTCTCAGTTGAAGGCTTAGATTCTGTTTAATTAAAAATAGGTTTACAGAGGATAATGTAAGAAACAGTAACACCTTCTTATTTTTTTAAACTCCTTTTAAATTAAACTTTTGTCTGAAGGTTCTACCAAAAATCACCCCACTACGAAAAGCATTCTAGTCCCAGATTCCAGTTGCCACGTAATTTGTGAATACACGGGAAGAACTGCAATTGTATTTTGGGTCCCCGAGTCAGCTCTCTCCTGCCAACTATAAATACTTTTGTGAATGTTGGCAAGGCAAACGGAGCTCCTGGAACAGGTCCCAGATGTAATTGTAATGCTGCTAGAAGACTCAGCTGCTTGTTTGTAGCTAGTCTGCCAGAGTATGTATTTCCAAAAATCAAAGTAGAATCTTTGACTCTGCCAAAGTACTTTTTTTTTTTGTCTGAACAGATGAATGCATCTGCGTGCATTCGGTGTAGACAGTTCTCAGAGGTCATTTTAGGATATCCACTTCTTCCACGTTTACAGAAAAAGTTAGATCTTTCCGAATTAGAACCCACCTAGCTATCCTGGAAGCGCACAAGCATTTATTTCATATCCAAGTCAGGGGAATTTCTTGCCTTCACGTGTGAACAAAACCAATGAAGTAGATGGTGAAAGTAGTTTTTGTGTTTAAAGTTATTCATGTTGTGCTTACAAGGGTTCCTATGTCTTAATTCAGAACTGTAGGGTGTGATTCTTCCTAAACAACTAGAATAATAAAAGGAGGCAGAGGCTGATGGAGAAGATAAACTGCAGGGAAAGAGAGTGTGAAATGGAACAGCAGTGTGGTGAAACAAGCAGGGATGGAAGAGAAGGAAAGGGACAGTGTGTTACTATCTTTCTACACACACAGTTAAGTAGGTCCCAAGTTACACAGTGATGGCTGGGCACGTGACTTGCAGCTAATTTTGATTGCTTTAAAAACTAGCCACTGTCACTTTTATTCATATACTATTTTTATTCATAATAAATGTGGCTTGTGCTTATTTTCAATAGATAGATAAAGAGAGAGAGTAACACTGAGATGAGGGGAAATTGCCAACAGAGTCCCTAGAAGACTGGGACAGGAAATCAGAATCCGAAGGAACAGGGAGAGAGAGAGAAAGGGGGCAAGAAGGAAGAGCGATGTCAAGTCATGCTCTATGTGACAATTTTGTGGAAACTTTATAGGTTGCTGACAGAAGTTCAACATTCTTGTTGAAAAAATGCAAGCCAAAGGACAACCACTTCCTTAGCCCTGGTCTACACTACAGAGTTATGTCAACGTAAGGTAGCTTACATTGACTGTACTCCGTGTCTATGCTAAAATGCAGCTCTCATTAATGACAGGTTTCAGAGTAGCAGCCGTGTTAGTCTGTATTCACAAAAAGAACAGGAGTACTTGTGGCACCTTAGAGACTAACAAAAATTTATTTATTTATTGGTGCCACAAGTACTCCTGTTCTTTTTGCTCTCATTAATGAAACTCTCCCACTACACCAACTTAATTCCACCTCCACGAGTGGCGTAATGCTTAAGTCAATGTAGTTAGGGCGACGAAGTGTCAGTGTAGATATTACGTTGCTTATGTTGACTGTTTCTGCCTCTGAGAAGCTTTCCCACAATGCCCCACACTGCCAGTTAAGTCAGTACAAGTGCTCTTAGTGAGGACCCACACCAGACACAAGAAGCACAGAGTGGACGTGCAAAAACAGTTTAATTACTGGTGGCTGTAAGTCAATGTAACTTAGGTCGACTTAATTTTGTAGTGTGGACTTGCCCTTAGAAAAAGTTTTAGTAAATAAAGGTATGTCTACACTTACCTCCGCAGCGATCGATCCAGCGGGGGGGGGGTGTGTGTGTGTCAATTTATCGTGTCTAGTGAAGACGCGATAAATCGACAGCCAAGCACTCTCCCGTCGACTCCGGTACTCCACTGGAGCGAGAGGCATAGGCAGAGTCAACGAGGGAGCGTCAGCAGTCGACCTACCGCAGTGAAGACACCGCGGTAAGTAGTGCTAAGTACGTCAACTTCAGCTATGTTATTTTTGTAGCTGAAGTTGCGTAACTTAGACCGACTTAGCTTGCTCCGCCCAGTGTAGACCAGGCCTAAGAGAGCAGACACAATGTTCAGAGGAAAGTCTAGTTAATAAAATTAGAGAAACACAGCAATACACAGGCCTGATTCCAGAGAGAGCTGGTCAGAGGACTAATAATAGCCCGACTCACTAAGTGTTCACCTAGTGAGGTCAGAGTAGAGTAGGTCTCTATTAAGGCCTGGTCTTGCACTTCCTACATGCATTTAACTCTCAATGAAATCAAGAGGAGAGGGGAGGACATGTTCTGATATGTGGACCACTGTAAGCTAAGGAATCTGAACCTAATCCTAACTAAAGTCAAAGGTCCCAGTGCTTCCTTCAAGTCCCCAACTCCTACTATCTTTCCTATGGAAATCCAACAAAAACTACTGAGCATGTTCACTATCAGCATGAGCACAAATACATTTACCCCTTCATTCAAAACGTAGACAGATTCTGCTCTGCTGCTGAACTTTATTTTTAAAGAACTGTAAAGAAATAAAGTAGGGTAAAGAGTTGTAGAGAAATGAAACAGACAGCTGGAAAAAGTAGCTACAAAAGCCATCATTCTTGCTAAGTGGCAAGATCTAAAGAAATATTGGGGGAGGAAGGGGCAAGAAGAAGAAGAAAGGGAGGAGAAAAAGGAACATTTTACATTTTTATCTGTGAAATGCAAGACATTTAGCAAAGAAAGCTGCTTGTGACTTCACTGATAAAATCCATCTTTCTTCACTTATTTCTGTGGAAATTGTCACCCTCTTAGGTGCTGTATTTGTGACTAAGCTTGGATATTAACCTTATATAATTAATATATCTCCTTATTGCACAAATCTCACCTTGTAAAAAATCACCTTAATATAAATACACCTATATCTGAATCAGCTTAATGTTCCAGACATTTTCAAATGCTGTTTTGGGAAACAGAAGGAGAGGCAATAACATTACAATGGCCCATATCCCCTTGGATGGGTGTTTTGGAAGCAAAGTAATCATGTTACATCCTAGCAAGAAGGAGAGAGAAAGATACCACATGTCATGTTAAGCTGCTGTTTGAACGTAAGTGAGGCTCCGGGTGAAATTTGTTCCACATGTGTGGCTCAGGGAACCAACAACATGCTAGCTTTCCCCCCTTTGCACTAAGAATACATTACTGCATGTAATGCTCCTGGAGGGAGTCTGTTCTAGTGGGATGGAGTAGCTTCATACTGGCACACACATCTGTTAGAACTTGTTTGGTTTTGGATAGGTGCTATTCGCTGTTCTGTTTTGAATTAGTACAAATTGACTGTGTCTTCTCATGATGGGAAATATCTCATAGTTGACGGCTATTCCTTAATGTCTGGTGATTGAAACTATTCAGCTTACAATTAACCCAAAAGAAGATTCAACAAAGGTAAGGAACACTAAAAGGGAAGCAGGGGAGTGGAAGGGGACCAGCAGTAAGATCACGCAGTTACATTAGCTATACGCAAAACCTGATGGTTTTGAATTATTGGGAATTTTTTCCCCCACCTATGAATTATTAAAAGAGTAACAGCAACTATTTTAGACTCTCCCACAACCTAGCCAATATTGCAAGACAGAAGTGGACAAGCTAGAGGGATATGAAGAAAGAGTATAGTGGTCTTACAGATCAATTCAGGGGCTTTGGGGTTAGCCAGAGGGGGAGATTATACAAGAGATAAGATCAGGTGAGTAAGAAGGGGCAGAGTGGTGAGGGGTTTTAACAGATGAGGTCAAGAAGCTTGACTTCGAGCTGAAAAACAGTAGCCAGTGGAGGGACTCAAAGAGGAGTTCATAGACTTGCTATGACATTGTGTTAATAATAAAAGGAAGTAATTGTATATGTAACATACCTCCACTGCCAAAGTGCTTTGCAGACATTAATTAATCCTCAAAATACCCATGCCTTATACTAAGAACTCCTGAGTGCCTCCTGTACATCCTCACATCCTGTTGTCTTCAAATAGGAAGAAAAGACAATTAGCACCCTATAGAATTAGGCCCTCCTCCAATGTGAGGGTGTTTGGGAGGGGGTAAATCACTAGCTCCCCCTCACTTGTGTTTTTCCTGTATTTTTGAAATAATCAAAATTCAAAACATTCTGACCCGCTCTATAGTTGGCTGGAAGATTAGAAAAGAACTTCAAATATTTTGTCAATTTTTTCCTCTAGGATTTTTCATTGACATTTCTTTTTTGTTTGAAATTAGAAAAAAAAAAAATGTGTCCAGTTTAGGGAGTGAAGTAGAAGTACTCAGAGTGGGCAACAGAGTCTGACTTGCCCAAAGTTACACACAGACAGAGGTTTCAGAGATGGGATAAGAACTCAGGAAGTTCTGGCTCCTAGCATTGTGCTCAGACAACAATGAAGCTTCATCCAGTACTCTGAAGTGACACAGGTTCGCTGAGTGGTACTGACAGCTGATCTACACTGCCCAAGTCTTTTCAGACACACCAAGTAGTACTGCAGTGTATAGCCAAACATCTATGATCCTTATCTCTGCCATCTGGCTTGCTCCTAACCCATGTAACCTGCTGATGAGGATCCTTTCTCCAGAATAGGTGCTCAGAGTTTTTACATACAACATCCTTCAAAATGCAGGGATACGTATATTACCTACAGTTTTGCACTATTTGTTTGACAGGGATCCATAGTTATCTGTAATCTACTACATACTTTTCGATGTATAAAAATATAATTCTTTTAAAAGTCTGATATCACATAGACCTGCAAGACTAGAAAAGGAAGTTTAGATTATTGCAAAGGGCGATTTCTCCATTTCCAATGGAACTATGCACTTGTTTCTAGCCCTGAAAGGTCCTATAATGTTATGATTTTAAAACTAACATTGTCATCTAAAAAGGTTATTTAAAATAAATTTTAGGTGGATTTTTTTTTTTTTTTAAATTGCTTCTGAGGCTCTCTACATTTGACCTTATGGTAACTTAGTCTCCTATCTTAGCAAGCAGACAAATGAAAGGGGAAAAAATCCTAGCAGCATTTAAAAAAAAATATCCCTAAAGCATATACAGAATGTGACCATGAGAGATGCGGGTTCTGGTACTCATTTGGGATGATCTTGCATAACTCATTTGTGGAGTCACCATTCACTAACTAGACCCATCCCAAACTCACACTGTTAAGCCTTTGCGGCATACCGCAGCACCGGGCATTTTCTCACACACAGTTTGCACGCATGTATAATTTCTATAGACTATTTGGAACTTTGTAAAGAAGAGCTACAATCTGGGACAACGTTCAAGATGGAATTTCTTTTAGGCATAGGAAGACAGTCTGTGCACTTTTAATTTTCTATCACAGTGTGAAACATTCATGCTAGCACGATGTTTGGCAGTAGCTGGGTAGGCAACAACATAAAAAATTTCTACTTTTCTGTCACTTTGGGTATATATTCAGGATCAGTCCCTACACAGATCCATGTCTCAAACCACTTCTAAGTGTGTTTTTCTGAAATGTTTAAGATTTTATTTTCTTACTCTTAAAATTCAATATGAAAATATCAGTGGGATTCTTTTTTAAAAAGAAATGTTTGCCCTCATGGACTAAATAATACCATCACTAGGCCACCAAATATTACAAAGTACATATGTTTTACCATGTTTTAAAAACCTATATATACAGAAATAGGTTCTACAGGGTAACACTCACCTACAGGATATTTGGAAAAGTAATCAAGGAATATACCTTGTTTTATATTGATTAATTTATTTCACCGATTCCTTTAATGCGTGTATCATAGACAAAGTAAATTAAAATATTTTATTTATTTACTCCCTTATTCAGTAAACTTGTAAAACGTTAGAATCTCAGAAATGTAGGGCTAGAAGGGACCTTGAGAAGTCATCTAGTGCTGCCCCCGCCCTCCCGTGAGGTAGGATCAAGTATACCTAGACCAGACATTCTCAAACCCACGGTCCAATTAGCACACAGCTGCAGCCCAAGTATTATCTGCAGGACTAAGTATTATCTAGTACTTTGCATTTGTCTTCACTGAATTTAATCTTGTTGATTTCAGACCAATTCTCCAATTTGTCAAGGTCGTTTTGAATTCTAATCCTAACCTCCAAAATGCTTGCAACTCCTCCCAGCTCATTGTCATCTCAAATTTTATAAGCATACTTTCCAGTCCACTATCCAAGTTATTACTGAAAATGTTAAAAGTACCAGACCCCAAACTGACCACTGCAGGACTCCACTAGATATGTCCACACAGTGAACCATTGATAACTACTCTGAGTACAATCTTTCTACCAGTTATACACCCACTTTATAGTAATTTCACATAACTAGGGAAATGTAGTCTCTCTAATGAGAATCTCATGTGGGACTACTATTAAACAAGCTGCGCAATAATTTAGCAGCATTACCATTTGCATTGGAATGGGTCTGTTGCACAGGTCATCCTGAATATGTTCAAAGAGTTAGGACACTTCTTATTCACAGAGGGTGTAAAAACTGGGAATGGACTCATGTCATAGTCTCAGTCTCACATGTCTTGCTTACAGTAAGGATTGCAAAAGAACTACATCTCATGTGGGTTAGTCTCAATGTGATATGTGCTACATAAAGTTGATTGGTTTTAATTATACAGGGTGCCAGATCCTCAGTTGCTCTCAATCAAGGTAGCTCCACTGAAATTGCCGATATTCACCAGTTGAGGAACTGGCCACAGTACTTAGTTACCAGTAAATTACATTTTTACAAAGTCATCTTAGTTCAATGAGAATTCTCTTTCAATTAATGATCAGTTTTGGTTAAAAGCAACATTTTACTGGGAGATGCAATACCTGTATAAAGAAACGTGTTCGTATGTCCTCCAATTACAACATCCACTCCTCTCACTTTTTGAGCAATCTTTTGATCCACAGTGAAACCAGAGTGTCCTAGTGCAATAATTTTGTTAACTCCCAGTGTGATAAGTTTATCCACATGTGGCTGCAATGCTTCAATTTCATCTTCAAAATATATCTCCTTGCCTTAAAAAAAAAAAAAAAAGAGAGAGAGAGAGAGAGAGAGAAAGGAGATATTAATATTTATGAGGTGTCTAAAAATACTTGTGTTTTCACAAAATCAGATTATTGAAACAGCCGATGGACTATGGCCAGAGTCCCACAAACTGTGGGGAGCTCTGGCCTCTCTCAATATTTAAATGGCCATTTCTGCCATCAAACACGGGATTCTAGTGCTGTATTATTTGTCACACATCTTATGCATGTATATTCATCTCTCTCTTCATACCCTCTGCACATATAAGCTTCTCATTTTGCTTAGGCAAAAGGAAGAATATATTTTTCCTTGTTATTCCTTAGAGGAAAAGGATGGACTCAAATAACCCAGCCTCGTATGTCAGAAGGCAGATCAAAAGTTTCTGTTGACCACAGAGAGGTCTCCTCTGTGGATGTGTTTAACCATTTGCATTGGACTTTTATGTCAGTTGTACATTTGAATACTTTGTTTAAATATTATCATACCTTCCCTATTCTGGGCTAATTTACACCTTCATTTTTACAGTTATGATTTTATTTCAGTAAGTAATGGTCAGAAAAGTAGTAATATCTTCCTTGTATTGAAGATGATTTTTTTTTTTTAAATGCTATGTTCAATGCACTTTAATTCCATTGTGTGTCTAGGATAAACCAGAGAGGAATGCCAGGTCCTTTTATTAGACATGGAAGTGGCTCTTTTGCACCTACAGTGATGTCCTGTATCTGATTAAAAGGGCAAGATGAGAAACTATAATGTGAAATGGTGTTTTTATTATTCTAAAATACAATTATCTGTTCTTAAAATCAGAAGTAGTTTATTTTTGTCTAATTCCTTTACACTAATTAAATAAATCTTGATCACTAGAACAACTTATTTGTCTGAAGAGGATGAGTCTATGCTTCATCACTTCTGCTATCAGTCACTGATAGAAAATAATTGTGATTCCTTCTGTAGTCTAATTTCTGGTATATACTTGAGATGCCAAAAAACACAGGGGGACAAATTCTGCCCTCAGATACACATATGCAACTCCCACTGACTTCAGTGGGATTTGGGCATGTATCTGAGGGCCGAATTACATTCCTCAGAACTCAAAATTTTCAGATTGTAATAAACTCTGTAAAAACACATTTTCCTTAATTATACAAGATGTATTCATGTCTTCAGGCTCTCTTATGTGGCCAATAAGGAGAAAAATATATAAGCCTGCTTTTTTTTTTTTTTTAAACACTATTGTAAACGTAACACCCCCTTAGTGCAGTGCTTCGCATGTTCTAAATGGATCTGTGTATGGAACACATCTTTTCATATAGCTCGAACATCCAGCAGTTAAAAACAGTCAGATGGCCAGGGAGCTGAATAATATAAAAGTTCTATAGGCAACTAAAACCCTTCATCTGTATTCATGCTAGGAAACTATATATAGTTAAAATTTTAGCATTTGACTGTTTAAGAACATAAGAACGGCCATACTGTGTCAGACCAAAGGTCCATCTAGCCCAGCATCCTGTCTTCCGACAGTGGCCAATGCCAGGTGCCCCAGAGGGAATGAACAGAACAGGTAATCATCAAGTGATCCATCCCGTCACCCATTCCCAGCTTCTGGCAAACAGAGGCTAGGGACACCATCCCTGCCCATCGTGGCTAATATCCATTGATGGACCTATCCTCCATGAATTTATCTAGTTCTTTTTAGAACCCTGTTATAGTCTTGGCCTTCACAACATCCTCTGGCAAGGAGTTCCACCAGCTGACTGTGTGTTGTTTGAAGAAATACTTCCTTTTGTTTGTTTTAAACCTGCTGCCTATTAGTTCCATTTGGTGGCCCCTAGTTCTTGTGTTATGAGAAGGAGTAAATAACACTTCCTTATTTACTTTCTCCACACCAGTCATAATTTTATAGACCTCTATCATATCCCCCCTTAGTCATCTCTTTTCCAAGTTGAAAAGTCAGTCTTATTAATCTCTCCTACTACGGCAGCCGTTCCACACCACTAATATTTTTTTTTTTTTGCCCTTTTCTGAATCTTTTCCAAGTCCAATATACCTTTTTTGAGATGGGACAACCACATCTGCATGCAGTATTTAAGATGTGGGCATACCATGGATTTATATAGAGGCAATATGATATTTTCCGTCTTATTATGATCCCTTTCTTAATGATTCCCAACATTCTGTTCAATTTTTTGACTGCCTCTGCACATTGAGTGGATGTTTTCAGAGAACTATCCACAATGACGCCAAGTTCTCTTTCTTGAGTGGGAACAGCTAATTTAGACCCCATCATTTTATATGTGTAGTTGGGATTACGTTTTCAAATGTGCATTCCTTTGCATTTATCAACATTGAATTTCATTAGCCATTTTGTTGCCCAATTACTTAGTTTTGAGAGATCCTTTTATAGTTCTTCACAGTGACTTAACTATCTTGAGTAGTTTTGTATCATCTGCAAATTTTGCCACCTCACAGTTTACCCCTTTTTCCAGATCATTTATGAATATGTTAAATAGGACTGGGCCCAGTACAGACCTATGGGGGACACCATTATTTACCTCTCTCCATTTTGAAAACTGACCATTTATTCCTACCCTTTTAACCAGTTACTAGTCCATGAGAGAACCTTCCCTCTTATCCCTTAACAGCCTTTGGTAAGGGACCCTGTCAAAGGCTTTCTGAAAATCGAAATACACTACATCCACTGGATCCCCCTTGTCCACATGCTTGTTGACCCTCTCAAAGATTTCTAGTAGACTGGTGAGGCATGATTTCCCTTTACAAAAACCATGTTGACTACTCCCCAACAAATTATGTTCATCTATGTGTCTGACAATTTTGTTCTTTCCATAGTTTCATCCAGCTTGCCCGGTACTGAAGTCAGGCTTACTGGACTCTAATTGCCGGGGTCACCTCTGGAGCCCTTTTTAAAAATTGGCATCACATTAGCTATCCTCCAGTTATTTGGTACAGAAGGGGATTTAAATGATAGGTTACAGACTACAGTTAGTAGTCCTGCAATGTCACATTTGAGTTCCTTCAAAACTCTTGAGTGAATACCATCTGTTCCTGGTGACTTATTACTGGTTAATTTATCAATTTGTTCCAAAACCTCCTCTAATGACGCTTCCAATCTGGGACAGTTCCTCAGATTTGTCATCTAAAAAGAATGGCTCAGGTTTGGAAATCTCCCTCACCTCCTCAACCGTGAAGACCGATGCAAAGAATTCATTTAGTTTCTCCACAATGGCCTTGAGTGCTCCGTTAGCATCTCGATCATCCAGTGGATCCACTGGTTGTTTAGCAGGCTTCCTGCTTCTGATGGACTTAAAAAATTTTATGCTATTACTTTTTGAGTCTTGGGCTAGCTGTACTTCAAATTCTTTTTTGGCCTTCCTAATTTTTTTTTTACACTTCATTTGCCAGAGTTTACGCTCCTTTTTATTTTCCTCAGTAGAATTTAACGTCCACTTTTTAAAGGATGCCTTTTTGCCTCTCACTGCTTCTTTTACTTTGTTGTTTAGCCACTGTGGATCTTTTTTTGGTTCTCTTACTATGTTTTTTTTAATTTGGGGTATACATTTAAGTTGAACCTCTACTATGGTGTCTTTAAAAAGTTTCCATGCAGCTTGCAGGGATTTTACATTTGGTGCTTTGTCTTTCAATTTCTGTTTAAACTAACCTCCTCATTTTTGTGTAGTTCCCCTTTCTGAAACTAAATGCTACAGTGTTGACCCGCTGTGGTGTTTTCCCCACCACTGGTATGTTAGAGTTAATTATATTATGGTCACTATTACCAAGCAGTACAGCTATATTCACCTCTTAGACCTGATCCTGTGCTCCACTAAATCAACAATTGCCTCTCCTCTTGTGGGTTCTAGGACTAGTTGCTCCAAGAAGCAGTCATTTAAGGTGTCAAGAAACTTTATCTCTGCATCCTGTCCTAGGTGACATGTACCCAGTCGATATGGGAATACTTGAAATCCCCCATTCTTATTGATTTTTTTTTTATTTTATTTTAATAGCCTCTCTAATCTCCCTGAGCATTTTACAGTCACTATCACCATCCTGGTCAGGTGGTCGGTAATATATCTCTAAAGCTATATTCTTATTATTCAAGCATGGAATTACTATCCATAGGAGATTCTATGGTACACTTCGATTCATTTAAGATTTTTACTTCATTTGATTCTATGCTTTCTTTCACATCTAGTATCACTCCCCCACCAGCACGACCTGTTCTGTCCTTCCAATATATTTTGTACCCTGGTATTATTGAGCATCCTCATTCCACCAAGTTTCTGTGATGCCTATATCAATATCCTCATTTAATATGAGGCACTCTAGTTCACCCATTTTATTATTTAGAATTCTAGCATTGGTATATAAGCACTTTAAAAACTTGTCACTTTTTAGCTGTCTCCCATTACATGATGTAATTGAATTAGACTTTTTTCATTTGACTGTTTCTCATCAGATCCTACCTGTATTTTATCATCTTCCATCCTCTCCTCCTTAATAGGACATAAAACAGTGGTTCTCAAACTTTTGTACTGGTGACCCCTTTCACATAGCAAGCCTTTGAGTGTGACCCCCCATATAAATTAAAAACACCTTTTTATACATTTAACATCATTATAAATGTTGGAGGCAAAGCAGGGTTTGGGGTGGAGGCTGACAGCTTTTGACCCCCCATTTAATAACCTTGCGAGCCCCCTGAGGGGTCCTGACTCCCAATTTGAGAACCACTGACATAGAGAATCTCCATTAATAGATCCTCCCCTAAGGGATGTCACTATTTGGACCACATGCTACTCCATTTACATTGTTTATATGTATATGGTTTGTTCCTGCTATACTAAAGAAAAGCATACCTGGATTTGAAAGGAAAGATGTTTCCTTAGTGGTATAGCCAACAATTCCGATTTTTTCTGAACCAACATGTAGTATTTTATAAGGCTGAAAATATCCAGCAATCCTGGATGCTACTGATCTGCTTGCCTGAATATTTGCACTCAGAATTGAAAAATTAACATTTTTAAGTAGCGGATCCAATAATCCATCCAGACCATTGTCAAACTCATGGTTCCCCAAAGCCTATGAAAAACAAAAAGGAAAATTATTAGACACCCCCAAATAATCACTATAAGTGCTCTCTCAGAAATTACATACGGGGCATTTCTAGCATAGACGCTCTCCCGTCGACTCTGGTACTCCAACGGAGTGAGAGGGCAGGCGGAGTCGAACGGGGAGCGTCAGCTCACCGCAGTGAAGACACTGCAGTGAGTAGATCTAACTACGTCAACTTCAGCTATGTTATTCACGTAGCTGAAGTTGTGTAATTTAGATCGATCCCTCCGAGTGTAGACCAGACCAAATACAAAATTAAAATGCAAATACAGTACACTGTCATGTAAAATGTAAACTACTAAAAAAAATAAAGGGAAAGTTTAAAAAAAGATTTAACAAGGTCAGGAAACTGCTGCTGTGCTTGTTTCATTTAAATTAAGATGCTTAAAAGCAGCATTTTTCTTCTGCATAGTAAAGTTTCAAAGCTATCTTAAGTCAAGGGTCACTCGTAAACTTTTGAAAGAAACACCATAGCGTTTTGTTCAGAGTTAGGAACGTTTCAGAGATACCAACAACCTCCATTCCCCAAGTGTTCCTAACTCTGAGGTTCTACTGTAGTAGCATTACCTCCCCTACCTTGTCTGGCCAACATTCAGTGACCAGGCTTTCAGCTCAAAGCAAATATTACCTCGCCTTTTACCGCAGGTTCACAACATCCTTCACCAGGCCAACCCCAGGGCTCAGCTGGGAGCTCTGCCCCTGTCTCCCAGGGGCCCCTGCGGTTCTTACTGCGCACCAGCCACTGCCCAACCTGCGCATCTGGCGAAGCCCTGCGACGGCGCAAGCCTTAGCGGGTCAATTTCAAAACGCATGGAACCCATTTCCCTACAGCTACACCACCACCCTGCGCCCTTCCCTTGCACCAGCCCCCTCATGCTGCCTCTCCAGCCGCACCCCAGCCCGGCAGCGCCCCGATCATGCACCACCTATGCACACACACACACCTCTCCTCCCGTAGCCCCAAGTTGCACTAGAGCCGCCGCCGCCCTTGCCTGACCCCCCGCAAGGCGAGAGGCGCCTGCGCCTTACCATAGCGTCGTAGCCCAGGAGGTTCATGAAGCGCACCACTTCCCGCCCCTTGAAGTAGCTGAACCACACGGTGCCCTGGTACTGGTCGCCGGCGTCCAGGAGCAGCACGTTGGGGTGGGTGGCTCGGATCTCCTGGATCTGGGTGTATCTCCGCGCCACCCCGCCATAGCAATCCTGGGGGCGGCTCTGACACTTGCCGGAGTCGCGGCTGGTCTGTTCCACCCGCGCGTGGACGTCGTTGGTGTGGAGGAGCGTGAGCTGGAAGGCGGCCCGGGCGGCGTGCGCCAGGCACAGCAGCGCGGCCAGCCCCAGCCAGGGGCTGAGCGTCCCGCGCAACCTCCCCATGCCTGCCCCGCGCGCAGCTGCTGCAGCTTAAAGCGGGGCCCCACGGGGCTGGTAGCACCGAGAAAATCCATGGCAGGTAGTGGGAGGGTTTGACGGCTCCTCCCCACAGGGCTTGGGTGTTGGCGGTTAATCTAATCCTTGTGTTCCTGCAGCTGCTGAAGTGAGGGGTGGGGAGAGATACAAGGATGTCCGAAGAGTGCCCTATCCCAGATAAAGTTACACACACTGTTCCTTCCCCTGCCTCGCTCGAAACGGGGCGAGTCCGGGCGGCTGAGAAATTGCGTGTTCTTGCTTTGCCCTGCAGCCGCAGGAAGCCCGGCTAGGCAATATGTATAGTCGATATGTCAACAGGACGTGATTCAGGCGCCAGGGTGGTTTGGCCAGCAGAGTGTTTGAGTTGGAGCTCACGGGCTATTTGCAAGAACTGCATTGGCTAGCTGTTCCTCCTAGAACACCTGTAATCCACACGCACTTTGTCAACAGGTTTAACGTGTAATGGGCAAGAGTTTTCACTGCGTCGGTTTCCCTAAAACCCTCATGAAAATACAGCCACAGCTGGGGTGGGGATGGACTGCTCCTCAGCAATGCCCTGAGAGGAAAACTCCACCAGGAACCGTCCCGTTCTCACAAGAAGCCTCAATGTATCTTTAATGGGCAGGCAGAACACGCAAGACCTGTTTTAAGGTATTTTCTACCAATGACCCCATAATACTTGGGCTGTCAGTCCCAGGGCCTGGGGTGGGCTCCAGTTGTGAGCGCCGCAGGGCTGACAGCTTGGGGTAGTGGGGGAGCTGGTAGCTGGCAGGGGGCTCCAACTGTCAGTGCCCCACAATGTCTAACACAGGTAAGTCAGGTTTCAGGTAAGTCAGTGGAAGGTGGGGACGAGCACTGCTGACAGAAGGAGCATAGTGTGAACATGAAACACTGCTTTAATTACTGCTCTGACTGTACATCCCTTTAAATTGGCTTAATTTTGTAGTGTAGGGCAAGTTTATCCACTTCATAATTGCTTAAAATTCAAGTGCCATTTTAACCTTAAATAGTGTCACCAGTACAATAATCTATTTAATTATAGCTTTAGTTATCTTATTGTAGTTTCAGTAGATTTCACATACTGATTTAAAAATAAGACCTTTCTGTTCTGTGGTTGGATGCTAAATTTATAGCTGAGGCTTGAGTATATATAGTGAGGTAGAAAACAATAGAGGGTTTGAAATGATAAGCAACTTTAGAGAATAGATTTAAGTTGCAAGTGACAGCTGGGATGAAAATTATAATAAAGCTTCCTCGTAGTTGGTGGATGTAGTTCCACATGTTTTATATTTATTACACAACCAAATTACCAGAGAGCAAAGAAAGACTATTTGATAGCTTTTGTGTAAGTACTGTAACTACTGTATGTCAAAGCATTTCTTCACATGATCTGATTTTGCAAGTCATTTCCTTGTTTTATCTCCACATCACTCTTGAAAACAAAAATTTGTAAGTGTAGGAAAAATGATACTTTATCACAGGGTTGGGTAAGGCTGTATCAATTGCTGTCTTTTTCTTGTAGGGATGATGTCAGGCCCTTGTCTCCTTGGAATCTGAAGTTGCTGAGATGGAATTTGAACTGAATTCGGTCTATGTTCCCTTCTCCCCTCCAACCCGTTTACTGAAAAGTAAATGAAGTTTCATATTCTTCTGCACTGTTATGTCCTGTACGTGGTTTTTGAACATTGACTGAAGAATCCATCCATGTCGGAATTTAGATAATGGAGATTTCTACAGGCATCAAAGAATCCTGCTATAAAGTGAAGTGATCGGTGACTACCAGAACAGTATGAAAAGCTATCTAACATCTACTTCTCAGCTGTTAGGGTGTCTCTTTTCCTCAGGCCTGGTCTTCACTACAAAGTTAGGTTGATATACGTCACCTTTCATCAACCTGTTTGTGCCTCTCTCTACACTGAAAATTGTCTCTGAAAGATGTAAACGCCCCGTTATGGTGATGCAGTAAAACCACCTCCCCATATGGTGCGGAGCCATGGTCGACCCACCGAGGTCAATGTAGTTTCAGTGAAGACACTGTGCAACCTTTGTTGATCCTAACAGTCCATCAGCAGCTGTCCCAAAATGCCCCATTCCCTGAGACAGTGACCATTCTGATCACAATTGTGAACTCCACTGCCCAGGGTTCACAGAGATCAGAAGCCACACACCCCTTAAAAGCCCCCACATATATTTGAAATGCCTTTTCCTGGTTGCTCAGCTTGGCAAGCATACCTGCCAGCACTCCCTGTCAAATAAAGTAAAAATACTAAATGAATCAAACTGTACCAGAGAATCTCTCTGGATAGAAATTCCTTGCTTGAACATTCAGAGTATAGAAGTAGGAAATTTACTACCAACCACCTTACCAGGATGGTGATGGTGACTGTGAAATGCTCAGGGAGATTAGAGAGGCTACAAAGGCAGAAAACAATATATTTTACCTATCCTCCTATTGACTGAGTACATGTCACCTGAGGAAAGGATAGATGACTGCTTTGAAGATCAGCTTGTCCTGGAACTCCAGGGGAGAGGCAATTCTTGATTTAGTCCTTAGTGGTCCAAGAGGTGAATATAGCTGAACCGCTCCTTAATAGAAACCATAAAGTAATTAAATTTAATATTTTTGGGAGGGGGGGAATGCCAAAGAAATGCTATTGTCGTGGGTTTAACATCAAAATGGGGAACTACACATAAATGAGAAAGTTAGTTAAACAGAAATTAAAAGGAACAGTCTGTTGTGGTCAAAGACACCCACACAGTGATTTTAGTTCAAAGACTCAAGCGTGAGGCCAGTTTATTGACATACATACAATTATAACATTTAAACATTTGAATAAAATTAATCCAAATATCTAGAAAAAGTTTTCAAAGAGGGAAAAGTGCTGCCTGCCTAATCATTGTGTTGCTGGCAGTAGTGCTGGACCACAGAGGAAAAGTTTTACTTAACTGCAGCAATCTACGGTGCACAGTCATCCGGTGATGCATGCGAGCAAATAGGGCCAGAGCACCTGAGGCGCAACCGTCCAGGGAGCGCCAAAGGTGATCAGGGTATAAGGTGTACCCAGCAACACTTCAAGAACAATTTGTGGCTTTTTAGTTGATATTAGCTTTTATTTGCTATTTGTTACCAAAACAGATTTAAAATTTTCCATTCTTCTGGCTTTGACTACCCTGCTGCAGCCACAACTTTGGTCTTTATTTAAAACAATTTATATCTTATAAAGCATTAAGTCACCTTAAGGATTAAATGCTAAATACCAAAACTAAACAACACTAGTTTACTTTGTTTGGCAAAAGTATTTTTTTTTGGTTCTATAACCCCAAAACAACATTAATTTATCTTAAACTTATAAAACAAAAAATTATACACACCAGGAGTGTTTTTTAACAAATTTAACTAACTTTTTCATAGTCAAATGATTTTACCTGTATAACCTTTTGCCTGGATTATTTACAGACACTCCCAAAGGAATGGCTGCAAAGAAACCAAGAATTTTTCTTTTAACATTTATACATAGTTTCACTGCTTAATTCCCACCAGTAATTACAGAGTTAACTTTTTACTTTCTTTTCTTTAACTTCCTTAAACTGCGGTTGCCTGCCCGTTTGGGCCCAATCCTTCTTTTCATGGGCACAGGCATTGTTTTACTATCAATTCAGCAAGGAGGGTGGGCTTTTTGGCTAACCCCCCTTGTAGGAGAGGATTCATTATTTAACAAAGCAATTACTATTATACACAAAGAGTGGTTAAACAACACAACAACACTAGAACACTGCAGTAAGCCTTAGTCTCCTTTCCAGGCAAGAGCAATTTTCCTAGCCTCTATTACTCCGGTGAGGCCAATCCCCCAACATGCATGCCACTGGGGAGGATTTACAAAGGGAGGTCCTCGCATGCACCCTGTCCGGCAACGAGTTACCAATCCGCCTCTGAGAGTAACGGGGTAGGATTCCCGGTTGCCCCAGGTTTTGGCAAACAATTTCCAGGGGCTGGAGCTCACTCCATACCTGAGTCCATGCTCCAGAGGAAGATTTGGGGAAGGGTTTCGGTTGTAGGCCAACCACACAGAAGGTTAGGAAAGGCTTAGTCCCCGTACACTCCTCCCCCAGCAGAGAGCACCGGCCTGCCTTCAAGAGAACGGGATGGGTACTCTACTACCTAGGAGTACGTGGGTGGTTTCCCGGGGCCTCCCCGCTCTCCGAGCAAGGAGGGACGCAATCGTCACTTAACGGGTAGAAAAGGATGGGGACCTACTACTCACACAAAGCGGGGGTCTCCGCTATTCTCGGTCCCTTACCCCGCCCGTAGCAGGTCCCTGGACCACCTTACGACCCACAATCACACCACATCTAATTCGGGATCTTGCTATGACAGTCCTCACCAGTCCACACAGACTATTGCTGGTGGGAGTCCTGCCAATCCCCAGGCGGCGGATCTCACTTCGTCCACTCAGCCTATTGCTGGTGGTTGAGGCTTGCTGACCCCTTCGGCTGCTCCGAGATTCCCTGTACCTTGCCCTACGTGCGCAATGGGGGTCTCCGGTTTTCCCAGTCCCTTGCCCCACCCGCAGTAGGTTCCAGGGTGCCCTGTACCTTGCCCCACTCATGCAACGGGGGTCTCCGATTTTCCCAGTCCCTTGCCCCGCCCATAGTGGGTTCCAGGGAGTGGATTCCGTCCCCTACTCACTATGGGGTCCACTTTCCCGGGGTTCCTCAGCAGGTGGCCCTGCACCCTCTGGGGGAACCACTCCCCAAAGGGCGATAGCCACAAAGCTGACTAAGAAAAAATAAAAAGCTTAAAAAGGCAAAGCATAGGAGCTTGGTGTACTTCTTGTTCTTATCGAGATCAGAAACTTCAATTTACACTCTCTTACGCTGTCCGTGCACAGCCTTTCCCTTAATAAGATAGTGAGCTATGCCCGGACATAGGGAGAAGGCATTAAATGTCTTCCTCTCAGTTGTTTACCTCTAATCCTCGGGCCACTCAGTTTTGGAGTCAGTGGTGGTTTCCTTTATGTCCCGGAGAGATCACCCAGCCTATTCAGCCTCTGTTCCTGCCTGAATAATCTCCTGTCATCCAAAACTTGTTTATATACTGGGCTGGCACTCTAAAAGTGTTTCACTGCCAGACGGATGTCCCAGTAATTTCACCGAGGCTGTTCCAAGGAAACCGTTGGGTCTAAGATCCTCGTGTACACACCACAAAACAGACAGTCCCCTACGCCCCCCCCCAGCTTATAACCTAAGTAAATAATGATAGAAATAGCATAGCATGATGCAAGAAATTAAACAGACAAGTTACAGAATGGACACACACAAAGCGAACAGGCGTCAGGCAAATGAGTCTAGCCTCAAAAGGTTCGGATCACAGCACGTCCTTACCTGAACCCAGAGCCTATGGGCAGCTCCCTACCTGTCATAACTATAAAGGGAAGGGTGTAACAGCTGTCCTGTGTACAGTACTATAAAATCCCTCCTGGCCAGAGACTCCAAAATCCTTTTCCCTGTAAAGGGTTAAGAAGCTCAGGTAACCTGGCTGGCATCTGACCCAAAGGACCAATAAGGGGACAAGATACTTTCAAATCTTGTTTGTGCTCTTTGTTTGGGAAGTTGTTCGCTCTTGGGACTGAGAGGGACCAGACATCAATCCAGGTTCTCCACATCTTTCTAAACAAGTCTCTCCTATTTCAAACTTGTAAGTAAATAGCCAAGCAAGGCGTGTTAGTTTTCCTTTGTTTTCTCAACTTGTAAATGTACTAGCGTGTTTATCTTTGTTTGCTCAACTTTGACTAGAGTGTTTATCTTTGTTTGCTCAACTTTGACTAGAGTGTTTATATTTGTTTGCTATACTTTGAACCTGAGGCTAGAGGGAGGTCCTCTGAGCTCTTTAATTTGATTACCCTGTAAAGTTATTTTCCATACTGATTTTACAGAGATGATTTTTACCCTTTTCTTTAATTAAAAGCCTTCTTTTTAAGAACTTGATTGATTTCTCCTTGTTTTAAGATCCCAGGGGGGTTGGAACTGTATTCACCAGGAGTTGGTGGGAGAAGGAGGGGGAATGGTTCATTTCTCCCTGCTTTAAGATCCAAGGGGTTTGGATCTGTATTCACCAGGGAATTGGTGAAGAGTTTCTCAAGGCTACCCAGGGAGGAGAATTAGCTTTTTGGGAATGGTGGCAGCGGACCAGAGCTAAGCTGGTAGTTAAGCTTAGAAGTTTTCATGCGGGCCCCCACATTTGTACCCTAAAGTTCAGAGTGGGGAAGCAGCCTTGACACCACCGAAGCCCAAATAGAGACAAGGGTCTCTTACCTGGTGCCTGGGATCGGTGTGGAAGTGGTCCACGGTCCTCCCGTCCGGTGGGATGTCGAGTGATCCCGGACGAGCCCCCAAATTGTTGTGGTCAAAGACACCCACGCAGTGATTTTAGTTCAAAGACTCAAGCCTGAGGCCAGTTTATTGACATACATACCAGTGCACTGGGGTGCAGTCCGAAGACTGACACCCCGAGGGCTGCTCGCAGGCGGGTTTTTATCTCATTAAACCACAAGCAAAGTACAAACAATATGTCATGAGTTAAGAAATTGGGGTTGGGGTCAGCTCCTCCCCTCCTCCACCCTCCTCATTATTTCCCAAGAGTTGGGTGTTTATTTGGGTAGAGGGGTGTTTGGTGGTTTTCCCCAGGGGTGGTACTTGGCACCAGTTTGAGTACATTTCTCGGCAAGGCACATGTTATTTTCCGGGGGGGTTCGGTGAAGGGTTAAGGGGGGTTTATCAGGGGACGCTAAAAGAAGATCTATGATTGGCTAATTTTGCAGATAGCTGGAATTGGAAAACTTTGCAGATAGCTGCAACTGCAAGAATGATTAACTCTTTGCAAAGGCAATTTCTTAATGTAAGCGGATATTCTATTTTTCCAGCGGTTTAATAAACTTGCGGTTATTATATTGCTAAAGCAGTTTCTGTTGTAACCTTTAGCATTGTTCTGTGTTTTTCTTCCCCCCACCCCTCTTCTGGCCATTACCCTTGACCGAGTTTGGCAGAGAACTGTGTTGTTCAGTCTTGCTCAGACTTAGGCCTGTACTGCTCTGTGTAAGGGCAGTCAGCATAACAGATCTCTGTTGGAGGGTTTATTTCGGGGCCTTCAGATTCACAGCTCTGCCTATTAAAAAAAAGGCCCCCCGTTCTATTTCCCCACAAGTCACAAGGGCGAAATGCTTGTAAACTGCATGGAGACTATTATAAAAACTACATAGTAGGTGTTCAAACTAAATGTATACCTCAAATAAAAGAAAAAACAGTAAGAGGAGCAAAAAATAAAGCGGGAGGGGGAATGCTACCATGGCTAAACAGCAGAATAAAAGAGGGTGTTAGATGCAAAAAAGCATCCTTTAAAATTGGAAGTCAAATCCCTGTGAGGAAAATAGAAAGGAGCATAAACTCTGGCAAATCAAATGTAAATAATTGTAAGCAGAGTCAGGATTGTAGTAAGTGAAGCCCCTAATGAAGGCCCAGTATGAGGCCTAAACCAAACTAAAGTAATGGTCAAGACTTTGCTAACATAAAGCAAAGCTAAGCTGTGAGCAAGAGGCAGGCCCTGCTCACAGAAGCTGGCAAGAAAAGGGCTGATGTTGCATAAATATATATTCACCTCGCATAGTTAAAGTATAAACATGGAACCAAGATACACTATACCGGAACATTCCACAGATAACAGGGAACAGACCGACCCATCTCAATGACAGGGGCAAAAGGGTAAAATGATGGATAGAGTTGTTTTGATCGAACCAACAGGTACAAGGTGCGAGGCGGCACCTTACTACATAGAGGGGTTGTACCTTGCTGCGTAGAGGGGTTGCACCTCAATACGTCAGGAGTGATGTGTAACTTGTTTGTATCTGTGTATAAGAATGCATCCCTGAGTGGATATCTTTGTCCAGCCACAGGGGCAGTGGAAAGTCCCGCCACTGAGCTGGGTCCTTGCCAAGAGGCACTTTTCTCGTAATATGCCCTGAATTAGGCTCAGAAACCTACAGGGAACTGCAATTGTGTCCGAGATCGCAATAAACTTGGCCGAGGTGCCTTTGTACTTTACTAGACTCTGTGGTCATTGGGGGTTCTCGTCGGGTCTGCTGTGTCAGCTATCTGCAGAGCTGGGACAGCACACAGAGGGAACGCACGCACGCAGCCAAGTTATATCAACAGGAGAAAGCAGAAGCACCACACCGGTAGCTTCTGACAACAAGGATGAGCTCTACCCTGACATCTGGTGGTGAATTATGGCGAGTGTGGAAAAGAACTCCAGGGGCTGATCTTGTTTGCATAGGCACACCCACCCGCCAGGCATGAAACAACAGCAACTGAAAGTGGTTACTTTGGCTGGTGTGGGATCCCCAGTTTCTCTGTTATTGGGGCAGGAAGAAAGTTTTGTTACCCTGATTCTGTGAATCAAGGCCAGTGGAACTGTTGTATGACAGAAGGACTGAGTGAGTCCTTCACCATTACCTAAGTAGCACTTGCTTTACAAGGGGCATGGGTTACAAAACCCAGTGAATTGAGAGGTACTTGTACCTGATGATATGGGCTACCTATGAGGGCTTGAAACACTAATTGCACAACCTTCTCTTTGCTCTGTTGAATGTCAGAGCTAGCTTTGATTCTATTAGGAGTCTAGTTACAGGCTGCTGAGCTGAATTTACTTTGGGCCAATGGTGCATGAGCACTGGGGCTCCCCTACTATGAGCTGAAATCACAAAAGAGCTAAAGTTATTAAGAGCTGAGATCACTGAGTACTGTGTTAACTAGTGGTGGAGCCTGAAGCTATATTGCTAAGCAGCTGGCAGAGCAATTTGTGGGGAGGACTGGAGGAGCAGCGAGCGGCATGGAGTCTTGTGGGGACAGTTGGAGCGGCCCAAGGAACGGTGAGTGGAGCTGTTTGTGGGGATGGCTGGAGTGGCTTGTGGGGATGGCTGGAAGTGGACTAGCTTGTGGTGAAGGCTGTGGCGGAACCCCACAGAGAGACTGACATCTGGCCTTGGATCATGTAAGGTGCCCCTTAACACCCTGTGTGCCCCCCCTTTTACTCTGGGGCTACACTGACCAGGGAAATAGACTTTGGGGGTTGTTGGACGTTTGGGACTTTGGGTGGTTGCTGGACCCAAGAGACTTTGGGGGTGTTGGACTTTGGGGATTCTGGGTGATTTTTGGGTTGCTGGATTCAAGAACCAAAGGGAAAGGACGCAGCCCAATTTGCTGGGGTGGGTTTTTTTTGCTCATGGTTTGTGTTATATATCCTGTTTGTAGTGTTTTTCCAATTTAATGCTGATGTTGTTTACCTCATGTTATTAAACATTTTCTGCTACACTCAGACTCCGTGCTTGTGAGAGGGGAAGTATTGCCTCTTAGAGGCACCCAGGGGGTGGTATGTAATTGTCCCAGGTCATTGGGTGGGGGCTCAAGCCGGTTTTGCATTGCGTTATTGAAACGGAACCTCTAGATACAGAACCCAGCCCTTGTTGCTGCCAACTTAGATGGGCAGAAGGGTTACATAATAAAGCAGGCCAAGAAAGAATTTGAAGGGCAACTAGCTAAAGATACAAAAACTAACAGCAAAAAAAAAAAATGTACATCAGAAGCAGGAAGCCTGCAGAACAGTCAGTGGGGCTGCTGGTCAACTGAGGTACTAAAGGGGCACTCAAAGAATATGGGGCCATTGCAGAAAAGCTAAATGAATTCTTTCTATTGATTCCCATGCCTGAGCCATTCTTTTTAGGTGACAGATCTGAGGAACTGTCCAGGATTGAGATGTCAATTGAAGAAGTTTTGGAACAAATTGATGCATTAAACAATAATAAGTCACAAGGACCAAATGGCATTCGCCCAAGAGTTCTGAAGGAACTTAGATATGAAATTGCAGCACTACTAACCGTGGTATTGTGAAAGTAGAATGAATTATATTGTAAAAATAGAATGGATTAAAGAAATGCTGTATGTACCTTTAAGCAGAAATAAGGAATGCTGAAATACAGGTGTCAGGAAAAGGAACATTAAGGCATAAACAATGAGTCCGCTTAAGCTAATGGCGGAACATCAGCCGGAGATCTGTAAAAGTTAGTAAGAAAATTGAATATGTCTAGCCTCGGGTAAACTTGTCAGTTCTGCTTTCTTTGTCCTCTTGTTAAGTTCCCGCCCTTTTTATCTGTATAAAATAAGGTATGTGGGTCTTGGATGGTGCTCACATTATCTGGGTGTTATTAGCAGAGCGCTGTGTTAATAAAACAGAGTGGTCTGGCAAACTGTGAGTCCTGAGTCTAATTTTGACTATTTGGAGGTCCCACTGAGATTGCAACAGTCTTCACTGGGGCCGTGTGATTCCTGATCGTTTTTGTAGGATGACCGTGGCAGCCGGCACCTGGGCATTTGGCCCGAGCAGTCCTCCTTCTGAACGGAAGGGCGCACGACCACAGTGAAGTCTACGCCATCGAACCCTGTTGGTTCCCACTCTGTTCTGGTAGAGATCCCAGGATCTGACATCAGGAATCTGGTCAGGTAATTATTTCTGTGTTTTGTCCGGACTGAGGACTGTCCTGTCTCTGTGTCTATCCATCCTCCTGTGGAGTGTTTGAGTCTGGGTGCCATCTCCGTCCAGGGATCGGCCGACCAAAGGGTTCCTGTCCCCGCGGTCTGAGTGAGTGAAATCTGTACAATCGCAGCTGCACTGCACCTTGGGTAAAACCCTTGGTGTGAAAGCAAGGGCGATTGAGTCAGTAGCCTGTGGGCTCCTTTTGTGTGTTGCACCGGGCATCGCTCTGATGAACCCAAATTTCCTTCTTGTGTGATTGGTGTGTGTAAAGTCCTCCTGTATGGGTAACCAGACGTCTAAGTCGGGACAGTTCCCTAAAGGAACGCCGGCTCATTTTATGTATTTTAGGAAGGGTCCGGACTCCTGTAAATTTCTGGAAAAATGGTCTAGGCTAACTCAGTGGCCACTGTTAAAAACTTGGAACAAAGACCGAGTGGACGTCTTAAAAGACAAACTCGGCCAACCTAAAACTAAATTGGCTAAAGGAGAGATTAATTGTTTCATGCAGTGGTGGGAAGAGGCAAATCGTAAGTGGAGAAAATCAAAACTCTCCTCTCTCAAATATTCAAATAATAAGTTAAAAGCTTTATTAAAAGCCTCCTCTCCCACCACCAGACAGAGCGCTCCCCTTTACCCCGTTCTCAGAAAAAAAACCAACCCGGATCGATCCCAACCCCCTCCATACTCCCATCTCATTGTAAAAAGGACAAAAAGCCCCTTGTTCTGTTCCCCTTCGTTGTCTGCCTCAGAAACTGATTCTTTAGTGTTCCACTACCAATTCAGCATGGAGGGTGGGCTCCTCAACTAGCCCCCACCCTTTCTGGTCCCTTTCCTTAAACATTTATTTCAAAATTGTGAAATGACCACAATATCACTCACAAAAAACGGTTCATTAGAAAAAGCAGGATCCGCCCAGGCAAGCAACAGATAAAGAAACTGAAAAACAGGTTGGAAGCCCTACGGGCATAGTGTCAGGAGTAAGAAAAGCAGTAAGTGCAAGCATGAACCCCTGTAACAATACTTAAAATGATGAAATCTGAGTTGATAAAGGTGTCATTTTGGGAGATAAACAAGTGATTTAAGGAAAGAAAGTGAAAAGTTAACTCTACAGAGGCTGGAAAGAATTAAGCAGTTAAACCTTGTAAAAATGTTAAGGACCATGTTAAAAAAAAAATCTTGGTTTCTTTGCAGCCATTCTGAAGGGAAAATGAGCCCTTTTCCAAAAGAATGTCTGTAAGTAATCCAAATAAAAAGACTATCTGATTGAAATCATTTGACTATGGACAATTTAGTCAAATTTGCTAAAAAGATGGGAAGGGGTTCTACTGGAACTTAACTGACTCAAATGTATAAAGGGAATATAATCTGTATACAGCTATGTAAAAACAGAGCAGTGTAGAAGGAATGTTAAGGAAAAGAAAATGTGTACGTATCTGTCTGTGGAAATATGTGAGGTTCTAAGAACCTAAACCAACACACCTGGTTTGTAAAACTCCTGTTTTGTAGGTTTAGGATAAATTGGTTTTGTTTTGTTTTTAATAATGCCACTAAAAATCCATTTGACTCTTTAATTCAAAGTTGCAAAACTGACAAGACCTTTTTGCCAGACACAAGTAATCAGTGTTGTTTGGCTTTGGGATTTGGAATTTAACTCTTAAGGGGTAACTTGATTCTTTTACAAAATTTAAAATCTTTTTAAATAAAGACCAAGTCATGGCTGCAGCAGGGCAGTCAAAATCAGAAGAATAGGGAGAGATTCTGGATTCTTTTTGTTTGTTTCTTTTTGTAACAAAATAGCAGATGAGAGCTGTAGTAAAAGAATAAAGACAGTGCCCCTCTGAAGCAACAGCAGGGGTGAGGTGCACAAAACAAAAAGAAGCAATGTTAGAAACATTGAGCCTTGGGATGGCTCTGTGTAATCAGACTGTCACTTTGATAAGGGTACATGATTGATATGTTTGTGTGAATGAGGAATGTATGCATCAGAAAAAGATAAGGTGTGAAGGCCATTGTTATAGCCAGAGTCAAGGAAGAAGAAGTAAAGAGACTTAAAGGACATCAAAGAATCATCAGGTACTGCTTACTACCCAGACGGCTGTTAAACTGTCTGGCATCGCAGCGTGGATACATGCTTCACAGTGTAAGAAGGCATCACCCCCAGTGAACCAATCATCACCTCAGAACCACTCAGAGTCAATTTTGACTCCAGAAGAAGATGTAGAGGAACAGCCTGCAATACCTTACAATCTATGGTCTCGTAAGGGTTGCCAGATGCAGATGACGACCTAAAGCAAGGCCCAAAAAGAAGCAGTAGCGAGCCTAGTGCCTGCTGCATGGCGGACGTAAAATCGTGACTGTGGTTCCCTCAGTTGAGGTTGTCAGAACCAGAAGGGCCTTGCCTCCAACATGCGCTTCTGGTGGCGCCTGTTCCTTGGCTGCTGGTGTCTTAAGGTCTGGGGAGTCCATGATGACAATTCTTTTATCCAGCAGCAAGTGTGGATAACTCAGACCCTTAATATTTCTAAATGCTGGGTCTGCAGCCACATCCCAGCCCACTCTCAAGCTGGTGTTCCTGTCCTGGCAATCCCACTCAATTCCCCAGACACTCACTGGAGGACCTCGTCCGTTTAACAAAACATGAACAGCATGACACTTGGGAAGCAGTGGGAATAAATGTATCTAAATGGTTAAGTGTGGTGGAGGGAAAAGGTCATTGGTGTTGGGTGTGTAATGGGATCTGGGAAAAAGCCGTTGATTTCAGCATATTGTGGCCAATGGTGTATGGGATTATTTGAACAAAACTAAAGAGTGGCGGGCCGGGTATGGGCATATGAATTTTTTTCTCGACCTGGGATCAAACAGAAATATCAATCTCATGTTCCCCCTACAGTAATCTTAGTGATAACAATACAATCTTTCAATGCCATGCAAATAACACCACTCCTCATAAGGAGAATTACCCTGTGCCCTTTGGAGGATATTACTCCTCCTTTGCAGGCACCTATGTGACAAATGGGTGTAACCGACTCTTCCCGGCCTTAATAGGCCATCATTGGGTTTGAGGGACCAAAGCTTATACTGTGTTACCAGCTAACTGGTCAGGTATCTGTTATCCCCCTTGACTCTTCCCACAATTCCGAGTGCTAGGGTCCTTCCCACAAGAACGCCTCCGTAATTTCAGGTGAAGAAGGGACTTACCAGATGCCCAATGGTATGTAAATAACATAAGCCCCTTAACCTGGGAAGAGGCCATTGGCGATTCCCTTATCCAACTTGGGGGAGTAATACACCATGCGAAAAGGCTCCAGAGGTTACAAGCAGTAGTTGAAATAATGGCAAATGAAACCGGAGAGAGTTTAAAAGCCCTGGCCAAAGAAACAGGGGCGATCCGACAGATGGCCCTCCAAAACCGTCAGGCATTGGACATAGTGCTGGCAGCCAAAGGAGGGACCTGTGCTCTCATTGGAAAAGAATGTTGTGTGTTTATACCTGACGACACCAATGAAGTAATAGATCATGCTAGCCACTTAGAGCAAATCGCATATCTTCCCCATGAAGAGCCGAGTTCTTTATGGAAGTGGCTAAGTAATCTGTTCAATTTCTCTGGCATAGGAAACTGGTTGTTTCAGGGAGCCCTGACTATCCTGTTTGGAATCCTAATGATTTTTGTATGTTTTCAGTTAATCTCCTGTTGTATCCAGAATTGTGTAAGGTATGCCACGCAGGTGACTGCCCCAAAACAGAGTGCTAATATGATGATTTTGAATATCGCTGATGAACAAAGAGATAAAGAACGGTTAATATGTGGAACCCAGTAATTGTTGGTCATAGCGTAGCTTGACCAAAAGGAGGGATTGTGAAAGTACAATGAATTATATTGTACAAATAGAATGGATTAAAGAAATGCTGTATGTACCTTTAAGCAGAAATAAGGAATGCTGAAATACAGGTGTCAGGAAAAGGAACATTAAGGCATAAACAATGAGTCCGCTTAAGCTAATGGTGGAACATCAGCCAAAGATCTGTAAAAGTTAGTAAGAAAATTGAATATGTATGTCTAGCCTCGGGTAAACTTGTCAGTTCTGCTTTCTTTGACCTCTTGTTAAGTTCGCGCCCTTTTTATCTGTATAAATTAAGGTAGTGTGGGTCTTGGATGGTGCTCACATTATCTGGGTGTTATTAGCAGAGCGCTGTGCTAATAAAACACAGTGGTCTGACAAACTGTGAGTCCTGAGTCTAACTTTGACAGTATATAACCTGTCACTTAAATCAACTATCCTCCAGTCATCTGGTACAGAGGTTAAGATAATAATGATTTTTTTAAAAAGGCTCCAAAGGTGATCTTAACAATTACAGACCAGTAAGCCTAACTTCAGTACTAGGCAAATTGATTCAAACTGTAGTAAAGAACAGAATGATCAGACATATAGATAAACATGATATGCGGGGAAAGAGTCCACACGCTTTTCTAAAGGAAAATCATACCTCACCAATCTGTTCAAGTTCTTTAAGGGTATCAACAAGCATGTGGACAAAGGCAATCCAGTCTATATAGTGTACTCGGTCTTCCAGAAAGCCTTTGACTACTGCACGTGTGCATAATTAATGAGCCATGCACATTTTTAATTTTTTGTGCAGAAAAAAAGCTTCTGCTGAAATGTTGCTGCAGTTCTGCCTTTTGCTCACCAGAGGGCACTGTGGTGATAGAACACAGCAGCAGCTCCCAGCCAGTGAGGGAAGAGAAAGAGCCTGCCTTCTTCCTAGCGCTTGTCAGGCAAGGTCAGGAGACAGGTGCTATGGGGAGACAGATAGCATCCGGTGCTGGGGAGGGGGGGGGTCAGACGGGGGCTCATAATGGCTAGTGGGGGAGGACAGACTGGGGCAGGGGCTGAATGGGAGTGGAGGCACAGGGCCACAGGGGAGAGGGAGGTGCAGGGCCACATGGTGATGGAGGAGGGGGTGCAGAACTACATAATAACTGGGGAGTTGCTGAGGGGGTACAGAGACACATGGGGACAGGGAGACGGGGGACAGGGACACCTAGGGACAGGGGAGTGTCTGGGTGGAGGCACAGAGAAACATGGGAATGGATTAGGGGGTTAAGGGACACATGGGGTTTGGGGGAGTGGGTGTCTGAGTTGGGGTGGAGGGACACGTGGACTGAGGGTGCAAGGACACATAGGAACAGGGGCAATGTGCCTCACTGAATGGGAGATGCTAGGGGTCAGCCAGGGTCTGCATTGGGGAAGCTCCCTAACAATCCCTCCCTGCCCCCCTCCCATAAAACCCATTCCATACTTTTCCCACCCATACCCAACAACCCTCCAAGTTCACACCCAGGCTCCTTCCCAGCAATTTACTTCCCTCTCCCTCAGCTCCTCCATTACCCCTGACTCCCCCAAGCCTTTGCACTGCTTCTGAGGGGTATTGGAAATACGGTTCTGTACAGTAGTTTAAATGAATTATTACTCAGAGTTCTGTTTTAATATGCCTAGTAAGGAATCTATTAATCAAAAAACATCTCCTGAATCTTTTTGGTTGTCTGTATTGTTACAGAGATACTTGCTGACAGGTATTTTGAAATAAATGACCAAAAATAATTGAAACTGGTGTGATTATGTTGTGTTATTTTGATCAAAAAAATATGCAGAATTTTTAAATATTGTGCACAGAATTTTTATTTTTTTGTCACAGAATTCCCCCATTGGTTTATATAATGGCATTATGATATTTTCTGTCTCATTTTCGTATACCTTTCCTAATGGTTCCTAATACTTAGCTTTTTTGACTGCTGCTTCACATTGAACAGATTTTTCAGAGAACTATCGATGATGATTCCAAGATCTCTTTCGGGAGTGGTAACAGCTAATTTAGACCTCATTATTTTTGTATGTATAGTTGGGATTATTTTTTCAAGTGTGCATTACTTTGCATTTATCAACATTGAATTTCATCTGCCACGTTGTTGTCCATTTACCCAATTTAATCAGCTCCCTTCACCGTCAGCCTTGGACTTATCTATCTTGAGTAATTTTGCCACCTTAGTGTTCACCCCCTTTTCCAGATCATTTATGAAAATGTTCAACAGCACAGGTTCCAGTACATGTCCTTGGGTGACCCCGCTATTTATCTCCCTCCATTGTGAAAACAGACCATTTATTCCTAACCTTTGTTTCCTATCTCTTAACCAGTTACTGATCCATGAAAGGACCTTCCCTCTTATGCCATGACTGCTTAGTTTGCTTAAGAGTATTTGGTGAGCAATTTGGTTGTCCCATCTCAAAAAAGATACTTCGGAATTGGAAAAAATACAGAGAAGGGCAACAAAAATAAGTAGGTATGGACCAGCTTCCATATGAGGAGAGATTAAAAAAAGACTGGGACTGTTCAGCGTAGAAAAAAGACAACTAAGGAGGGATATGATAGGAGCTATAAAATCATGGATGGTAAGGAGAAAGTGAATAAGGAAGTGTTATTTACCCCTTCACATAACACAAGAACAAGGTAACACCCACTGAAATTAATAGAGAGCAGGTTTAAAATAAACAAAAGGCAGTACTTCTTCACACAATGTACAGTCAACCTGTGGAACTCATTGCCATGGACTGTGGCGAAGATAAAAAATATAATTGGATTCAGTATAACTAAGGATAAGATTATGTCATGGAAGTCATGGAATCCGTGACTTTCAGAGTCCTCCATGGCATTTTCTGCTTCAGCCCCACAGTGGTCTGCTGGAGCTGTCAGCCAGCAGGGACTCTGGAGCTCCTAGGTCCTGTGGGCAGTTCCTAGCTGCTGGCCCCGGAGCTTTGAGCCACTGTGGGTGGCGGGGGGACCCCATGCTGTAAGCCGCCATAGGTGGCAGATGCTGCACCCCCTTCCATAGCAGGGCTTGGGCTTTCATCCCCCAGGGCTTTAGTCCTCCTCCCATCAGCCCCATTTTGTCACAGTTATTTTTAGTAAAAGTCAGGGACAGGTCACAGCTTCCGTGAATCTTTGTTTATTTCCCGTGATCTCTCTCTGATGTTCACTAAAGATAACAGTGTCAAAATCTAACCTTAAGTATAACTGAACCTTCATGTTTAAAAAAATAAACAAACAATAGAATATTTCAACAATTTATATTATGAAATATCAGTAACAGTGCATATTATTATGCTCTACTACTACTAAAAACAAAGTTTGAAATTCTGAAACAATCTAAAATTTCCCAAAATGAAATTTTTTCCTTGGGAATTTTTGCCAAAATTTGTATTTTTCAAAATGTTTTTATTGACAAAAATAGCACATTTTACTGGAAAAATGTTTTGATGAAAAATTTCCAGCCAGTTCTAATGCACATATTAATCCCCGATTTGCTATATTCAAACTAATGTCTGTTTGTCAAGGTAAGGTATTGTGTTTTACATAATATATAAATTATTCACTTTAATATGTGAAAGAGCAAAAGAGTTTTATGGTACTAAATAAAAGCTTCCAAATCAGTTTATACATGCTAATACTAACCATTTTGAATGCCTGGTCTCACCATGGAAATGCTAATAGCCTGGGACTGACACTGCTTTAACAACACTGCATACAAGATAAACCCTTGTATGCAGTGTTGTTAAAGCAGTGTCAGTCCCAGAATATTAGCATTTCCATTGTTTTCTGACCTTTTAGAAATAATTATTAGCTAATCTATGTACTTGTGCAATCCCAGTCACTACAGTATTTTTCTCAAGTATATGAAAATAGAACTCAGAGTAATAGTTTCACTCTTTCTGTCTTCTCAGCCTGTAAGAGAAATAGCTTGATTAGTTTATAGATTGTTGTGTGTGAAGAACAGACTGAAGGAATGTCACGGAGTAGCATTTTTCATTTAGTTCTGAACATGGTGAGATTATGGGCCATTCCTCTCTTCTGACAGCAAGTTCTGTGGCCTTGGTCCAGCTCCTGTGATCAGAAGCCTCCTCATATTGGCTGACAGTTTCATCATTCCAGTGGGGTATCACTACCATGGAAGGGCATAATCACAGCAATGATTTTTCAAGTAGTTAGGGCAGCCTCAGGGAGTGTTTTTAATATCTGGCCAGACAGCCCCTGAACTGGACTCTGTATTAATTGGGGTGCCAGTGCAATGAGTGGAGCACTGAGGTGATGTGTACCCAGTGTCTTGTTCTGCTAAGCAGATGGGCTGCTGCATTTTGTACCAGTTGGAGCTTTTTTGAGGACATGCAGCCTCACTCCTAGATATGAATGGCAATAATCCATTCCAGAGGTCATGAATGACAGGGGCCATGATCTGTTTGATAGTACTTGCCAATTGATTTAACTGGTTGAGGGCAGATGATCTCACTAATGGAGGAGGCAAATTCTTCAAAATGCTTGATTAAAAGACTATTATTTTCTTAATAGTAAATAATTAAGAATCAGCTATATAATAAGGTTCCAGGACTGATACCAGTCTGTGTGTCACTCCGAAGCCTAGAATGTCTGTTGAGTCAGTATGAAATGATAAAAGCATCTACAAGCATGGTTGACAGCTCTTTTTGTTAAGAATATCACCAGGTTGAATTATCACTGGGATTCACGATCTGTTATTCTCCCCTCTCCCCGACTTTTTTTAACTACACACACACAACTTTACAAATTACACCTGGGCAACAACATGTGCTTTCAGCTACTAGTAGAAAATAATTACCTTGGATGGTCATAGTAAATTAATTTTAGGGACATCTTTAAAATGAGCACATACTATGTAAGATGTGCACAAAGTTCAGAGCAGTAAGGCAATTAAAAAAAGATTAAAGTAGATAAATGAAGACATTATTAAAGGTATAATTAGTTGTTTACCAGAGAAGTGAACCACATCAAACAAACAGGCATGTGCAGTTTGTTGTCACTTTTGCCGGGGAACTGCCCTAACTCAAACTTTCTTTATAGTGGCCTGCCCTCGTGCTATTTTTGGCAACATGTTTATATTGAAATAAGGAAATACAAGACCTATGCAAAACAGTAAAGAACATCAGGTCACCTTGAAAAAATCTGAATTACATACCAAGCCATATTATCATTTTTGCTTTGTACTTGCAATTAGGTAAAAATTAAATTTCATTAGTTCAGTCATGACAAACGTTTCGAGTGCATATGCTGAAAATTAAATGCTGATTTTTTTCAAATGTCAGTCTTAATGGTGCTTCTATTGTCTCTTTCTTCTCCTTCAGTCTATCTCCACTTCTCTCTGTTCTGCCTCTTTTAGTTTCTTTCTTTCTAATCTGCTTATCCTGTCCCTTTCAGTCCTATTTTTGGAATCTGTCATTGTGGTGTGCCACACCACCTTCTTTTTTCCTTGTCAGCAGCTCTGGTCAATTCCACAATGTTGGTTGCTCCTACTACTGGTTGTGCATCTTCTGATTTTTTTTTTTTTGGAAAGGTGTCAAAGCATGTGACATTTCATGTCCTACTGAATATGAATGCCATAGATTCTTGATCGTGGCTAAAGAGAGATTTATCCAAATGGCAAGGCTCTGCTGTTAGTTATTGTCTTTTTCCTTCCTGAACCCCCTCCTCTCTTCTGGACTGAGACTCATTCTGCCTGGAATTATTGCATTATTCTCTTTTCATGAAAAAAGCCTCTAGAATTTAATAGAAAATGATAACTTTTTTGTGTTCCATGTTGTATGAAATATTCATTGGGTCAGAATGAATGTGAGCCTGTCTCAATAGCCCAGTGGTAGGGCACTCTGCTGGGAGATCAAGGTTCCAATCCCTGCTCCCTTGAATTTTTAAGTGTTTTATAAACAGTGGAACAACTTAATTATCATGGGGTGTGTCTCCTCTCCCACAATCTCCCCACCGAAATAGCATAGACTCCAGTGGTTGTTCCTTCACTGTACCCTTCTATTTTAAATTCCCCCTCCCATTTCCACAACAACCCCCCCATGGAGCAATCTATTTACAGCACCAACAGCACTTTTTGGCCCTCTCCCCCGGACCTGAGGGGAACAGAGGTCTCCGTCCCTTGATGCCTCCATGTAACTGGGCTCACCCAGCCCTAGTCCCCTCTCTCCCACTTGGGATTCCTTCCTGCCTCCTTACCAGTCCATCTAGCAAATCCCGCTAAATGTCACCTGGGTAAGGATGAAACAACCGACCTCCATGTAATGAGACAGAGTGGCCTCATTCTGGTACAGAGGGGTTAACTCATCTTGTTGGGCTCAGCTAACCCCACCCCACCCCTACTCCCTCATAGGAAGGGGAGAGGCAGGGCAGCAAGTATATAAGCGAGGCCCTGCTGCTCAGTTGGAGGCAAGTCAGGAAAGGAGCCAGACATCCTTTCCAGGAGCCAAACTGCCAGCAGAGCCCTCAACCAGCTGAGGTGGGCGGCAGCTCCCTGAACCGGCCTGGTGAGGCGGCCACCTGCTGCTCCATAAGCCGGAGAGACCCAGGGCAGAAGTGGAGCAGGGTGGGCCACCCTATCTCTGGCCCTGCCTGTTAGTGCTTTATGAGCACTAACCCTTAGGCCAGAAGGCCTGAGCCATTGACTGTCTACTTGCTTAGATCTCAGGCAGGAGTCCTGAGCCACTGACTGTCTGCTTGGCTCCCATCAAGAAGGCCTGAGCTACCAGGGGCTTGGCTGAAAGCCAGGATGCCTGATAGATCAACCCAGGCGAGCACCAGTTCCCTGCTGCTGCCAAAGAGGCACCTCTGACCTTAACTTGGGTACACTTTAAGAAAAGGCACAGTGTGACCCTGGCAGGGCTGGCTCTACTGTTTTTTGCCACCCCAAGCAGTGCGCCGAATTGCCGCCATGGACGGCGGGTGCAGTCCGTGCACTGTTAGGGCGGCACGCACGTTTCCGCGGCAGCGGCAATTCGGTGTCAGCTTCTGTCTTCAGCAGGAAGACAGAAGCTACCGCCGAATTGCCACTGCGGGCTGGTGAACATAGAAGCTGCCGCCGAATTGCCGCCGCCACGGAAACGCACGTGCCGCCCTAAAGGTGCATGCACTGCCCCCGGCCGTCCACGGCAGCAATTCGGCACGCTGCTTGGGGGCAAAAACACACAGACTTCCGCCCCTTGCAGATTGCCGCCCCAAGCACCTGCTTGGAAGGCTGGTGCCTGGAGCTGGCCCTGGACCCTGGGTCAATAAGGTCCAGGCCCTCCAGACGTGCCTCACACCTTCCTCAAGGAAAAAGGTATGCTGGTTTTTAGGACTGGCTGGGTACTACCACCAATTTATTCTGGGTTTCTCAACCATCACAACATAGAATCATAGAATATCAGGGTTGGAAGGGACCTCAGGAGGTCATCTAGTCCAACCCGCTGCTCAAAGCAGGACCAATTCCCAACTAAATCATCTCAGCCAGGGCTTTGTCAAGCTGGGCCTTAAAAACCTCCAAGGAAGGAGATTCCATCACATCCCTAGGTAACGCATTCCTGTGCTTCACCACCCTCCTAGTGAAAGAGTGTTTCCTAATATCCAACCTAGACCTCCCCCATTGCAACTTGAGACCATTGCTCCTTGTTCTGTCATCTGGCACCACTGAGAACAGCCAAGCTCCATCCTCTTTGGAACCCCCCTTCAGGTAGTTGAAAGCAGCTATCAAATCCCCCCTCAGTCTTCTCTTCTGGAGACTAAACAATCCCAGTTCCCTCAGCCTCTCCTCATAAGTCATGTGCTCCAGACCCCTAATAATTTTTGTTGCCCTCCGCTGGACTCTTTCCAATTTTTCCACATCCTTCTTGTAGTGTGGGGCCCAAAACGGGACACAGTACTCCAGATGAGGCCTCACCAATGTTGAATAGAGGGGAATGATCACGTCCCTCGATCTGCTGGCAATGCCCCTACTTATACAGCTCAAAATGCCGTTAGCCTTCTTGTCAACAAGGGCACACTGTCGACTCATATCCAGCTTCTCGTCCACTGTGATCCGTAGGTCCTTTTCTGCAGAACTATTACCTAGCCATTTGGTCCCTAGTCTGTAGCAGTGCATAGGAGTCTTCCATCCTAAGTGCAGGACTCTGCAGTTGTCCTTGTTGAACCTCATCAGGTTTTTTTTGGCCCAATCCTCTAATTTGTCTAGGTCCCTCTGTATCCGATCCCTACCCTCCAGTGTATCTACCACGCCTCCCAGTTTAGTGTCATCTGCAAACTTGCTGAGAGTTCAGTCCACACCATCCTCCAGATCATTAATAAAGATATTAAACAAAACCGGCCCTAGGACCTACCCTTGGGGCACTCCGCTTGAAACCGGCTGCCAACTAGACATGGAGCCATTGATCACTACCCATTGAGCCCGACGATCTAGCTAGCTTTCTATCCACCTTACAGTCCATTCATCCAGCCCATACTTCTTTAACTTGGCTGCAAGAATACTAAGGGAGACCGTATCAAAAGCTTTGCTAAAGTCAAGGAATAACACATCCACTGCTTTCCCCTCATCCACAGAGCCAGTTATCTCATCATAGAAGGCAATTAGGTTAGTCAGGCATGACTTCCCCTTGGTGAATCCATGCTGACTGTTCCTGATCACTTTCCTCTCCTCTAAGTGCTTCAGAATTAATTCTTTGAGGACCTGCTCCATGATTTTTCCAGGGACTGAGGTGAGGCTGACTGGCCTGTAGTTCCCCGGATCCTCCTCCTTCCCTTTTTTAAAGATGGGCACTACATTAGTCTTTTTCCAGTCATTCGGGACCTCCCCTGATCGCCATGAGTTTTCAAAGATGATGGCCAATGGCTCCGCAATCACATCCGCCAACTCCTTTAGCACCCTCGGCTGCAGCGCATCCGGCCCCATGGATTTGTGCTCATCCAGTTTTTCTAAATAGTCCCGAACTTCTTCTTTCTCCACGGAGGGCTGGTCACCTTCTCCCCGTACTGTGCTGCCCAGTCCAGCAGTCTGGGAGCTGACCTTGTTTGTGAAGACAGAGGCAAAAAAAGCATTGAGTACATTAGCTTTTTCCACATCCTCTGTCACTAGGTTGCCTCCCTCATTCAGTAAGGGGCCCACACTTTCCTTGACTTTCTTCTTGTTGCTAACATACCTGAAGAAACCCTTCTTGTTACCCTTAACATCTCTTGCTAGCTGCAACTCCAAGTGCGATTTGGCCTTCCTGATTTCAGTCTTGCATGCCTGAGCGATATTTTTATACTCTTCCCTGGTCATTTGTCCAATCTTCCACTTCTTGTAAGCTTCTTTTTTGCGTTTAAGGTCAGCAAGGATTTCACTGTTAAGCCAAGCTGGTCGCCTGCCATATTTACTATTCTTTCTACACATCGGGATGGTTTGTTCCTGCAACCGCAATAAGGATTCTTTAAAATACAGCCAGCTCTCTGGACCCCTTTGCCCTTCATGTTATTCTCCCAGGGGATCCTGCCCATCTGTTCCCTGAGGGAGTCAAAGTCTGCTTTTCTGAAGTCCAGGGTCTGTGTTCTGCTGCTCTCTTTTCTTCCTTATATCAGGATCCTGAACTCGACCATCTCATGGTCACTGCCTCCCAGGTTCCCATCCATTTTTGCTTCCCCTACTAATTCTTCCCTGTTTGTGAGCAGCAGGTCAAGAAAAGCTCTGCCCCTAGTTGGTTCCTCCAGCACTTGCACGAGGAAATTGTCCCCTACACTTTCCAAAAACTTCCTGGATTGTCTGTGCACCGCTGTATTATTCTCCCAGCAGATATTAGGGTGATTAAAGTCTCCCATGAGAACCAGGGCCTGCGATCTAGCAACTTCTGTTAGTTGCCAGAAGAAAGCCTCGTCCACCTCATCCCCCTGGTCTGGTGGTCTATAGCAGACTCCGACCACGACATCACCCTTGTTGCTCACACTTCTCAACTTTATCCAGAGAATCTCAGGTTTTTCTGCAGTTTCATACCGGAGCTCTGAGCAGTCATACTCCTCTCTTACATACAAGCAACCCCCCCCACCTTTTCTGCCCTGCCTGTCCTTCCTGAACAGTTTATATCCATTCATGACAGTACTCCAGTCATGTGAGTTATCCCACCAAGTCTCCGTTATTCCAATCGCATCATAGTTCCCTGACTGTGCCAGGACTTCCAGTTCTCCCTGCTTGTACTAGAATGAGGCCACTCTGCCTCATTACATGGAAGTCGGGTGACATTTAGCGGGATTTGCTAGATGGGTTGGTAAGGAGGCAGGAAGGAAGTCCCAAGTGGGAGAGAGGGGACTAGGGCTGGGTGAGCCCAGTTACATGGAGGCATCAGTAAAAGGTGGATTTTGACTCCCTGCTGGGAGGCCCTACTGTTCAGGGGTTGACATACACAGGGCCCTGGGCTGAGACCTGGTGGAGAGGGAGGGCCCAAGTCCCTAACCCACCTGGCCTTAAAGACTGTGAGGCTCCTCAATCAAACGGGGCTAAGAGCTATGTGCTATAACCACTAGGCTGCCTGGCCCTCCAAGCTACCTGTTACAGGGTAATACTCTCTCCATTTTACAGATGGGGTTTACAAAGGGGTTTAGATGCCTAACTGCCACTTCAGACATCTAAATCCAAAATTTAGATGTGGGGCCTGATCTAGTAGACCTGCTCAAAGCACACCTACCTTGCACAAACACAACAGTGATGGCATCCTTGGTACAGCTTTTAGCCCAGTGCTTAGTGCACTCATCTTGGAGGGATTGTAACACAGCCATCACATGTTTTAGGTGGTCATGCCAGTTTCAACCATAGACTATGACAGAGGTTCTCAAACTTTAGTAACCGAAAGACCCTGTAGTGAGGCGGTGTTGCTTCCTGCCGCCCTGAAGAGGGACGAGCCCTTCCGGACACCGGAGTGGGTGGAGCTAGGGAGCTCTGAGCCCACCCCTCAGAGGGTCAGGCGGCACCCCAGAAATACAAAGGCTCGACCTCAGAACTCACTGGAGACAGACGCCGGGGAGGCCAGATGCCTCCGGCCTGGCCCGCGACTGGGAAGCCCCTGTGGCCCTACGTGCACCCAAGGACTGGCCTGACCTGCCCCATGTCCGCTACCTGGAGGAGTTGGCAGGCCTGCCTCATGCCCGCTACCCGGAGGAGTTGCCGGAACTGCCTCTCGCCAACTACCCCGAGGAACCCATGGTGCTGGACCCCCCCGGAGGACACCATCGTGACCCAGGTATCACCAGAGGGGGAGTCTGGAAGTAGCCCGGGGGCAGCCAACCCTAGTCTGGCTGTAACATTGCCAGAGCCCATGTTAGTGTGTTGCGGCCAGGATCCCCACTGACAGCAGCGGGTCTTCTGCCACTGCTAGAGCCCCAGGCTGGGACGCATTGGAGTGGGAAGGCTTGCGTCCCCCCTGCCACCCAACTCACGGGTGGCAGTCTCCCTCTCTCCCAGGCCCTTTGGAGGCCTGGGCTTATTGCTACTGTTTGTATTACTACTGCTCAGCCCCTGCCTGAGCATCTGACTCACTGTTACCCTGCCCTGACCTAGGACCCGGGCTTACTGTGCTTATTTGAGTTGCCGCAAGGGCTGCCGAGGGAGACTCCCGCGGATGGACTAGTTCCCCCAAGACATCAACAGTGTATAGTGAGGCGGTGTGACTCCTCACCGCCCCGGAGAGAGACGAGCCCCGGCTAACCTCTTTACAGACCCCCATTTTGATTTAAAATTTTTCGGGGACCCCCAAGCCCTCCACTCAGCCCCAGGCCCTGCCCCCACTCCACCCCTTCCCCCAAGGCCCCACCCCTGCCCCACCTCTTTCTGATCCCACTCTACATGGGCCTCCTCTTCTCCACCTCTTTCCGCCCCCTCCCTTGAGCACACCCCATCCCTGCTCCTCCCCCTCCCTCCCAGTGCCTCCTGCACACCGGGGAACTGAGGGAAGGGGAGGAATTGAGGGTGCGAGGGGGAGGGGGTTCATCAGCGGGGCCAGCTGACCTCCTGGAGCTGGACTGCAGTTTGAGAAACGCTGGACTATGACATCGTCTAGGTACATGGCAGCATATTGGCTATGGGGTTGGAGGATCCGGTCCATTAGCTGCTGGAACGTGGCTGGGGCCCTATGCAACCCAAAGGGCATTTTCCACAACTGAATGAGCCCAAATGGAGTGGAAAAAGCTGACTCTTCCCCCTCACACCAGAATCCAGGGATCTGCCAATATCCATTGGTCAGATCCAGAATGGTGATGTACTCTGCTTCCCCAGTTGGTTGAGTAGTTCATCAACACAAGGTACTGGATATGCATCAGATTTCGAGATTGTGTTGATCTTTCGGAAATCAATACAAAATCAGGTGGTCCATCAGGCTTGGGGACCAACACTACAAGGCTTTTCCAGTTGCTGAATAATTCCTCGATTATTACCAGTTCTAGCATTGATTGGAGTTCTTGCTTCATGTTTTCCTTCAACTTCTGGGGAAAGGGTCGAGGATTTTCTCTGACTTTAAGCCCCAGTTCTGTCTGGGTTATTAAATGGGCCCATCCAGGTTGAGTAGAAAATACTGACAAGAAGGGGGCAATTACCGGGCGGTTGAACCTGGGTTCTCTGATCTGAGGTTAGGTTGTTTCCAGTCTTGACCATCACTGGCTCCAAGGACTCGGCAATCAGGGAGCCTAATTCAGGTTCAGATAGATGGGAGCTATTAGTAGACTTTCTTGGGCTTTCTACAATTTTAAAAGATTCACCTGGTAGATTTGGTGTCTGCTTGTCAGATTTTGTAATTTACCTGCTCCATTCATTGGGTCCTTGCCAATGGGCTAGGAGCTTTGATTTGGAGCTGCATAATAACAGAAGAACCCAGAGGTGAGCCCTTTTATTATAGGCTGCTTCCAGTATGCTCTGGGCATGTAGGAGCCCCTTCACTTCATACTTGGTTTGTGAAGATCAATTAATTAATGTTTGTGAAGCACTCAGATATTATAGTGATGAGTGCCAAAGAAAAGCCTATAAGGAAATAAAGAATTCTGTCTTTGGAGTAAGGTTTGAATAGCATGCAATATACGGCTTAAGGGCACATACTGAACAATAAGTATAAAACAAAATATTGAATAGCTGCTTGTTAATTGAGCATTGTCCATTCTGTGCACTGAATAAGGCAAGGGTCATGTGGAAAAAATAGTATGTGTTCATGTAATTAAAATGAATATGCACAAGGTGGCCAAATTAAGGTTTCACAGGCAACCTTAATTCTGGCATTTTGTAATTGTTGAGTGCTTAACTTTGCAACCTTTCATAATGTTCTTTTAACATAGTTTTTTTTGGGGGGAGGGGGAGTTGTAATTTCCTAGGTATTTAAAAGAGCAAACTGAAAAAATAGAAATTCCATCATGAGGCATGATATTGACAGCCCCATGGTTCAGCAGCAGAGTTGGAACCTCTAGATCCACCGCACAGACCTCAGCCACTTGAGTTAATGGAGTAACTGATAGCAGTAGTAGATTGTCATTCTCTCTAGGACTAGATGGGGACAAGTGGGTTTCTCAGAATTGCTGACAGCATAGGAATAGTGAGACTCAGGAATCTTGGATTCCATTCCAGGCTCTGGAGGAGAGTGGGCTCTAGACTCTTCTGCCTATTCCCCCACAAGCTTGACCCCTTCTGCTCCATCCTGACCCTGTCTTTTCTTCACTCTGATTCCTCATCCAATTCCAATCTCCTTGCCCAGCCAGTCCTAGTCCCCCCTCCAAGATTGCTGCCTGAGTCCCAATCTCCTCCTCCCCTACATCCATGTACAATCTTCTTGCACAGCTAGTCCCACTTCTCCCCTTGTATCTCATCTCATCAGATGTCTCCACTTCCCCCCTGCACTTGTTCCTCTCACTTTGGTTTCTAGTCCCAATCTCCTTGTCCAGACAGTCCCAGATATTGCCTTCTCTCCAGCTACTTGTCCAATTTCAGTGACTGTTCCCACTTGTAGCTCTGGGCTAGAGTGAGCATGCTCACTCGCTCTGTGGGGATGATGCTTGTGCAGTCCGATAAGCACTAGGACCCACCAGGAAGATGGAATCTTTGGAAATTTAGCTCCAAGAAGTCTGTACTGAGCATGTGCACACTGAGATTTTTCAAAGGTTTATAATTTGGCCATATTTTTGTGGATTTTCCACAGGAACAAACAACAGGATAATGCTGACACAAAGGACATCCCCATGCCAAATTTCGAATCCCTTGTTTAAAGCATGGGTGTGCTAGGTCTTCTCAGAGAAAAGATTGCCAGAATTTTTTTATCGGGGCAAAACAACATATTTTCCCCTATCCTCATTCTCAGAAATGGCTGAACCATTTTATCAGAAACATTCAAATAAATAAAACAGACACCTGATGCAGACACCTGGCATGAAAATTTTCAGCTTCAACTGTTGAAGTCTAGCAAAGTTATAAGCATCTGAAAACAGGGTTTTATAAAGGAAAGTGTCAGGCAATCTTAATAGGCAGTGCTACCAGTCCCGCCTATAATACAAAAGTTATAAAACAGAAGCTACTATGGCCCCAATACTGCAATGAGGTGTGCACACATGGAGCCCTGTGCCTGCACATTGTGTGTGTGTGTGTGTGTGTGTGTGTGTGTATATCCACCATGCAAAGCAAGCTGTAGGATTGGGGCCTTGTTTGGATACAGCATGTTGCCTTCCAAAAATATATGGTTTTGTTGCTCTGTCATTTCTAAGCACATCTTTACGGTCTCTAACTTTGATATGAGACCCTACGTGTGTGTGTGTAACCCTTCTGCCTGCCTGAGTTGGCAGCAACAAGGGCCGGGTTCAGTATCTAGGGGTTCGGTTTCAATAACACAATGCAAAACTGGCTTGAGCCCCCATCCAGTGATCTGAGACAATTACATGCCACCCCCCGGGCGCCTCTAAGAGGCAACTTCCTCTCTCGCAAGCACGGAGTCTGAGTATAGAAAAATCCTTTTAATAAAGGAGGGAAACAATGCTGTATTATGTTGGGGAACCACAAACAGGATTCATAACACAAACCATGAGCAAAAGACCCACCCCCGAGTAAGTTTGGCAGTGTCCTTTTCCCCTCAGGGTCTTAAGTCCAGCAACCCCAAAATCACCCAAAAGTCCAACAACTCAAAAGTCTCTGATCCTGGTCAGTGCAGCCCCAGAGTTCAAAAGTTTATCTGCAGAGTTTTACCTCCCAGCCTGGGTGGCAATGGGGGAGGTGGCATGGGGGTGTTAAGGGGCACCTTACATGGTCCGAGGCTGACTGCCCCACCTCTCTGCTGCAGCCTTCACCACGAGCCACTCTGCTCCACACAGCCATCCCGTGAGCTGCTCCAGCCATTCCACGAACTGCTCCACCAGCCGCTCCGCTCCACCAGATGTCCTGAGAACAGCTCCGCTCTGCCAGCCGCTTCGCTCCGCCAGCCGTCTCACAAGTCACTCCAGCCATCCCGCAAACTACTCTGCCAGCCGCTCCGCAATATATCTTCGCCCCCCCCCCCACTACTTGACACAGCACTCAGTGATTTCAGCTTGTAGAAGGGGAGCCTCAGTGCTGGTGCACCATTGGCCCTAGCGAGTGCTACTTAGTTGATGGTGAGTCCCTCTGTCATAAAACAGTTCCACTGTACTTGATTCACATAATCAGGGTAGCAACACTTTATTCTTCCTGCCCCAATAACAGAGAAACTGGGGATCCCACAGCAGCCAAAGTGACCATTTGGGCTGCTGTGGGCTCATGCTAGGCAGGGTCGGTGTGCCTATGCAAACACGATCAGCCCCTGAAGTTCTTTTCCACAACTTGCCGCAATTCATCACCAGATGTCAGGGTAGAGCTTATCCTGACTCTGCTTACATCTATCTATCTATCTATTTATCTATGAAATGATTGTTGTGACAAACATACAGCTGTGAATCTCCAATTCTATAAATACTTATGCACAGATTGGTACAGCTCATGTGTATAAAATTTTTATGTGCATAAGTGTTTTTGGAATTAGGGCCTTAGGCCACAAACCTTCACCTTCTGTCCTCAATTGCCTACAATATCTTATAAATAGACACATATTTGTAGTTTAATATTTATGAATTAGCGATAACAATTTTTTAATTAAAGCCATTTTGAGGAAAAAGTATTCCCGAAAACATTTCCAGTGAGATATATTTTTGAATGCAAAATAGTATCTACATATAAAAAAAAAAAGAAAGAAAACCCCAAAGCAACCCCGGGGAGTAAAATGCCTTGTATTTGATGTAATGGGATATTTTGCAAATTTCATTTAGAAATAACATCTATTGTATAAAGATAACTGTGCAGAACTACTTGCTATTTTTATAGTGTAATGGTTCACTCTGCTGGATGTGAATGGAACTTTCAGCTTCATTTTCAGTTTTTAGTTTAATTATGAAAATCTACCTTCTGCTGTATTATTTTTCTGTAACTCATTTGTCTTAAATAATTTTCAATATAAATAACATTTTAGCACAAATTAAAGCTTTCTGAAGTTCAGTTCTAATTTAGGATTCATATATACTAGGGGTCAGCAACCTGCGGCACGCGTATGAAAGGCAGCACGTGGGCTGATTTTTAGTGGCACGCTGCTGTCAGCCGGGGTCCTGGCTGCCGGCCCCACTCAGCCCGCTGCCGGCCTGGATTATGGAACCCCAGACCAGTAGTGGGATGAGCCACTCAGCCCACTGCCGGTCTGGGGTTCCGGCCGCTGGCCCCTTGCCAGCCAGGGTCCCAACCGCTGGCCCTGCTCAGCCCGCTGCCAGCCTGGATGCATGGAACCTGGGCCGGCAGCAGGCTGAGTGGGGCCGGCAGACGGGAGGCTAGCTGGCAGGGGCCAGCGGACGGAACCCCAGACCGGCAGCGGTCTGAGTGGCTCAGACCACTGCTGGTCTGGGGTTCCGTCTGCCGTCCGTGCTGCCGGTCTGGCACACGGAACCTTTTACTGGCACGCAAAACCTTAAATTAATGAAGACTTGGCGCACCACTTCTCAAAAGTTGCTGACCCCTGTAGCACAACCCCTTTACCCTGCACCCTTCAACTAACTGGAATTATTTCTCAATTTCCTTTGTCAGAAACTAGCATTTTGAAAGCCCTTTTGATATTGTATGCACTGTAGTCAGCCTAATGGGTCAAGATGATCTAGTGATCCTGGTTTGCTTGTCAATCTCACCTGCCTGGGATTAGGCTGAGACAAGCTCTGTTTGTCCATAAAGCAACAGGATCTATATTTTTGTATGGTTTCCTACTACACCTCTACCCCAATATAACGTGACCCGATATAACACAAATTTGGATATAATGCGGTAAAGCAGTGCTCTGGGGGGGGCAGGGCTGCCCATTTCGGCGGATCAAAGCAAGTTCGATAAAACACGATTTCACCTATAACGCGGTAAGATTTTTTGTCTCCCAAGGACAGCGTTATATCGGGGTAAAGGTGTATCAGTATTTCTATACCATATCAAGAATTAGTTATTGACAGGCTAAAGTTAATCTATCACAGAGGGTAAGGACTGATCTTGATTTACTCTGCTCTGTCCTAGTTTCATCCATGTTTCTTTGGTGATTCTGTATTTTCCAGACCTGACCCACTGGCTTCCTGCTTCTGCCTATTGTACTCCAGCTCATTGGCAAGAAAGTGACAGAAGACCCTAACAAAGAACTAGGAGAAAAGGGGCCATTTCACCCTTCTGAACCCTTGAGACAAGATGACAAAATCACCAAGCCCTTTCTATAGGTAGCAAGCCCAGTCAGACTTGGAAACATAAATTAAACCAAACACCCACAGAGGAACTTTATTTGTGGTTTGGGTGGTAATTCCCAGAGTTCACTAAAAGTGTGCGTGGCACACATTTCACTATTCTGCTGACAACTAGTAATAAAAGGCAATATTTTATTCTACATATGACCTGGCCATTTTGGAAATCTATAGAGTTCATGGTGGGCCAAATAAAAAAAATCTTCGATTTGCTTTCTTTCCTTTGTTTTCCACAGAATATATCCTGATCCCAAACAGACCATACATTACTGACTCTGTTCCTTTGCATCATCCTTCTCCTCATGTAAAAACAACTGCAGTTTCCCAGCTGTTAGTGTAATGCCTAACCTGCATGCCATAATGTCTCCTCTTAGAACATCAGGAAGATCTTCCCTATGCTCAGCAGCATATTTTAAGGGGGCAATTTGTGAAGCAGATAAGCTCCTTTTCTGTTTGCTGGGGTATTATACAACACACTGAGACAATACACAGGGTGTTGCCAGTTGGTACATTCAATTATCCCAAGGTTGTGTTGACCTCAGGAGGGATCATTGGTGTGCCTGGTGCCAATTAAAGCTGGCTTTCCAATTACATGTTTTTTTTGTAGGAAAATGCTGACTCATCAAAACCAAAACTATTTGCAGGAAAGGGTCAGTTTCAACAAATGTCCAGATTTCCGGGGAAGGGGTGAGTAAAAAGTTTTGAAAATTTTAAAACATCCTGTTTTGACAGTTTTGAAATGGAAAAAATAATTTTTGGTTTGAAATGACTTTTTGTTTAGAAATTTTAGTTAAAAGTATTTTACTTTTTTAGTGTAAATTAAGGGTTGAAATGGAAACACAATGATTTGAAATGATCACAATGAAACGTTTCAACTGACTCAGTACAAAAAATGCAGTTTATCAGTGTGCGAAAAAGTGTGAGATTTTGACTTTTCATTATGATTTCGGATCGGAAATTTTTTCAAAATCTCAAAAATTCTCATGGGATGGGAAAACCATTTCCTGCCCAGCTCCACTGGTAATATATAGTGCAAATTCGGTGCAAAGCCCTCATCATACCACAATTCAGATTATTCTTGTTACACACATCATAATATTTCTGTGCGAGCCATCAGGGTTTAGTAAGAGTGCAGAACCTGGTTAAGATTAAAATGAATCCTTTGCCACGCAGAGTTGGAGCTAAGCTATAAAGTTCAGATTTGGATTCAGATCAAACTAGATCAGACCCAAAGTTTTGGGGTATTCAGTTACAAGGCGTTGGTTTATTATGTTGTAGTGATAAGGGTCAGCCATTAAATTTGGCTCTGCATGTGAACTTCTCTAAAAGGTGGGATTGATTGGATCTGTGGATTTATTTTGGTCCCATCTCTATGGACAAGGAATAAATACGGCATATGCCATTTTTCCCAGGGGAACAATTCCACTTCTTCAAAGGTTTTGGTTTCTCTTGAATTCTCAAAAGGAAACAGGAGCAAACACCACAGCCTCATATTCTGTCCAGTGGGTATGTGACGGTGGATGCAGCTTTGCCCTTGTGAAAAATTAGGTCTTAATTTGTGCATACTATAAAACAGCTAGAATACTTTAAGACCTATAATCCAGTTCTACCAGCCTTACTCACAATGAGTAGTACCTTCTCCAAAAGCAGTTGATACTCACAGAACAAATACCAAAGATATTACTCACTGTGAGTAATGCTGGTAGATTGGGCCCTATATAAATGACAATTTATTATTTTATTAAGATATCCTATCTTTACCTATGTAACTTGTTAGTTATTGAGAAACTGCCCAGTGCAAACTGAAATCCTCAGTCCATTCTTTCTCCCTTCCCACCAGTAAACATAAAAAGAACAGGAGTACTTGTGGCATTTTAGAGACTAACAAATTTATTTCAGCATAAGCTTTCGTATCTGCTGCTACTGATAGCTCATCTGAATTGATTGGCCTCTTACAATTGGTATGCGTACTTCCATCTTTTCATGTTCTCTGTATGTACAAATATCTTCTGTCTGTGTGTTCCACTCTATGCATCTGAAGAAGCGAGCTGCAGCCCACGAAACCTTATGCTGAATTAAATTTGTTAGTCTCTAAGGTGCCACAAGTACTCCTGTTCTTTTTGCGGATACAGACTAACACGGCTGCTACTTTGTAATCTATCAGTAAACATACAATCTTCTCAATTTTGTATCCTAAAAATAAATATTAGCTGTAGGAGTTTATACTGTAAGTTATTACAATGGGCAGGAACCATTTCTTTCTTTATCTGCTTTGAAGCAAAAACTTTGTGTGCTATCAAATAATAAATAATTGCTGTTGACCATGACCTGCCATACAATTGCTATATTGCTTTGGCTGGAAGTGAAGTCTTTTATTCCAGGGTGATGCCTGGATACTATCGTCTGGGGATGGGACACCTAGAAATACCTGAAATAGATAACACCTGGCAGTCATTTAGGTGGCGGGAGATTCTGAAATCTGAAGTGTTTTCTTCATGATCTCCATAAGATGGGGCAATAGCTCCTCTTACAGGCTGATGTGTGAGTGCTCATACTTGAATCAAATGAACTGTAAGTCTCTCTTCAATTCTTACTGCTGTTGTTTGCAGCCTTATATGCCTGCAAACATCAGCCAAGTCTTTCTTTGTGTAGATTAGGATTTTAAAAGGTGCCGGGGAAACCTCCAGAGAAAGTTAATTAATTTTCATTTAACTAATAAGTGGACAGGGCCGGCACCAGCCAACCAAGCACGTGCTTGGGGCGGCACCTTGGGGCAGGGTGGCCCTTGATTTTTTATTTTTTATTTTTGGATTCGGCGCTCGGAGGGGGAGCGGGGGCTTCGGGCGGCATGGTGCTTGGGGGGGCAGGGCTTCGGGCGGTGTGGCGCTCGGAGGGGGGGCGGGGCTTCGGGTGCTGTGCTCGGAGGGGGGGCTTCGGGTGCTGTGCTCGGAGGGGGGAGGGGGCTTCAGGCGGTGCTCAGGGGGGCGGGGCTTCGGGCAGCGCGGTGCTCGGAGGGGGGGCAGGGGCTTCGGGCGGCATGGTGCTTGGGGGGACGGAGCTTCGGGAAGTGTGGTGCTCAGGGGGGCGAGGTCTTGGGGGGCAGGGGCTGATGCGGTGCGGCGCTTGGAGGGGGGGCGGGGGCTTTGGGCAGCGCAGAGCTGGGGGGCGGGGCTTTGGGTTGCATGGTGCTGGGGGGGGGGGGGATACAGCGGGGCGGTGCTCTTCTTTTTTGCCTAGGGCGGCAAAAAAGTTAGAGCCGGCCCTGTAAGTGGAACCAGTTAAGGAGATGATAAGAGAACAAGGAGAGTTTTGCAGTGTTCTCATAACCAATTATTTTTGCTGTGTCTACCAAGGATAGTGCTACAGCTTTTTATCCGCAATTCATTCAGTCAAATATTGTGGGACTTGATGTTAGGTTCTGTGCTGATCAGTAAGCTGTTTAGATGGATATTATATTATATTTATAATCATTATTATAATTTACTTTCAGTGCAGCACTGGCAGAGATGCTGGACACCATGTTTTTGTCACTATAGAAAGGTGGGAATTTTGCTATGTATATGGGAAATGGCTGTGGCTACCTCTAAAACACCCTAAAGCAGAGGATGCGTTTATACTGTGATCCTTTTCATACCCTATTTCTAAAGGAGGTCATGGAAGTAGATACTAGGTTTTCTCTTTAAAGTGTTTCAACTGAATGAGGCCCACTGTGGAAGCCTGTGTGAAACTGCATTGCCCCAGGTGAGTTTACCATAGGATTGTATGTCAAAGAGACAGAGTACCTCCCTGAATAGCTCAGAGCACAGCGGGATTTGCAAGCCTGCTTTTTTTTACTGAGACAAGTCTGTTCCTTCCTGCTGTAAGCGGGTGAATGGTCCCGCTATTGTGGGGAACTTTCCTGGCTTCTGCACTACCCCGGTGAAGTGGGCTAGCGAAAGGATCTGAGTCCTCGCTCCCACTTCCTTTACCCAGAGGCCTCCCTGCCCTTGAGGACTCCCCTTCCACTCTCCTGTCTGGCAGAGTCCTCGTAAACCCTGACAAGGCTGGGCCCAGGATTCCTGGGGGTCTTGCCCCCCCAACCCTGCTGTGGTCACCCAGGACAGGGGCTCGGGTGTCCCCACTCTGGGGTACTCTCTCTGCACTGGGCACCTCCCTGACCCACTGATCATTTCATACAATTTAAAGCAAATACAAGTTGTTTAATTAACAATTAATTAAAAAAAAAAAGAATAAGGAAAAATGGGAAAAGTTAAAGGAAAACACATCACCCTGCTCTGTGGCAGGGAACATCACAAACAGTCTCTTTGGAACGTCAGGGCAGTTCACAGTCTGTTGCTTGTAGGTCCCAGGCCTCCTTCTCAGGCCCTGGCTGTGCTGCGGAGATGCTGCAGGTCGGACACTTGCTCTGGCGGTGGCCACACGCTCTCAGGCTCTAGGTGGCAGGACCCTTCTTCCCAGCATCGCCCCTGCCCTGTCAGGGTTACGATCCCCCTCCAAGTCTGGCCTGCAGGGCCTCTTGGCTGAGGTGTCTCCCTGTGCTGGGACCACTGCCCAGAGTCCCCCTCCTCTCCCCAGCTGCTCATCGCACCCAGCTCCGGACTGCTCCAGCTCCAGCCCCAGCTCCAGCTCCACTCTGCCTCAGCACGGCTGCTGCTGCTGCTCTGCCGACAGCTCCCTGGGCTGCTTCTCTGGCCTCTCTGGCTCTGGTTGCTACAGTTCTCCTCCCAGGACAGGTCTGCTCTGCAGGCTGCTTCGGTGACTCTGCTCCCAGCTCTGACCTGCTTCCTGGCTGCTTGTCTGGCCCCTCTGGCTCTGGTTGCTGCAGCTCTCCTCCCAGGGCAGGTCTGCTCTCTCCGGGCTGTGCTCTGGCTTTGGGGCTGCAGCTCTGCTTCCAGCAACTTAGCTCGGGCCCCTGCTCTCTCCTTAGCTCGGCCCCACTCTGTCTGACCCAGGCCATTCCAGTTCACACGGAGGATGGGACCCTCCTGGCCTCCTGACTCCCTGATTAGCCCGCCTGTCAATCAGGCTGATCTGGAACATTGGCCTCTCCCCACTGTTCCTGGGGACTGTCAGTCTCAGGCTCCTGATTTTAGGGTTACCATATTTCTACAAGCAAAAAAGAGGACACTGGGGGGGGGAGGAGCCCCGCTCTAGCCCCGCCCCAGCTCCACCCCCATCCACTCCCTCCCACTTCCCACCCCCTGATTGCCCCCCTCAGAACCCCCAACCCCCCGCTCCTTGTCCCCTGACTGCCCCCTCCTGGGACCCCTGCCACTAACTGCCCCCTAGGATCCCACCGCTTATCTAAGCCCCCCTGCTTCTTGTCCCCTGACTGCCCCCTCCTGAAAATGCCCTACTACCCTACCTGTCCCCTGACTGCCCCGACCCTTATCCACACTCCCACCCCATATTCAAACCCCTGCCCCCAGACAGACCCCTGGTGACTCCCATGCCCTATCCAACTGCTCCCTGCCCCCGACAGGACCCCCAGAACTCCTGACCCATCCAACCCCCTCTGCTACCTGCCTGCCTCGACCACTCTCCACACCCCTGCCCCCTGACAGCCCTCCCAGAACCCCAGACCCATCTAACCCCCCCTGCTCCCTGTCCCTGACTGTCCCAAACCCTCTCCACACCCCTGGCCCCCTGACAGCCCCTCCAGACCCATCTAACCCCCCCACTCCCTGTCCATGACTGTCGCAACCCCTCTCCACACCCTTGCCCCCCTGGTAGCCCCCCCCCCCCAAAACTCCCGACCCATCCAACCCCCCCTCCCTGTCCCCTGACCAGGGCCAGCTTTAAAGAGCCCAGGAATCGGGCTGCGCTCCGGCCGGGGTTGCAGGGCTTGGGGTCGGGCCGGAGGTGCTCAGCCGGCGCTGCTGGGGCCCGAGCTGGGCCGGGTCCGGGCCGGGGGTGCTGGGGCCCGAGCCGGGCCGGGTCCGGGCCGGGGGTGCTGGGGTGCTGGGGCCCGGGCCGGGGGTGCTGGGGCCCGGGCCGGGTCCGGGCTGGTGGTGCTGGGGCCCGGGCCGGGGGTGCTGGGGCCGGCGCTGCTGGGGCCTGGGCCGGGTCCGGGCCGGCGCTGCTGGGGCCTGGGCCGGGTCCGGGCCGGGGGTGCTGGGGCCGGCGCTGCTGGGGCCTGGGCCGGGCCGGGGGTGCTGGGGCCTGGGCCGGGCCGGGGGTGCTGGGGCGCGGGCCGGGTCCTGGCCGGTGCTGCTGGGGCCGCCGGGCGCCGCTTGGCCAGGGCCGCGCCTCCCCGGAGCTCTCCTCCTCCTCCCCCCCAGCTTACCTGCTGCTGCCGCCGGCCTGCCCCTGCTTCATTTCGAGCTTCGCGGGAATCAGGGGAGCAGGGGGCGGAGCATTCAGGGGAGGGGAGGAGAGGGAAGACAGCTGCGGGGCCAGCGGAGTGGTAAGGCTGCAGGGGATGGGGGGAGCCGGGAAGGGGCTTTGGCTGCCCAGCGGCACTTGGCCGCTGCTTTTCGATCTATAAATAGCCGACTGGGGAAATCCCGGACATTTTTAGATTTTTAAAAATCCCCCCCGGACGGCTATTTATAGAACGAAAAGCCGGACATGTCCGGGGAAATCCGGACATATGGTAGCCCTACTGATTTCCTACCGACACTTCCCCTTTTAGTGCTGGGAGCAGCCAACCAAAACACCCCCACTGAATGTTAGTAAGGGGGCGACAGTCCCCTTCAGGGCCGGCTCCAGGCACCAGCCCACCAAACTTGTGCTTGGGGCAGCACCTGGAGGGGGGCGGGGCGGTGCGGTGCTCCGGCTCCGGCCGCCGGGGAGAGCGGGGCCACGGCCGGGGCTTGCCGCCCTCCCCACGGCGCTCTGGCCGCCGGGGAGAGCAGAGCCCCGGCTGGGGCTCACCGCCCTGCCCCCAGCGCTCTGGCCGCCGGGGAGAGTGGAGCCCCGGCCGGGAACTCTGCCCTCCCCCCGGCGCTCTGGCCGCCGGGGAGAGCGGAGCCCCGGCCGGGCCCCGTGGGGGGGAACGGCGGGGGGGAACGGAGGGGGGGCGGCCGGAGGCTTTTTTGCCTGGAGCGGCAAAAAAGCCAGAGCCGGCCCTGGTCCCTTTACACTGCCACCACTGAGACAACGTGCACCTCTGGGGTGCATGGCTTGAGCAATTTCTGTGCTTGCCCATGTGCAGGAACTACAATCGTACGTGGCCCATGTTCAGGGTGTTCAAGGGGCGAGGGGCTCCTCCTGCATCCTACTACAAGGGCCATGGATTAATGGCTAAACAGTTTCACTAAAGTAGGGTTACCATACGTCCGGATTTTCCCGGACATGTCCGGCTTTTGGGGGCTCAAGTCCCCGTCCGGGGGGAAATCCCCAAAAGCCGGGCATGTTTGGGAAAATCGGGAGGGAGGGCTGGGCCGGGGTTGCGGTGCCGGGCGCGCGGTGCCGGGCCGGGTCCAGGGTCCAGGGGCGCAGTGCCGGGCCGGGAGCCGGGCCGGGGCCGCGGGGCCGGGCCGCGGGGCCGGGGGGGTGCGCTGGGCCGGGAGCCGGGGGGTCGGGCCGGGAGCCGGGCCGCTGGGGGGTGCGCTGGGCCGCGGGGCCGGGAGCCGGGGGGTCGGGCCGGGAGCCGGGCCGCCGGGGGGGTGCGCTGGGCCGCGGGGTCGGGCCGCCGGGGGGGTGCGCTGGGCCGCGGGGTCGGGCCGCCGGGGGGGTGCGCTGGGCTGGGAGCCGGGGGGTCGGGCCGGGAGCCGGGCCGCTGGGGGGGTGCGCTGGGCTGCGGGGCCGGGAGCCGGGGGGTTGGGCCGGGAGCTGGGCCGCCGGGGGGGTGCGCTGGGCCGCGGGGTCGGGCCGCCGGGGGGGTGCGCTGGGCTGCGGGGTCGGGCCGCCGGGAGGGTGCGCTGGGCCGTGGGGTCGGGCCGCCGGGGGGGTGCGCTGGGCCGGGAGCCGGGGGGTCGGGCCGGGAGCCGGGCCGCTGGGGGGGTGCGCTGGGCCGCGGGGCCGGGAGCCGGGGGGTCGGGCCGGGAGCCGGGCCGCCGGGGGGGTGCGCTGGGCCGCGGGGTCGGGCCACCGGGGGGGTGCGCTGGGCCGCCGGGGGGCCAGGGCCGGCACCCCAGGGCCCGAGCCGACCCAGGCTGGAGCCGCCAGGGGGGCCAGCCTGGGCCGCGCCTCCTCCCCACACACCCCCCCTTACCTGCCCAGGCTTCCCGCGAATTAAATGTTCGCGGGAAGCAGGGGAGGGGGCGGAGACTTTCGGGAGGGGGCGGAGTTGGGGAGGGGAGGGGGCGGGGCTGGGGGTGGGGCCAGGGCCCCGTGGAGTGTCCTCCTTTTGGAGGCACAAAATTTGGTAACCCTAACTAAAGCAGTCAGCCATTGACCAGAGGTTTGATAATTGCAAATGAAAGCATGGTATATAGACATTTACTAATGATTCCTGATCCCTTTGTTGTACAGAGAGTACATAAATGGAAAATATGCATTGAATACATGAATTGAGTGACAGGTGCTCATGACCGTGGATCCAACAAAGCTGGGCCTTTGTGCGTTCCATTTGCTGTCTATATGCATATGTGCTAGAGTCTGTGTCCCCAAGAGCAATAGTGTTGAGTCTGAACTTTTGATGAGCTTAAACTTAACCCAGACTTGATGTCTCTGTCTGAACTTTTAATCAAAGCTCTGACCTGCGAACTACTCATGACACCCCCCTCCCCTTAAGTAGCCATCTCCCCTTTTCTCTTTCTGAATTTACATTTTAACCTGTTTTATCCTGTAGAATCTTGATTGATTATGCATGACCATTATGATCTGTTAATCACTTTGTTTACTTCTGTGTATAAATATTGATGCTCACCCCTAATAAACTTGCCACACTTACTCTGAAGCTTTTCAGGCTAATTATAGTGTGAGCCCGTTGATCAACGAATTGGTGTCTGGTCTCTGACAGATTGTGAGCCCCATACCAACTCCGCACGAACTCGGGTGCTGGAGAGGTGAGTGAGGACTTGCTTTTTACCTAACAATTTGGGGGCTCGTCCGGGATTTCCTTCTGGTGCGGTGCCTCTGTCCAGTGGTCAGACCACTCATATACGAATTGGCAGGCGCCACGGGAGATTTCTCCCAGCCAATTCAATATTGAGGGGTCGTGTACTGGACAGCAGGGTAAACGCCAGTTGGAGGGCTCCTGTCAGACACCATGGGTCAAGGGACTAGCGTGCCTCTTGAGAGTCCGTTGGGGATTGTAAATAAGTTATGGAACGAAGGGAAACTCCCAGTACAGACAGGAATGTCTAGGAGGAAGTTGTACACACTGTGTGTAAGGAATTGGACTGGGTATACCGTGGTATTGGCTGACCCGGAGATGAGGTGGCCTTCGTATGGCTCTTTCGAACAGGCTGCCTTAAGAGGAGTAAGGAGCCAGATCGAAAAAGACCATCCGGGACAGTTATGTTACTGGTTTTGTTGGGACACAGCAGCAGAGCTGTGGAAATCTTTAAAAATTATGGCAGTCAGGTATTCTCCCGAGAGTGAACCCCCTCCATGTTATTTCGATGAAGGGTGTAAACCACGGCGTGTTTTGACTCGTCAGTTGGTCCCCACTGCACCTGCCCCTATTCCTCCGCAGGGGGACTCTCTCCAGGGTGCAGAGGGGAATCTGCAGGACTCCAGATCGGAATCTCTGCAGAGGGATAAGGGGGAAATGGAAGGGCACACCTCGGGAGGAGTAATTACTAGGCAAAAGATCAAGCAGATGCAGCAGGTTGCATACCCCTCCCCTGGGGACGCCCAGAGGGTCCGATCGCATCCGCAGATACTTACACCAGGGACGAATACACCCCTGCACCACCAGCTCAGCCCGTTCCCCAGGCCTGGATCAACTACGGGCAACAGCAGAAGCTGCAGCAAACTCAGCCTCCTCAATGACGGTACCCCGGGGGCGAAGGCAAACAATGTGATGGTCTTATTTCCTTAATGTCTTTAGCCGGCTCCTTCCTCACTTTCTCCCCTCCCAGCAAAGAGCCTCGTCTAACCCTTTCAGTCCAGGGACTGCCTGTCTCCTTCCTCATTGATACTGGAGCTACTTTCTCTCTTTTAAATCATGCCCCCTCTCCCTGGCTATCCTCTGAGGTTAAAACTGCAACTGGGGTAGGGTTACCATATTTTGTGCCTCCAAATGGAGGACACCCCCAGGGACCCCGCCCCCAGCCCCGCCCACGCCCACGCCCCAACTCCGCCCCCTCCCAAAGTCTCCGCCCCCTCCCCTGCTTCCCGCGAACATTTGAGTCGCGGGAAGCCTGTAGCAGGTAAGGGGCGGTGTGGGGGGAGGAGGCGCGGCCCAGGCTGGCCCCCCGGCGGCTCCAGCCTGGGTCGGCTCGGGCCCTGGGGTGCCGGCCCCGGCCCACCACCCCTGGCCCGCCCAGCACTGCCGGCCCCCCGGACCCCTCGGCTCGTGGCCCCCCCGGCTCGCAGCCCCGCGGCCCCTCCGGCCCAGCGGACCCCGCGGCCCCTCCGGCTCGCGGCCCCGTGGACCCCTCCGGCCCAGCGGCCCCTCCGGCTCGCGGCCCCGCGGACCCCTCCGGCTCGCGGCCCCGCGGACCTCCCGGCCCAGCGGACCCCGCGGCCCAGCGGACCCCCCGGCTCCTGGCACCGCGGCCCAGCGGACCCGCCGGCCCAGCGGACCCCGCGGACCCCCCGGCTCGCGGACCTCCCGGCCCAGCGGACCCCGCGGCCCAGCGGACCCCCCGGCTCCCGGCCCAGCGGACGCCCCGGCTCGCAGCCCCGCAGACCCCCCGGCCCCGCGGCCCCCCCGGCCCCCCCGGCTCGCGGCCCCGCGGACCCCCCGGACCCCCCGGCTCCCGGACCGGCACCGCGCCCCCGGCTCCCCGCCCGGCCCCGCGCCCACCCCGGACCGGCACTGCGACCCCGGCCCGGCACCGCGCGCCCGGCCGGGCTCGGCACCATGCCCCCGGCCCCGCGGCCCCGGCCAAAGAGCCCTCCTGATTTTCCCGGACATGCCCGGCTTTTGGGGATTTCCCCCCGGACGGGATTTGAGCCCCCAAAAGCCGGACATGTCCGGGAAAATCCGGACGTATGGTAACCCTAAACTGGGGTGGAGGGAAACTCACAGTCTCTGGGACTCACTTTGCCTCTAAATGTTATTTATGCTGATAAATGTTTTTCTCACTGTTTTCTTTTTTCCCCAGCTTGTCCGATCCCTTTGATGGGCCAGGACTTACTCTGTAAGCTTGAGGCTACTTTAACCTGCACTCCTGAAGGGGTAGGATTATTGATGACAGTGTTAGGAGATTCGGCCCCAACTCAGGGTAATTGGGAAAACCCCCCCTCTCTCTCCCCTGACCTCACTGACTTGCCTTTAACCCTCTGGGGAATTTCTGACACTGATGTTGGCCTGCTCCTTTCGGCAGAGCCAGTAAGGATTCAAGTGAAGCCCTCCTTAACCCCCCCCGTCAGTCCCTCAATACCCCCTGTCGCTGGAAGCCCGGGAGGGCATCCGCCCCATTATCGAGGGATTCATTGCACAAAAGCTAGTCCGCCCTCAGCGCACTCCCTGTAACACCCCTATACTGCCTGTCAAAAAGCTTCCTAAAAAGGACGGAGACCCTATTCGTTGGCGCTTTGTACAGGATCTACGGGTTGTTAATCAGTATGTGGTCCCTCTTCATGCAGTAGTTCCTGATCCAGCTACTATCATCAGCCAAATCCCCTGGGATGCTGAGTGGTTCACTGTTATTGACTTAAAATCAGCCTTTTTCAGCATTCCTGTGCACCCAGACTCTCAGTATCTCTTTGGTTTCACCTGGGAGGGACAAAGCTATGTCTGGCAACGACTTCCTCAAGGCTACAGAGACAGCCCCACGATTTTCAGCCAATGCCTCCACCATGACTTGGAAGGCTTCACCAGTCCGCAGGGATCCACGTTAGTCCGATACGTAGATGACATCCTATTAGGTAACCGCGAAGAAGCTGCCCTCTGCATCGATGGTAAGGCACTTTTATTATACCTACACACCAGAGGCCACAAGGTAGACCCTAACAAGATTCAGTGGGTCTCACAGAAGGTCCGATATCTGGGCTTCCTGTTAACCCCAGAGGGGAGACAAATGGACCCAGTCCGCATAAAGACTATCCAAAACTGCCCTCTGCCAAACACCAAGAAACAACTTCAAGGTTTCTTAGGATTAATTGGCTTCTGTCACCCCTGGTTGCCGTCCTGCGGGGAGTTAAGCAAACCGCTCCACCGACTCACTGCTAACCTTGCTCCTGACCCTTTGCAGTGGTCCCCGGACACAATCCAAGCCTTTCAGTTACTCAAGGACAGTGTGGCCTCCTCCATGTCTCTCCGCCCCCCCCAATTACAGCAAACCCTTTCACCTTTTTGTCCACGAGAGGGGCGGAATTGCTAGTGGCGTCCTTACCCAGCTGAGCGGGCCCCACCATTTCCCTCTTGCTTTTTACTCTCAGCAGATCGACCCTGTCGCTCAGGGAACCCCATCCTGCACCCGGACTCTGGCAGCAGCTGCCCTGCTGATCACAAAGGCAAAGAGCCTGACCCTGGGTCATTTTACCACGGTTTGGACCTCTCATGCCTTGTCAGCCCTTCTGCGTAGGGGCACAACCCAAGTCTTTTCGGCCCATCATCAGCAACAGCTAGAGGCCGAACTCTTAGAAGACACTAACCTAATTTTTGAAAGGTGTGGGCCCCTTAATCCAGCTACCTTGCTTCCTGACCTGCCAGTCCTCCAGGATCAGCACGACTGTGTGGAAGTAGTTTATAGCATCTTACAGATAAGGGACAACCTGTTTGACGTGCCACTGGGCAACCCTGATTGCATCCTCTTCTCGGACGGAAGCTCCTTCTATGTTGATGGCAAGCGTTTCACCGGTTATGCAGTCACCTCTGAATGGGACATTCAAGAGGCCGCCTCACTGCCAGGCAACTGGGGAGCCCAAGCTGCCGAACTCTATGCCCTGGCCCGAGCTTGCCAGTTGGCCGCTGGTAAGACCGTTACCATTTTTACTGATAGCAAGTATGCTTTTGGAGTTGTGCATTGTCACATCCACCTCTGGAAGTTTCGAGGTTTCCAGACAGCTGCCGGTAAACCCATTCAGCACCTCCCCCTCATCCACAAGCTTTTGGACACCCTCCAAGAACCCTCGGTCCTGGCTGTAGTTCACTGCCGGGCCCATACTAAAGATGATAGCCCCGTCACCCGTGGGAATGCCCTGGCTGACGCCTCCGCCAAGACGGCTGCCGTCTTACCCTTAGCCATGCCCACGTTGGCTATTGCAGCCTCCTCCTTTACTCCACCGCACCCCGTACCAGTACCCGCTGCTGAACTACAGTCGTGGGAGAGCCTCGGAGCCACTCTGGTCAAAGGGACCTGGCTTATGCCGGATGGCCGAGCCTGCCTCCCTCGCTCCACATACCCCGTGGCAGTTCGCTGGCACCATGATAAGGGGGGTCACTACGGCACGCACGCCCTTGTGGACACCATCGCTCGCTTTTGGTATGCTCCAGGCATTCAACCCTACTGCCTGTCAATAGTGAAAGCATGCAGCACATGTCAGCGTAATGGACCTGCTCCGCCACTTAACAAAATTAAGGGTGGAAGACCTCCGCCTGCTGCTCCATTTCAACATCTTCAAATTGACTTTGCAGATATGCCAAAGGCTTTTGGGAAAAAGCACCTCCTTGTTTTGGTTTGCCCTCTGACTTCCTGGGTCGAAGCTTTTCCTACTGCTAATTGTACTGCTGCCACAGTGGCGAAGATTCTCCTTAGAGACATTGTACCCCGTTTTGGCATCCCTCTCGTGCTTGACTCAGATCACGGACCTCACTTTACTGGTCATGTCCTTGGCCGTTTAGAACAAGGACTGGGCATTTCACATTCCTTTCATACACCCTACCACCCCCAGTCTAGCGGGAAAGTTGAGCGTATGAATAGGGAGCTTAAGTTTACATTGGCTAAATACTGTCAGGAAACAGGGTTAAAGTGGCCTCAGGTACTTCCCTTGGTCCTGTTTCACCTTCGTACTCGCCCAACCCGTGTATTGGGATTATCCCCCTTTGAACTGCTCTATGGACACCCCCCTTTCAAAGGCGGGGCGCTACCACGTGCTGATGTTTCACTATTGGGAGGGGATCATATGACCGCGTGCCAGTTTCTCTCCCTACAGGCTCGCCTCCATACCCTTTGGAAAGCCTCGCAGTTTTCCCAGACCTTGCCGCTGGAAGAACAGATCCACCCGTTCCAACCAGGGGACTTCGTCTGGGCCAAAAAGTTCGTTCGGGGCGACACCCTCCAGCCAAGGTTTACTGGACCCCACCAGGTTCTTTTAACAACCCAGACTGCAGTGTTCCTGGAAGGACGCAAATCCTGGATCCACCACTCCCACGTCAAGCCAGCCGTAGTGGACCACAGTGACGGACCAGCAGCTCTTGCCACCACTGAGGACACTGCCTCCGACCAGTGGACCAGCTTACCTCTTTCAGACATCAGACTTAAATTGACTCGGCAAAAATGAGAGGACCTTTTATTCTGACAACTGTATGTTTTTTATTATGCCTTTTTAGTTTATTTTCTGCCTATGAAGATAATGCTTTTATTAGATATTCCCACAAGGTTAAAACTCGTATTTTAGGAAATAGAAGTAATTGCTGGGTATGTACTCAATTTCCAGTAAATGCAGAACAGGGACTCCCCTTCACACCCATTCCCCTGACCACTGCTAATATGACTTGGATGCCACCGGCTAGAGTAAAAGATCCAGTCCAACACAATCTTACATGGAACAAAACAGGAGTGCCAATTAACAGATATCTCAGGGTAACCAATCAGACAGGATCACTGTGTTTTGTTAAAGAAAAGGGGTCAACTTTTGTGGGAACAAGTAAATGCAACATGTATTTTAATGACACCGCCTTTAGTAAAAATCTTGGCTTCAAGCCTTGCGCATCCCACTTATCCCATATGTGGATCCCTCACCCCGATCCAACTTTTTCATGGGTGGGCAAGCCTTCAGAGTCAGCTTTTAAGAAGCCCTGCTCAGATCACGAGGGTGTCCAACTAATTGCTAAGGGACATACGATTGCCTTCTACAACTACTCAGGCAGTACTACACTGCCCTTTGAAAACACCACTACCAAATTGTGCCTCTGCAGTTCGCACAACCTCTCCTCTGCGTTACCAGGGGAACAGTGGTCCAACGGGTGGTGGGTTACCTCCTACTTTGAGAAATGGAATACCCGAAACGCATTGTATGGAACATACTGGGTGTGCGGGCCCAAAGCTTATTACTTTCTCTCCCCTGATTGGGCAGGGTCATGTTATTTAGCGTGGCTAACACCGCCTTCTCGCATCTCCCTCACTCCCCCTCATTTTCTCCACGTTCGTAACATCCGTGAAACCTTCAGAGATATTAATATCCGTGATGGTTTGTCGTGGCAGCAGTGGGCTTGTCTCATTAGCTTGAGGGGTGGTGTCATCCGTCTACAGGGACTACTAGAATCTTTAACCAATGAAATTGCGACCCTATTTGAGAATCAGGCTGGGGAAATGTCCCAGCTGCGCCAGTTAGCTTTGCAAAACCGAATGGCTTTAGACATAATGTTAGCAGCCCAGGGAGGAACTTGCGCCCTTATAAATGAAGAATGCTATGTTTTTGTAAATGACACCTACTCTGACACTTTTCAACGTACCAAACATCTAAGGGAAATGGCTAAGAACTACTCCTCTGGCCAGCCACCTTATGATTGGTGGGGAGCCTTATGGAATTGGCTGCCTGGATTTGGGTGGGTTAAAAAAACTCTTGGTGGGTATTGTTGGGGCCATAGTAATCCTTATAATACTGTGTTGCTGTATTCAGTGTGTCCCCTCCCTCATAGACTCATGTGGGTCAGTTTATTCTTTTCCTACTTCAGCCAAGGGCCTTACTCTCTTCGAGTTGGCCCAGGCTGAAATTGCCAAGCGGCCCTTGGCTCCTTAAAATTGGGTGTAGCTTTTGGTAAATAGTTATCCCAAAGCTACAAATGGAGGAATGTTGAGTCTGAACTTTTGATGAGCTTAAACTTAACCCAGACTTGATGTCTCTGTCTGAACTTTTAATCAAAGCTCTGACCTGCGAACTACTCATGACACCCCCCTCCCCTTAAGTAGCCATCTCCCCTTTTCTCTTTCTGAATTTACATTTTAACCTGTTTTATCCTGTAGAATCTTGATTGATTATGCATGACCATTATGATCTGTTAATCACTTTGTTTACTTCTGTGTATAAATATTGATGCTCACCCCTAATAAACTTGCCACACTTACTCTGAAGCTTTTCAGGCTAAGGATAGTGTGAGCCCGTTGATCAACGAATTGGTGTCTGGTCTCTGACAGATTGTGAGCCCCATACCAACTCTGCATGAACTTGGGTGCTGGAGAGGTGAGTGAGGACTTGCTTTTTACCTAACAATAGGGTGTCACTTACACAGTGTAGGATTAGATAAGTATACAAAAATGTATACATTATCTTAGCTAAAGAAAATATATGCTTTGCAGTTTGTGTGAAGTGCAGGTCCTGTTAGCAGTTGTGGGAAGGCCTTGAAATAATGTGGCTTAACTGGAAAAATTGGACTTGTAAGGTAATGCATAAGATGGAAGAAAAGTCCTTGAAGAGGAGGCTCCAGTTACCAAGTTGGTTCCAACTGGTGTAAAGAAAGAAATTCCCCAACAGTCACATAAGGTCAGTAAAAATGTATAAAAGGGGGAGCTCTTAGAGAAGTTCTACTCAGTAGGTGGCCCACGGACCAAATGTGGCCAGCCAAAGCTTCCTGTGTGGCTAATCGACTGACCTTAAAAATGTTTATTATTAAATTAGACTGGGGGCTGTCAGCCCCAAACCCTGCCTCCTGGAGCTGAACTCAAAGAAAGGGCAGAAAAATACAAGTTCTTCCAGGGTGCCATTTTCCCTAAGGCAGCCTTGGACCTATTTTTTCCTTAGTGATGGAAATGAAGCAAAAAATGAATGCAAGTGGGAGTCAATGTCGCAAAGTTGACTGCAAAAACTGAGCCTTTAACTCAAACTGGATACCTCATTATGCCATCTCATTTAAATGCAAAACCTTTGTGTTTAATATGCCAAACCACTGTATTCATCTGTAAGATCATCAGCATGAGGTACCACTTTGAATTAAAGCACAGTAACTTCAACTAGCCTATCCTTCTGGCAGTGTTGCAAGATGTGACAAAATTGAAAATCTGAAGTCTTCATATCACACTTCAAATGTCATTCTCACATCAGCGACTGTACAGGAAAAAGCGATAGCTGCTTTTCTTCGGATAATGTGGTTACTCGCTAAAACGAAAAAGCCTTTCCTGGATGCTGAGCTTGTGAAGGAGTGCGCATTGGAAATGGTGGAGGAGCTTTTTGCCAGAGATGAAAACAAAGATGACATTGTGAACTGTGTGAAGCAAGTTCCCCTGTCTGATTCCATTGCAGTGTGAAGATTGGAGGTTATTTACAAGATTTTTTGTCAGAACTGCTGTCCGATTTTAAAAAACGCAAAATACTTGTCTCTTGCAGTGGACAAATCAAATGATTTAAGTGACACTGTTACCCTATTTTTAGGTGCCAATTAAATTAGCCTACAATAGCACTTCTAATTTAACAAAAGGGTAACAAGGTTGTGTCCTACCCTAAAGGAATTGCCAGGGTGTTACCAGGGGGCTTGTCTCCGACCTGCAGAGGGCTCCCAAGAGCAAGCTAGTCTTGCTAACCCCTGAAAGGATACAGATACAGTCTTCCGCTCAGGAATTGACACACACAAGCAGAAATTCTTTGAAAACAAAAGAATTATTTATTTTACAGAAATAAAAAAATTACAGTGAGTTTAATAAAGCGAGGGAAAAAAATACGTAGTATTTAATAAAACACAATAGGATTACATTTAAGAATTGTACAATGAAGCGATGCAACAAAATAAAAGACACAGGCTGCATAAAATATCTAACACATACAGAGAATACAGTAGTTCCAATGTAATAAGCATATAAAGATTCTGCATACACAAAGACTTTAGACTTAGTGTTACAGTTTAACACCAGGGTCGGCAACCTCTGGCACACGGCTCGCCAGGGTAAGCACCCTGGCGGGCCGGGCCAGTTTGTTTACCTGCCACGTCCGTAGGTTCGGCCGATCGCGGCTCCCACTGGCCGCGGCTTCCCGCCACCCCCATTGGCCTGGAGCGGCAAACCGCGGCCTGTGGGAGCCGCGATCGGCCGAACCTGAGGACGCGGCAGGTAAACAAACTGGCCCGGTCTGCCAGGGTGCTTACCCTGGCGAGCCGCATGCCAGAGGTTGCCGACCCCTGGTCTAACACCAAACTTAATACAATGTAGTATACACAGCCTCTATATACACACATGAGAACCCATTATCATGTCACAGATTAAAACAAAAATGTATTTAACAGTAACCTTAACATTTAACACTAAACATTTAGCATTTAATATTTAACATTTAATATTTAATGGCCAGTGCTCACAGGATAAGCGGCTGCAGGATGGACAAGGGAGATCTCATTCAGAAGCAGGTATCCAACTTTATTAACCAACACACCAGGCACGCTTAAAGAAAATAATTTATGAAATTAGACTTACACTCTCACACCAAAATCTTTCTGACTCGTCTTAGGTCCTTCTGCTCTGTCAATATAAAAGATTAAGATGCCTGCGGCTAGAGAAGATGGTTGTTGCTGACATGTCACGGTGGTTATCTGCCAGAGCTACTGCAGTAGAGGTGGTTAGCTGCTTCATAGCCGCCTTATAAGCCCCTGCCCTCTAGAATGTTCTATTGCTATTGCTCCTGCAGGTAGCTGTTTGAGTTGCTATGGAAGCCGTTGCCATGGAGACTTTTAGAAATATGCTGCTGTTGCTGCTGCTGCTTCTTGAGGCTTCTGATCTTCACAACCTCCCCCAAAACCCCACACCTTCTGCCTGCCAGCTGTTGGCCTTATATACTGGTTGCTCTCTCAAGGTCAGCTCGTCTTAGCCAATCAGCGTCTAGCTTTTCTAGCTCCTCCCCATTATGTCATACCTAGTTTTAGATACCGAGCTCCTCCCCATCCTATTTTTAGATTGCAATGCTCCTCCCTATGAGTTTCTTGAACCTTCTGGAATTTTCCACTCTCTAAATTTAAACTACATTATCCCTGTCTTGCCATTTTAATCCGCCATATTGTATTCTCTAATTTTAAACAATCATTAATTTCTACTTATTTAAAGCCTAAATCTTAGAACTAATTAATGTTTTATGCAAATCAAAGTGCCCCAATACTGTCACCACCTTAATTATATCAAATGTTGGCAATATTTAAACCCCTTTTCAGTTTTTCTCTGCCAGCTTTTATCAAGGTGCTGCAAAGTTTTTCAAAACAGCTAAAAGCAAAATCTCTTGTTACAACACTGCCCAGCTATTTTGTTACATTTTATGATGGTGAAATTTTAAAGGAAAATTTTTTGTGCTTAATACCATTAGAAACCTAAGCCAGAGGAGAAATCATTTTTGAAAAGGTAAAAAGGTTTTAGAAAAATAAAGGTTTAGATCTGCAAAAGTAAACTTGTTTGTTACATACAGCGGTCCCTCCATGACAGGGAAAGAGAAGGTCTTTGCTTCAGATTTAGCTGTGATACACCCTTCATTAAATACACTTCACTGCATCATTCACCACTGTCCTTTGCAGTAATTTGTCTGGGGACTTGAAAAATAAAACAGTAGGTATTGTGATGAGATTAGTGAACTACATACGGTCAACTTCTATCTTGCAACATAGTCTTTTTAAAGCTCTTTTACAAGACATTTCAGCTGAATACAATAACCTGTTGCAGCACAACGATGTTTACTGGTTAAGTAGGGAGCGTGTGTTAGGCCTTGTCTACACTACGAGAGTAGTTCGATTTTACTTAAATCGAATTTTTGGAATCGATAGTGCAAAGTCGAACGTGTGTGTCCACATTAAGGACAGTAATTCGACTTTGTGAGTCCACACTAACGGGGAAAGCGTCGACATTGGAAGCTGTGCACTGTGGGCAGCTATCCCACAGTTCCCGGAGTCCCCGCTGCCCATTGGAATTCTGGGTGGAGCCGCAAATGCCTTCTGGGTAAAAAAAATGTGTCCAGGGTGCTTTTGGGTAACTGTCGTCATCCGTCCATCACTCCCGCCCTCCCTCCCTGAAAGCGCCGGCGGGAAATCAGTTCGCGCACTTTTCTAGTCAGTGACAGCGCGGACGCCACAGCACTGCGAGCATGGAGCACACTGCGACCATCGCTGCAGTTGTGGCCGCTCTCAACGCCTCGCAGCTTATCATACACCTTTCCCTGAGGCAGATGCAGATAAGTCAGGCGAGGAGGCTACGTCACCGCGGTGATGGCCTGAAGTCTGAGAGTAGCACAGACCTCTCAGAAAGCAGGGGACCCAGCGCCGAGGACATCACGGTCGCAATGGGTCATGTTGATGCCGTGGAACGGCGATTCTGGGCACGGGAAACAAGCACTGAGTGGTGGGACCGCATAGTGCTGCAGGTCTGGGATGAATCCCAGTGGCTGCGAAACTTTCGCATGCGGAAGGGAACTTTCCTGGAACTTTGTGAGTTGCTGTCCCCTGCCCTGAAGCGCAATGACACCCGGATGCGAGTAGCCCTGACTGTCCAGAAGCGAGTGGCCATAGCCCTCTGGAAGCTTGCAACGCCAGACAGCTACCGGTCAGTCGCGAACCAGTTTGGGGTGGGCAAATCTACTGTGGGGGTGGTTGTGATGCAAGTAGCCAAGGCAATCGTTGATGTACTGCTGCCAAAGGTAGTGACCCTGGGAAACGTGGAGGCGATCATAGATGGCTTCGCAGCGATGGGATTCCCAAACTGCGGTGGGGCCATAGATGGAACTCACATCCCTATCCTGGCACCGGACCACCAGGCCAGCCAGTACATTAACAGAAAGGGCTACTTTTCCATGGTGCTGCAAGCACTGGTGGACCACAGGGGACGTTTTACCAACATCTACGTCGGATGGCCGGGCAAGGTTCATGACGCTCGTGTTTTCAGGAACTCTGGTCTGTTTAGACGGCTGCAGCAAGGTATTTACTTCCCGGACCACAAAATAACTGTTGGGGATGTGGAGATGCCTATAGTCATCCTCGGGGACCCAGCCTACCCGCTAATGCCCTGGCTCATGAAGCCCTATACTGGCGCCCTGGACAGTGAAAAAGAACTCTTCAACTACCGGCTGAGCAAGTGCAGAATGGTGGTGGAGTGTGCTTTTGGCCGTCTCAAGGGGAGATGGAGAAGCTTGCTGACTCGCTGTGATCTCAGCAAAACCAATATCCCCATTGTTATAGCAGCTTGCTGTGTGCTCCACAATCTCTGTGAGAGCAAGGGGGAGACCTTTATGGCGGGGTGGGAGGTTGAGGAAAATAGCCTGGCTTCTGATTACGCACAGCCAGACAGCCGGGCGATTAGAAGAGACCAGCGGGACGCGCTGTGCATCCGGGAGGCTTTGAAAGCTAGGTTCCTGAGTGAGCAGGGTAACCTGTGACTGTAAAGTTTGTGTACAGAGAAGCCGAACCTGCCCCCATTTCTTTACCCAGTTAATGTTGACTATCCTCTCCAGTTACATACCCCCTTCTCCCCCCCTTCCAACACACGTTTCGAAATAAAATCAGTTCTACTTTGTTAATGAACACCGTTTTCTTTACTACTGTTTTCGCGGGAATTTTTTAAAACTGGGACGCGGATTGTGGTGCGGAGCGGGTGTAGTGTAGTGACGCAAAGAAAGCTTCTAAACTCAAGGATTGACAGGCTCCGCTGTGGTGGGCTGGTTCTTTCAACGGAGCCTGTCACCCCTCCTGATCGGGACTGTGTGTATGGGGGGGCTATGTGACTTTGTGGCAGGGGGAGGACGGTTACAGATCTCCTGCTGTGTGGCTCTGTGATCCTGCATAAGGACCGCCGCTTAAGATCTGTAACTGCCCTCCCCCGCCACAAAGTCACAGAGCAACCCACCCCCCACTACAGAACATGAAAACCACCTCCCAGACTGACCAGGGCAACTAGTCACTGCACTGTGTATGTGCCCTGCTGCTGTACCTGCCCCCGCCTACGTACCCTGCCAAAGGTGACTGTCCTGTCCAATTACCATCCCCCTTTCCCCCCCTCCTCCAAAAGAACATGATGGAAACATTAGTTAACAGAAACATATTTTTTATTATCAACTACACATGGAACTGGGAGGTGAAACTTGGACGGGGGCTTGTGTCAGGCGGGAAGGAAAGAACTTGTCAAATTTTGGGGAATGAGAGCCTTCTGCTACTAGAGCTCTCTGCAGGAGTGGAGTGAGAGTTTGCGTGGACTCTGCCGCCTCTCCTTCTGTGCACTTTGGGTGAGGGGGGTATGGGACTTGGTGGCGGGGGAGGGCAGTTAGAGATGGACTGCAGTGGGGCTCTGTCCTCCTGCCTCCGTTCCTGCAGAACATCCACAAGGCGCCGGAGCGTGTCCGTTTGCTCCCTCAGTAGTCCAAGCAGGGTTTGAGTCGCCTGCTGGTCTTCCTGCCGCCACCTCTCCTCCCGATCCATGTTTGCTTGCTGCATTTGGGACAAGTTCTCCCGCCACTGGGTCTGCTGTGCTGCCTGGGCTCGGGAGCAGGCCATAAGCTCTGAGAACATGTCCTCCCGTGTCCTCTTCTTCCTATGCCTAATCCTCGCTAGCCTCTGGGAGTGTGATGCCAGGCTAGGTTGTGAGACAGTCGCAGATGGGGCTGTGGGAATGGGAAAAAGGGAGTGAATTCCTCAGAAAGATAAATGTAGTTGTGAACAAAGAACATAGTCTTTCTCTGTGAACAAGACCATGCACAGCACCTATCACATGCGCACTCAGCACAAGGTCGAATTCTCGGCCTTCGCATTCAGTGCCTGGGGTCTTGCACAGCACATTTGAGAACCGTGTCAGGACAACGGAATTTCTGTTGCAGGCAGACATGGTAAGCCGTAGACTCGTGGCAGCTTAAAACTTTAATATTAGCAATGGCCTCATTTCACATTGAAATCAATGTCGGTCCCTGCTGCCAGCAATCCGGCAAGCAGGAACTCTGCTCCTGTCCCACACCCTCGCGGCTGTCCCCGGGAACGATCCCTTTCGGCTGCCCCTCTCCCGCCTCCACCGCATGGCTGCAAACCAGCGGTTACAGTTCTGTAAAGGAACAGTAAAGCAGTCCCAACACTAACATTCCCCTACCTCATTCAAAGCAGGTCACCATGAGCGACATCACCCTCATGAGGATCTCTGACAGCGAGAAAGAGAGAATGCTCCGGGAAAGCCTCCAAAGACCAGGGCCGTATGCCGCCCTGCTGTGCAGAGCAATGATTCCCGAGTACTTGCTTGTCTCGTGGCGCGGCAACGTGTCGTACTACGGAGGACCCAATAAGGCCGCTCTCCCCAGGAACCTAATGCAACGGATTTCCAATTACCTCCAGGAGAGCTTCCTCGAGATGTCACAGGAGGATTTCTGCTCCATCCCCGGACATATAGACCGCATTTTACTCTAGCTGCTGTAGCAGTGACTAAACAGTAGAGCGGCTTGGGCAGGACAATCATGCAAAACTGGACATTGCTAGATTTTTTTTTCAATAGTTGCACTGCCCATGACTGAACAGTTAAGCGCCTAGGGCAAACTAATCATGAGAAACCCATTTTTTTAATTGTTAATATTCCTGTTCTGTTAAAAATAAATGTTTAGATGTTTACAACACTTACTGGCTGATCCTTCCCCAGATTCTGTGTCCGGGGTAACGGCTGGGGACGGTTGGTAGGGGATCTCTGTAAGGGTGATGAAGAGATCCTGGCTGTCGGGGAAACCAGCGTTGTGAGTGCTGTCGACTGCCTCGTCCACCTCTTCTCCTTCCTCATCTTCCCCGTCCGCTAACATGTCCGAGGATCCGGCCGTGGACAATATCCCATCCTCAGAGTCCACGGTCACTGGTGGGGTAGTGGTGGCGGCCGCACCTAGGATGGAATGCAGTGCCTCGTAGAAACGGGATGTCTGGGGATGGGATCCGGAGCGTCCGTTTGCCTCTTTGGTCTTCTGGTAGCCTTGTCTCAGCTCCTTGATTTTCACGCGGCACTGCGTTGCATCCCGGCTGTATCCTCTCTCTGACATGTCTTTAGAGATCTTCTCGTAGATCTTTGCATTCCGTTTCTTGGAGCGCAGCTCGGAAAGCACGGACTCATCACCCCACACAGCGATGAGATCCAAGACTTCCCGATCAGTCCATGCTGGGGCCCTCTTTCTATTCTGAGATTGCACGGCCATCACTGCTGGAGAGCTCTGCATCATTGCCAGTGCTGCTGAGCTCGCCACAATGTCCAGACAGGAAATGAGATTCAAACTGGCCAGACAGGAAAAGGAATTCAAATTCAAATTTTCCCGGGGCTTTTCCTGTGTGGCTGTTCAGAGCATCCGAGCTCGTACTGCTGTCCAGAGCGTCAACAGAGTGGTGCACTGTGGGATAGCTCCCGGAGCTATTAGCGTCGATTTCCATCCACACCTAGCCTAATTCGACATGGCCATGTCGAATTTAGCGCTACTCCCCTCGTCGGGGAGGAGTACAGAAGTCGAATTAAAGAGACCTCTATATCGAACTAAATACCTTCGCGGTGTGGACGGGTGCAGGGTTAATTCGATGTAACGGCGCTAACTTCGACATAAACGCCTAGTGTAGACCAGGCCTTAGAGAGGTTTTGTGTGCTTCAAAAAGAAATAATAGAATTTTTTGCCAACCACATGACCAAAAAGGCTTGTGAGTTTCTGGAATTTATGAATGATGTCCCCTCTATGTCACAGGTATCTTTTCTGTGCAATATTACTGGTCACTTGAATTCCCTCAACTTGCAGCTCCCAGGCCATGCAAGCAGTGTTGGAGATCTGTTTGAAAAAGTGTGTGCCTTTCAGAGCAATCCTGAAATCTTTCAGACAGTTGTAACAGGAAAGATGTTGCACTTTCCCACATTGCGTGTTGTTGCTACAAGGGAAACTTAGATGAAAACAATGCAAGAATTAAACAATCTGATGGAAAAATTTAAAATGCAATTTGAGAATTTTAAAATTCCAAGGGATTTGCTTTTATTTGTTTGTAATCATTTATCATCTCTGCCAATGGACCTTAGCCTTCTGAAGCAAAGAACATTCTTGATTCAATTGATGAAGGTGCCTTTCAATTAGAAATTTTAAGGCTCCAGAACTCAGATGTTTTGAAGTAAAAATTCAGAGAAGTAGGACTTTGTGATTTCTGGATTCAATATGCTGACCAGTGTCAGAATAGCTAGAATCTAGTTGTCTATCTTTTAATGATGTTTGGATCAATGTACCTCTGCAAATCTGGGTTTTCTACCATGGACATTATAAAAAACCAACACCACAATTGCCTGACAAATGAGCATCTTCAACCATGCATGTGCCTTGCCCGGACTTCCTATAAACCACTCTTCGCAAAGCTTGCCAGAGATCGTCGATGTCACCTCTCCCATTAGAGATTGCCACAAACACAGGTGGTAATAAACTTTGCTAAAAGATAGAAACACTAACACTTACGTTGCAATTAAGGTCTTTATTTATTGGCAGCTGAAGTTTTTATTTTATTTTATTTTGTCACCCTTCTGCACAAATGGCCTGCCTCTTATCATAAAATTCTCAAATCAGTCCACAGGTAGATCTAATTGAGTATCACTGTCTAAGAGGGTTTGTTACTAGCACCTGCCTGACCAAGTTGGAGCCAGCCAACATGGGTTTAAGCACACTGGGTCTAGTTCTGTTGTAAGTATCTGATCACTACTTATGACTACATGCGACTATATGTGTGTGATTATTGTGTAGACACTGAAGGCACGTTTGGAGCAGCTGAATAAAGACCATTTAGCCTTTGGATTTAATAAAGGAATTTATGGTTAAATTGGTGTCGTGATGATACCCTGTAATAATTCATTCCAACACCCAGTAAATTACATAACTATGATAGGCACATTTACAAACCGGGAAATAAAAATGAATTTTCCCATCCTTTCCCCCTCTGAAAGCTTTACAATACAAGTGAAGAAAAATAGTTTCAGTGCCTCCACCCCGTTCAATATTCCCATATAGTTTAATGTTTTCCCTTTTTTCTTATCTCTCTCTGGAGAGTCCTTAGCTTAACGTTTTTGTTTCCTTTTCATTCCCAATTCTGTGAAAGAACTTTAGCACGTGCAAGGAAAGGAGGAGGGCGGTGTAGAGAAACTGGCTCTCACTGCACACTACTCAGCAGAGTCGGTACCCAAATAGCAGCAGCCCCCCCTCCTCATAATGTGAGAGTGGGTCTGGGGGAGGAATACATAGTCACTTGGTGTCAGCCTGATTTAGTGCAGCTGTAATAGAAGAGGGAAAACAAGCAGCAGTTTCTCCCTCAGCAGGAGGCAGAGAAATAAAAAAAATCCGGGATAAGGACAATTGTCTTGAAGCAATTTAACAACTGTAGATGTTAATGAACAAGGCAGTGCTCAAATTCTGTAGGATAACTGGGGTGAAAACCTAGCCCCATTGAAGTCAATAGGAGTTTTGCCATTGACTTCAGTGAAGCCAGGATTTCACCTGTGTATTTACTTTAACTAGGGATAGGGAACCCTTAAATGGTTCACACTTCAGATTCAGGTTCGGGAGGCATCCAAAAATTTGTATTCTGATCTGAAATTCATCCAGAGCTCTTGAGACTACACAATTGGGCTTGACGTTTTCTGAAGAGGTTTTCTTAGGAGATTTCTCTGACGCTTCCATTTGCAGTCCTAACAGAAATGCTGCATAAATAGCCTCTCTCATGGTATTTGGCACTTTCGGTAACAGTCTCAGCTGGAAATTGGAAGTTTAAAAAAAATCCCATATCAGAATATTTCAAAACCTAACGGACAGGTTGGGAATTCCCCTGTGGTTCTAAACCTAGAACAAAGGGTGGGGAAGGGGTTGCTGCTGGTCTGTTTTACCTGAGGTTATAACTTCTCTCTTCTGCTTCCATAGACAGGAAGAAGCCATCTACTTTCAGTCGAAAATTTATATTTGTTTGTTTTAAATTTAAAAAAAGAAGAAAAAACAAACAAAAATGTAACTACAAAAGAGCGAAGTGTGTGTGTGAGCATCTCTTTTGTAACAGACTGCAACGAGTCTGAGAACAAAATGGCTACTCTTTTTACACATTGGCAGGATTCTTAGAAATATAGTATACAGATGTACCAGTTTCATAGCTACATGTATCATGGTATCCCTTCTCAGAAGGCTAAAGTATTGGTTTTGTTTTGAAGATTTTGGGGATTTGCCTATGTAACTCTGATGAAGCAATGTGCAGTCCCCATTTATTACTAGAGTCTTGTCTGACCAGTTGTTATAGGTAGAGCTGTGTGAAATTTTTTGGATGAAACTTTTTTTGCTGAAAAATGCAGATTTGGGTCAGCTGAAATCACAGGCGCTGGCTTCCTCCTTATCCTGGGGGTGCTCAACCCCCGCTTTGCTACAGGCCCTGACCCCATTCTACCCCTTCTCCCAAGCCCCTGCCCCCGCTCCAGTCCCACTATACCTCTTCCCCACCTCTTCCTGACCAGTTCTGTCCCCTCCTTTGAGCACGCCAGTCCCTGCTCTGCCCCCTCCCCTGGTGCCTTCTGCACACCACAGAACAGCTGAGCTGTGGCAGGCAGGAGGCACTGGGAGGGAGGGGGAGGACCTGACTGCCAGTGGGTGCTAAGCACCCACTCATTTTTTTTCCTGTGGGTGCTCCAGCCTTGGAGCCCTCACGGAGTAGGCATCTATAGCTGAAATATTTCATGACTTTGTGTCAAATTTACCAAATTATTTCGGATAGGGGAAAAAAACCATACCAAAACAAACAAACCTGCAAATATTGAAATGTTTTGTTCTAATATTTTCAAAATAAATATTTTGACTTTTCAATTTGAAATGACTTTTTTCATTTAAAATTTTACATCAATTTTACTTTTAAATATAAGCAACCCCAAAAACCAAAATGAAATATTTCTTTTCAGGTCAAACTAAACGTTTTGTTTGACCCAAAACATTTTGGCGTTTTTTGGTTTGCCAATTTTTTTTTTATTTCATTTTGGCTTGTCCCAAAACAGTTTTTTAAAAAAATTTTCAACTGAAAAATCAGTTATTTGCCCACCTCTATTCCTGTCCTCAAAAGCATTTGCAACCTCTCCCAGCTTGTATCATCCACAGACTTTATAAGTGTATTCTCTATGACATTAACTAAATCCTTTATGAAGATATTGAACAGAACAAGTATAAGTGCATAATACAAGTTGCAAGCTTGGATCTTAATCCAGTTATGTGACTGTCAGACACTAATTCTATTTTTGACAAATCGTTAATATTATTATAAATAATATAGTTTAAATATTTTTATAAATAACAATGTTCTGAATAACTCAAAGACAGAATCAAAGCTGAGGGAAAAAATCTTAGCTGAAATCCTGATTCTTATTTTCAGTCTTATATCTGACTTTCCAGGCGTTGATGAGTTTCAGTCAGATCCTTTTGATATCTTTCTTAGGCCCCATGACATATAAACAGTTCTGGATGTATTTAACTTTGAAATAAATGGGACTATTCATATATTTAAAGTTAAGCACGTGCATAAGGGGAGGAGGGATAGCTCAGTGGTTTGAGCATTGGCCTGTGAGGGGGTCACTTAGGGATCTAGGGCAAAAATCAGTACTTGGTCCTGCTAGTGAAGGCAGGGGGCTGGACTCGATGACCTTTCAAAGTCCCTTCCAGTTCTAGGAGATAGGATATTTTCATTAATTTAAATAAGTGTTTGCTGGATTGGGGCCTTAATATATATATATATGTGTGTGTGTGTGTGTGTGTGTGTGAATATAAAAATAGGAATGGAGAAAGAGAGATCTTAAAATCTTTTTGCTTCAACAAATTTAAGTTAACAGAAATATTGCTCATGTGTGCAGAAAAATACAACTTCATGGTGTTGCAACTGTAAAGAGATTTTTGTATTGAAAAAGCACCTTAGGAAGTTTGACTTTTTTCTAAAAAAACAATTAGTTCTCAATACTGGACATGTACCAGCAGAGGGCACTCCTAATCCTAAATAAAAATAATGTGGTTCACTAGAACAATAGTGATATAATCAGACCTGCCTAATCTGGAAACATGCTTTACATGATTTATATCCCATTGGCATCTGGATTATGAGTCAACAGATGATAAAGTCAGATATTTATGACACCTCCATTTACCACCCTTTGCAGAACAGTGCTAAATACCCTATAACTGATGCATTTGATTTAAAAGTCACTTTCAGAATACTAGCGCTAGTGATTTCTTCACAATAGAATACAGTGCTAAACTCAGGCTGTGAAGGGAGTTTGCTAAAAGAAATAATTAACAATGGGGTCTGTGTTTCTGTAGCAATGTCCTCAGCGTCCATGGAGTGTTAGTCCCAGGTCAAGATGCTATTTCTGGTTTAGTATATTATGTTGTTACTAATGAAGGCCGAGGAGTGGCTTATTTGGCTATAAGTGGGGGGAGAGGCAGCTGATGGTGTAGATGAGTGCTCTGTAGAGCTGTGAGAAAAGCTTTGCCATTCCTTTCACAATATCTTGCGTTCCTCACAACTTTTTTGCCTTATGCAACATTTCAATAAAATGGTTATTTTTTCATTGAAAAGCATGAATTACATATTTTTTACATTATATTTTTTGCTCTATCTTCATTTGAAAAGGGACTGTTTTGTCATAGAAAAAATTGTGACAAAAATTATCCCATTTTTGAGTTTTAACAAAATGCTAAAAAAACCCATCCCCAAACAAACAAACAAAAAACCCACCAGGATTTTTGAGCAGCTTTGCACGTTGTTTGCAAATAATTGCCAAACCTCTAATGGCCAGGCTCTGGGTCTGGCCAAATCTGGGCTGGAAAGGAGGGACTGTAACCTGCCTCTCTCTTCCAACCTTGACTCTACACTGTATTAGTGTAACCCTTCTACCAGGCGGAGCCGGCAGCAACCAGGGCCGGGTTCAATAACTAGAGGTTCCTTTCCATCGATACAACACAGAACCGGCTTGAGCCTCCACCCAGTAACCTGGGAAAATTACACGCCACCCCTGGGTGCCTCTGAGGGGCAATACTTCCCCACTCACAAGCACAGAGTCTGAGTGTAGAAAAGAAACTTTTAATGAAAGGAGAGAAGTCACCCGACATTAATTAGGGAAAATGCCACAAGCAGGATTCATAATCATAAAACTGTGAGCAGGACACCCACCCAGTGGGGCAAAACATTCTGCCTCATGTTCTTGAGTTCTACAACCAATAGTTCCTTTTCTGTGCCCCTCTCTGATCCCTCACCATACCCCACTCACAGTGGTTGTCCTTGGTCAGAGAGAACCTAGGATTCAGGGGCATATCTGTGTGAGTTCACCTCCCACCTGGGGAAGAAGGCACCTGGCTTGCTCCACCATCTGAACCCTTGTTCTGGCTGGCCGCCCTGCCAGCCGCTGCACCTCGATGCCTGGCCGCCCCGCCAGCCGCTCATTGCCTCACCAGCCACTCATTCTGCTCACCGACTCACCAGCCACTGGTTTGCCGGCTGACTATCAGCCACCTTCTGCTGCCACCTGCCTCTCTGCTGTGACCTCTGCACATCAGTCTCTTAGTAATTTTCAGCTCTTTGCAGGCAGGACAGAAACATAGTCCCACCACAACTGATTTCAGCTCTGATTGAGCATTTAAAATAACAAAGAGGTTCTTTATGAAGCCTATTTAGCTCTTTCTTTGAACAATGGGGAGGAACAGGTTAAACCAGACCAGGGACTCTTGAGGACAGTCCACACCTCCTGGCTGGAACACTGTGAAGATTGCATAGCAAGATATGTGGGAAGAAGGAAGGTATCCAAGTCAGGGGAATAGCAGGCATTCTGCATGGATGTCCCAGGATCTTAGGGATGGAAATGCCGGTGAATCTTTGGGCTGGGCTTTGTGTTTCTTCCAAATGTTCCCATCTAGTCTGCAGTGCTCAGGGAAGAGCGTCTTGCTCTGTGTGTGCATGACCCTGATTCTCTGCTTGTGGTTTCCTCTTAACACTCCAAGGATTTCTGATTTCCACGTTGAAGTATGGACCCAATTTCACCTTAATGATTTATGGGCTGTTTGTTCATGGTTCCTTTGCTTTGCCATTCAGTTCAGTTTCAGTGTTTTGCCATTTGCTTCAGCTTTGATGTCACTGTGAAACAGCTTCAGAGAAATGGGGAAAGTCACCTGAAGGAAAATGTTTTCAGCATTCTCCTTCTGCTATGTAATATTGCACATGGGATGGGGATATCATTTCTAAGGTATTGCTACACATAGGGCCAGATTCTGGTCCCAGCTCTGTCTGCTTTGTGTTGCTCTGGTCGTGCAAAGCAGTTGGAAATCCATCTTAACTGACTGTCAGAAGACTCCCACTTTGGTAGGAGAATCCCCATGTGGGGTATGGCTGACGTAGCTGCTCCTGTGCCATCCCTTTCCTGGCCCCTCAGGATGCTGGGAGTGTGTACAGTCTCCAGCTGTTCACCAGCTGCAGGAAAGGCCCTGTGGGGCCTTGGACATGTTTATCTGAGGGCAAATATGCACGTCTCAAGATCCATGAGTTTAGGGCCAGGATTCACTGTGGACCATCAAGCTCTATGTGATTAGAAGAGCATAGTTCTGCCCCTTTGGCATCACCTCTAATTCCTCCCTACAACGGATAGTGCAATCAGTTTTCCGTGACTCAAGATAGCAGATTGTTTTGTATTATTTTTTCTCTGCACTTTTTTTTGCATACGAGAAAGTTATGGCTCAGAGTGAGTATTATTGCTTGGCTAGGAAGTTATTTTAATCTCACTTCAGCAAGGTCCGGTGTTGACTGTACACTTTAAAAGTACTTCTCTTATCTATTTTCCTTCTTTTCATATCCTCTTCACACTCTGTGACACCTTCACAAGATTCCTCGAATGCCTGCCTGCTGAGAGAAGTTCTGCAGAGATTTTTGCTGTGCTCGAGTCAAGGGCATGAGTCATGACTCATGAGACTGCCACCACATCAGGTCATAGGACCACTTTCTTCACTCATCTCCTGGGAAAGTCCTGTTCAGTGTATGAAAATGATACAGGCAACTGGATTCTTTGAAATTCTATGACAAAGACCACAGGATTAGCTTAATGAAATAATTCCACTTGTAGGCAGATTTAAGCTGTTGAAGTCTGGATTTTCCAAGTCCCCAATATCACATGACTGTGGCTTAAAGCTAGTTGAAAATTTTTGAAATGTTGTCAGATATGTCATGATAACTGTTTGCTGTCTTTCAACCAGGTAGTCCCATGGTCACTTTTTTTTTTAAAAATCTTTGAAATGTAGACAAAAAATGTTTGCAAATGTTTTTGCAAATGTGTCTATATTATTTTATTGAGCTCTGAGGCTATAGTATTTTTTTTTTTTAAGTTTGTTCACTTCCATTTGGAATAATCCTGAAAATGGAGCTTGTGTAAATGAGTCTTAATTTGCACAAAAGGAGGTAACTTTTCTTTTCTCACCACCGAGTACTGTAGTTGATTAGCTACATCCCTTTGTCCAGTATGAATAGCTGCTGATCATCCATATGTGGATTGGATATCTCTAGAAAGAATAATGGCAAACATTTTTCCACTCACCAGACTGCTAGCTCTCAGCTGTCACCTCATAACTATAAATAATAGCTTTGAGGCTAGGTATATTTCAGATACAGGCACAGAAGGAGAGAGAAAATAGAGTCATTTCCCCTCCTCCTCCCCCCCGGCCCTCCCGTATCACTGGCCTACTATTGTTCCTCTGTGGTCAGTGGCAGGACGTACAAGTAGTGTTTGAGATTCCATAAGAACCTGTTTTGTATTTGTGCTAGGCCAACATCATGTGCTGTTCAACTGATTAGAGGGATGGTAATGATGACTAGCAGCTTACTCGGGAAAGAGAGAAGACAAGGCTTTTCATAATTAATAAACAGATTAAACTAAAACACAAAATCCTACCGATACTTAAAACAAATTATTTACCTATCTCAGATGCGGTTTGCCACAGTAAAGGTGCAAATGGAAATGCGAAAGCACTTTGGAAGGTTTGATTCCATCCAAAATCTGTAACAAACATTGAGAACATTTTAACTGGAAACTGAACTTTAGCCGCTTTGTGAGTCTCTTAGATGTTAACACATCTATTGGAGAAATACTGTATTGCTGTGCCTTTTCCTCAGTGCATTTGCAGGAAATGCCGCCAGTAATGGTCTCCAGTCTAAAACATAAAAGGGTCTCACGGTAAAAGAAGCAGCATGTGTAAGGCTAACTATTTTTTTAAGCTACTGTTTTTCTTCTTTCCCTCTTTTAATACATTTGAATAAAGAACTTTGTTTTGTTTTTCTTCAAGATCACTTTTTGATGTACAATTTTTTCTGGCTGATAGCCCCTGGTCCCCAAGGCATCACTGGAGCACAGCACTCTGGTCATGTGCCCTCTGCTCATGCACATGGGGTGGCATAAAGCTGACTATGCCACCTAGGGATTCCACTGCTCTGGAGAAGGCCTCAGCTGCCCTATTAGGGCATCTTTACGACCCTTCCGCTCCACCGGATGTTTATCAGGTAATTATGGAAAGTAGTGCCTAACTGATTGTTCAAGTTCACTGAAATACATAGGCAACAAAGCAATAAAATTGGAGGCATTTTTGCTGTAAGCTCCAAATCTGTTATTTAGCTGCATGAGAACAGCATCTTTAAATGGAAGAAATAGTCAAAGTCTTTAGTGACTTTATGGCTGCAACTGCCAGTGCTACTTCTATGGTATATTGGGGTTTTTTTCATTCACTGTAAATTAGGAGCAAGTTGTAAAAGTTGCATGTAAAACTGAAATATCTTCATTTAAAAATGGAAAAAACAAACCCGTTTCTCCTGTTGATCTAGGAGCTCAAGATCATAGAAATAGTAATATTGTTGTTGTATTCTGCATCTGAATCAATGAAAATTAACATTTTGGTATTATTCCCAGCTAAATTAAGATGACTTGGTGATGAGAAGAAATGTATTTTCTACTGTTAAAGTGATTTCCTACCAGCTCATATTTATGATAAGATGGAGTATTCAGGCATAGAGGAACTGGATGTTTATAACAACATGCATAATCATTGGTTGAAAACCTTTGAATGATTTTGTAATATGCTGTGTGTTTTTTATAAATATAACAAACTATTTTCAAAGATAAATATTTATTAGCTGGTTTGAATTGATTCTTGTATTTCCACCTGAAGACTTTAGTAAAGGGAAAGATACTTAAATTGCTCATGCGCTCTTATATGTTGTACCTTCTTTTTTGTTTTGTATTCATATTTTTCTTCTTTTCCTTTTTCCTTAAGAGAATTGTTTGAACAAAATATAAACAAAATGGTTAGATATAAATTTCATTAGCAAAGGGCCAATGGTATCTATGTATATTACAGTAAGATCATAGAAGCTTAGGTCTGGTCCTTTGTCTATAACTGAGATCCACTTGGAAGGATCTGGAAAGCTAAGAGGTTGCAGGGTTAGCTTGGCATCAAATATCAAGGCACTGAAGCCCTGATCCAGCAGGCCATCCTTATTTAACAAAGCACTTAAGCACATATTGATCTCTAGGCATGTGTTAAGTTCCATTGACATCAATGGGACTTAAGTAGATAGAATCATAGAAGTGTATGACTGGAAGGGACTTCAAGAGGTCTTCTAGTCCGATCCCCTGCACTCAAGGCGGGACTAAGTATTATCAGATTCTAGACCATCTTTACTTTAAGCACATACTTAAGTGTTTTGCTGAAAGGGGATGGTATTAAGTGCCTACTTAAATGCCTGGCTGAATTGGGGCCTGATCTCTCTTTTATCCCACTGGCCTGCTCCAATTGCAAAACTTCACTCACTACTCTGTCACTCATATTGGCATGAAATTCTGGTTTCTTCCTCCATAGCATTTCCTTTTCACTCTGCTAGCCAGATCTATCACATGGTCCCCATTATCACTCACACATGGTCTTCATTAGCACTTCATTGCTCCACATTACAAAGTCTAATACCCGGTTGGTTAATTTAATGCTTTCAATGAAAGTGCTTATCTATTTATTGTTTTCTGCAACTTTGGAGTCCACTTATTGGGAAAGTGATTCCAGTAAAACAAATGCTCAAGATTCTGTTCACAGTTCAAATTATTTTGAGATTCAGTACTTTCACAATGACTCTGTCATATTGGTTGCATGTACTTTTGCAGCATTATTACAATATTATGCAGTGAACCTTTCCGAGTGATACTACTAATGATCAGCTTTTCCATTATAAAACACTCTTTTAGAATTTGGAACTCAACAGTGGGGGAAAAAATCATTCCAATATTAAATCTAGCACACAAGCCTTCAACCTAGGAATATGTTTGTATCTTAAATTGAGATGGGAATCAGTTGAGTTGTTTTCATTTTGATGGAGGAGGAAATTTTTCTTTTCTGGTTTCAATGTTTTTTGCTCCTTTAGTGCAAATTGCACTGCTTCTTTTAAAACAACTGACAATTACTCAGGGCCAAATTCTGCCCTTGGATGTACATGATCAGTTCCCAATGACTTCAGTGGGAGCTCTGTTTGTCATTCTGAGAGTGGAAGTTTGCCTTTATTTCCTAAAGCCATTTTAATACAGCCACAAAATATTTACAAATGACAGTAGAACTTTTTCTTCTCAATATTTAATTGAAGCTTGGGACCCAATTCCTTTATTCTTAGGGAAAAATCTTTTTTCCTTAACTGTATTGCGTCTAATGAAAAGAAAAAGAAAATAGAATCTCTCTTTGCCCAATTGAAATCATTTTAAACATATAATGAAAAGCAAGGAACTTACCAGTTAAGTCTGAAACATAACGTTGTCTGTTTCCCACATTCTTTAGCCAAATTGCAATGAACTGTTAAATCATTCTTGATGTGTTTTGTTATATTGAGGTATTCATAGATTTTTTAAGGCCAGGAGGGACCATTATGATCCTCTAACATGATTTCCTGCATAACAACACAGGCCATCAAGCCTCACCCAATAATCTCTGCATCAAGTCTATAACTTCTGTTTGTGCTATGACATATTTTTTACAAAGACATCAAGTCCCAGTGTAAAGACTTCAAATGATAGAGATTCCACCATGACCTTTGTAAAATTATTCCAATGGCTAAGTACCTTCACTTAAAAATTTTCAACTTATTTCTAGTCTGAATCTGAAATCCACTGCGGAGTCTGTTGTCATGCAACTGTGCAGAACCATTAATCATCTCCTGCTATAGAGGACTGTGACTTTTAGCAATATGCAGGACATAGTGAATGGCTCTGCAGCTATGGGGTTCCCGAATTGCAGTGGATCAATAGATGGCATGCATATCCCTATTTCACCAGACCACTTTGCAGCTGAGTAGGAAAAGCTACAACAGAAAGAGCTACTTTTCTATGGTTATGCAAGCATTGATGGATCACCTTGGACACTTCACCGATATCAGTGTGGGCTTGTCAGGAGAGGTGCATGATGCTTACATCTTTAAGAACACAGGACTGTTCAGAAAACTACAAGCAGGGACTTTCTTTCCCGATTTGGTGGATTACCATGGGGAGTGCTGAAATGCCAGCAGTGATCAAGCCTATCCCTTGATCCCCTGGCTCATGAAGCCGTACACTGGCCACCTCAACAGCACCAAGGAATGATTCAACTACCAGCTCAGCAAGTGCAGAATGACAGTTGAATGTGCTTTGGCTCATTTGAAAGGTTGCTGGCATTGTTTACTCACAAGATTGGACCTCAGTGAGAAAAATATCCCAATGGTTATAGCTGTCTGCTGTGTCCAGCATAATATCTGTGGAGCAAAGGGGGGAAAGTTTCTGCCAGGGTGGAGGGCAAAGGTGGAGCAGCTGTCTGCTGAGTTTGAACAGCCAGATACAATGACTATTAGAAGAGCTCAACATGGAGCTATACAGCTAAGGCAGGCTTTGAAAGACCATTTTAATAGTGAGCCAGAGTAATGTGTGGTGTTGTAGTGTGCTCTGTCTGGCTCTGCTGTTTTCTGGCCTGGTAGGAATTGTGTGGTGATTACTGTACATGTAGGAATATAACACTGTCATACATCTATTATTTAGTTTATGACTGATCCTATGAGTTGTGTGACACTGTGCAGTAACAGGTATTTGGTTGCTTTCAGAACAGCTGAGCACTCGGCAGCATATGTTGTGAACTAATAAAGAGAAATTATGTTCCAAATAATAAAATTTTATTGTGTAACAAAATCAGTGCAAAAAAGCTCATGCAATTTTAAAACAAAAACATTAAAATTAATAAATTAATAGAACAGAGCTTAGGAAGGGGAAAGAACATTCATGTCCATTTCAGCTACCCATACACCAACTGTGGCTTTCACAGGTCAGTGTTTGTGAAGCTGTGATTGTCTTTAATGTCCCCCAGGGTGGAGTGGTAAGGGTAGTGCAGTGAGCCCTGATGCCATGTGTTGCAAGGGATATAAGGAGTTCCCGATATTGAGTTCTCAATGGACTGCAGAGGGAAGCGAACCTTGGGTTGTTGAACCTGCAGGTCCACCAGTGTCTGCAGCATCTCTGTTAGCTGCATGAGAAGCCCCATTATGTCCCAGTGCATCTCCCTCTCCTTTTCCTGCTAGGACTCCTGGACCTTTCTGCTCTCCGCTCTTTCCTTCTACAGGTTGTCAGCAATGTCCATCCTCCAGGCTCTGTGCTCATGGTCTGATGCAGCAATGGCTTGCAGGATCTTATTGAACATGTCAGCCTGATTCATCTTCTTTCTCCTCCTTATCTGGTTCAGGCGTTCTGTGGGTGAGGAGGGAGGGGATTCTGAAGGTCACAATGGCAGCAGCTACAGCTAAAACATACAGAGGTACCATTGTCAGTGTATTCACTATGGAAAGTGAAACTTAAGATGCCAAACTTGCTCCCCTAAAGTTTTAGGCACTACACTTTCACTTCTGCTTGGATTGCTTGTGCACGGCTCCAGTCACAGCTCTAGGGTTGCCAACTGTCTAATCACACAAACCCAAACACCCTTGCCCCACCCACTGCCCTGCCCCTTTCCCAAAGCTCTGTCCTGCTCACTCCATCCCCCCTTCCTCCGTCGCTCACTCTCCCCCATTCTCACTCACTTTCACTGGGCTGCGGCAGGTGGTTGGGATGTGGGATGGAGTACGGGCTCTGGGCTGGGACCAAGGGGTTAGGAATGTGGGAGGGGGCTCCAGGCTGAGTCTGGGGCAGGGGGTTGGGGTGCAGGAGGGGGTGTGGGGTGCAAGCTCTGGGAGGGAGCTCAGGCCTGGGGCAGGGGGTTGGGGTGCAGGAGGGAGTTTGGGGTGCTGGCTCTGGGAGGGGGCTCAGGGCTGGGGCAGGGGGTTGGGATGTAAGAGGGAGTTTGGGGTGCTGGCTCAGGGCTGGGGCAGGGGGTTGGAGTGTGGGAGGGGGCGAGGGGTGTGGACTCCAGCTGGCAGCTCAGTGGAACTAAGGCAGGCTCCCAGCCTGCTCTGGTCCCATGCCGCTCCTAGAAGCGGCCGGCACATCCCTGTAGCCCCTGCGGGAGGGCAGGGGGCGGGCTACGTGTGCTGCCTCTGCCTGCAGGCACCACCCCTGGAGCTCCCATTGGCCGCAGTTCCTGGCCAACAGGAACTGCAGAGTCGGCGTTCGGGGCGGGGGCAGCATGCAGAGACCCCCTGGGCTTCCCCTACAGGGGCTGCAGAGATGTGCTAGCTGCTTCTGGGAGCGGCATGGAGCAGGGGCAGGCAGGGAGCCTGCCTTAGCCCCGCTGCACCACCAGACTTTTTCTGGCCTAAAATCTCCCGGTTTGGCTTCAGTAGCCTCTGGAAGATAAAGCCTGATTCTGGGAGACGCCCAGCGAAATCAGGAGGGCTGGCAACCCTACGCAACACCAGACATAGTGAGAATAACTGGTGAGGATTGGGGAAATGAGGATGAAATTGCTTGGTTGCATAAATCTAGTAGCATAGGGGACTGACACTGAATACTGGTACCGTGTTTAGCTGATATCTTACTCCTGAGGGTAACGAAAACAGAGAGAGCACCGCTACTGCTCATATCCCAAAGCTGCCCAGACCTGTATGTTGCTAGCTTGTGTACTGCAATGATGCCTGCTGAGCTATTTCCACTGCACAAGGCAAATCAGGATATGAACTGTTTACATAAATTCTTTGGATGAATCCACAAAACCCACCAATCACCAAATTTAAATTCAAGCTCACAGTCTAGTTGTCAAAGGCATGCCAGATCCTTCTGTGGTTTACAGTTACACCAAATTAAAATAAACTCTTAATACTATTTCATGTTTAATTGACTTCAGATAATCCCAAAATAACCAGAAAATGTTCTCTCACACTTTGATTTTCTTTGCATTTGAATTTGCTAGACTAAATACTGCAAATCTTGTGGTTTGCTTCAGTCACTGATTTTGCTAATATAATAATAAATGTCATGCCCCTTTCAGATAAGGGGCAAGAGAAATATTTTTTATGTAAGCATATTGGTTCTGATTTAGCCACATTTTCACTGCCGTTACTGTCCGGGACCCTGATCCTCCAAGTAATGCTGAAAGTGGCCTGAAAAAAGTGCGTGTATTTGGGGCGTGTGGGTGGTATCATAATCTGGGAGCAGCAGCTTCGATAAGACAGTACAAAAGTGCATCCCTCAGTGACCTTGCTCAATTTTTTATTTTGTTTTTTGCAGGGTCTACAACTCCTTGCAATTCCACTTCCCTCCACTTTAAGTACTACCTTCAAGTTGTTTCATACAGGTGGACTCCTGTGCCTACAAAGGACCCCATTGTCTTCAGTGCAGATGTTTACTTGTGAGCACCAGTGGCTTGCAGGATCAGGGCTCTGAGCTTCTAGGAAAAAGGTATCCAATATGCATATTAGGCTTTGAGGATAGGCCAGACCCTGACTCAGCCAATTATTTGCAGCTGGATTAGAATGTGCCTATCTACTCAGAATGTGGCTTTCTGTCAAAAGTAACCAGTATGGAACTCATTGCAGCCAGGGACGGCTCTAGCTTTTTTGCCGCCCCATGCACGGCAGGCAGGCGGTTTTTGACGGCATGCCTGCGGGAGGTCCCCGGTCCTGCGGCTTCGGTGTACCTGCCGCCAAATTGCCGCCGAATCCGCGGGACCGGCGGACCTCCCGCAGGCATGCTGCCGAAGGCTCCCTGGCTGCCGCCGCCACAGCAACCGGCAGGCCACCCCTGCAGCTTGCCACTCCAAGCACGCGTTTGGAGCGTTGGTGTCTGGAGCCGCCTCTGATTGCAGCCCTCTCAAACATAGCAAGAGGCAGGCTTTGCCCTTCAGTTAAAAGCATTCTAGTATGCACAGGTTCTGGTGTTTGTATTTACATTTAATAATGGTTTTCATGGACTTTAAAAAAACAAAAACAGGCTCCCAGAACTAAAGCAGACGTGCTATATATTCAAAAGAAATATACTAGAAAGAAAGTAACCTCTTTTTCTGAGAATTATTTTCTTGTTTACTAAAGGTATACATTGGAAAGAAAATTATAAATGACAGTGTTAATTGTACTGAACCATTGTTAACAGAGTGGCTGGGCTCTTCTGCTGACCCAACTTGTTAGCAAGTAAGTGTTAGACCCTGTATAAAGTTGCTGACTTGTCTTCAAAGAGAATCACGCAAGTGCTTACTATATACTACTTGCATTTGGGAAGAAATTTTAGACAGAGTCTTAGGCTGGGTCTACACTACCCGCCTGAATCGGCGGGTAGAAATCGACCTCTCGGGGATCGATTTATCGCATCCCGTTGGGACGCGACAATCCATCCCTGAATCGACGCTCTTACTCCACCAGCGGAGGTGGGAGTAAGCGCCGTTGACGGGAAGCCACAGAGGTCGATTTTGCCGCCGTCCCTACAGCGGGGTAAGTCGGCTGCGATACGTCGAATTCAGCTACGCTATTCGCGTAGCTGAATTTGCGTATCTTAAATCAACCGCCCCCTGTAGTGTAGATGTAGCCTAACACCTTTGCTTTGTGTTTAAGTCGGTGGTGCAGCGGGGCTAAGGCAGGCTCCCAGCCTGCTCTGGTCCCATGCCACTCCCAGAAGCAGGAGCATGTCTACACTTAGAGCTGGAGGTCTGACTCCCAGGTCGAGGAAACATACCTGAACTAGCTCTGATCAAGCTACCATGTTAAAAATAGAGTGTAATCTCAGCAGCATGAGTGGGGGGAGGGGCTAGTTGCCCTGAATATGTAGGAGTCCTCGGGGTGGCTAGCCCTTCCCACCACTTGTGCCCCCATGGGTACATTGTATTTTACCATGCTAGCTTGATCAAAGCTAGTGCTGGTATAGCTCCTTGAACCAGACTCCCAGCTCCAAGTGCAGACATATCCTACTCCATAGAAACAACACCCCACTTGCTAGATTTTACAACCTCTTCACCCTTGTGCACAGGATGCCATCTAACACTATACTTCTACGTGCCTATCATTTAAACCAACAGACTACTCTCATCTCCCATCTCACCAGTGAGAATCCCTATGGCAAGAAGATGCTTGTACTCTGCCATTAAAACAACCTACATACTGGATCCCTCAAGTTACACATGCCCCTTTTCCCTTTGATCCTTTGAGGGGGCAGGAAATGGGTTTAGATCTCCCCTACAGAAGGGCAGCTTCCCCCCGCCCCTGATCTCCTCGTAACACAATCACAGCTTTGCTGAGATGCTGTAATACAATACAGCTACACCTAACTTAGTGAATGCTGCTGAAGAGCATCCAAATAAATCCTAGTGTCTATTTCCAGCTCTGAGGGGATAGAATTAAGATTGTGTTGGCACGAACCTGAAATCTGCATTTCCTGATTTTCAAAGGCTTCGGTTTTGCTGAACTCAACAAAAGATCTGAGAAACCACCATGCAATCTTAACTCCAAGTTAACGAAGCTTTTTGTCAGTGAATTCCACTTATGAGGCACCATCCTTTTCCAGTGGATCTATTTGAATCTGCTAAGTGACTTATAGATCCTCATTGCATTCAGCTGTGCCACTATTCTTTTCCTCATTAACTTAGACCAGCGGTTCTCAAACTGTGGGTCAGGACCCCAAAGTGGGACATGAGCCCATTTTAATGGGGTCACCAGGGCTGGTTTAGACTTGCTGGGTTCTGGGGCTGAAGTTCAAGCCCAACTACCTGGGGCCAAAGCCTGAGGGATTCAGCCCTGGGTGGTGGGACTCAGGTTACAGGCCCACTGCCTGAGGCTGAAGCCTTTTGGCTTTGGGCCCCCCCCACTGGGGCCACAGGGCTCAGGCTTTGGCTTTGGACCCTTCACCTAGGGCAGTGGGGCTCAGGCTTCAGTTCTTCCTCGTAAGGTCATGTAGTAATTTTTGTTGTCAGAAGGGAGTCGCGGTGCAATGAAGTTTGAGAACACCTGACAAATTCTCACAGAACTAGCTTGTTTCATAAGTTTGTGTCCTCTAGTGGTGACAAAAGCTTTCCTCTAAGGCTATTAAGTAAAATTTGTGGTCCATAGCAATGTACAAGAGCTTCTTTTCTTATTTAGAGTCTTATCTATAGTAATGCAGGTAGTTTAGAGCCAGCCATAACAGTTGGGGATTGGTCTTGCTTTGAGCAGGGGGTTGGACTAAGAGCTACTACACTAAGGGTATGTCTACACTATGGGATTAATCCGAATTTATATAATTCAAATTTTGGAAATAGATTGTATAAAGTCGAATGTATGCGGCCACACTAAGCACATTAATTCGGCAGTGTGCGTCCATGTACTGGGGCTAGCGTCGATTTCTGGAGCATTGCACTGTAGGTAGCTATCCCATAGCTATCCCATAGTTCCTGCAGTCTCCTCCACCCATTGGAATTCTGGGTTGAGATCCCAATGCCTGATGGGGCCAAAAACATTGTCGCGGGTGGTTCTGGGTACATCTTCCCCCCTCTTCAGGGAAGCAATGGCAGACAACCGTTTCACGCCTTTTTCCTGGGTGAACGGTGCAGATGCCATACCACGGCAAGCATGGAGCCCGCTCAGCTCAAGACAGCAGTCATGAACATTGTAAACACCTTGCGCGTTATCGTGCAGTTTATGCTGAACTAGAACCTGCAAAACCAGGCGGCGAGGAGTAGGCTACGGCAGCGTGGCGGCGAGAGTGATGAGGACATGGACATGGAATTCTATCAAACTGTGGGCCCCAGTGCTTTGGAGATCATGCTATTAATGGGGCAGGTTATAGCCATGGAACGCCGATTCTGGGCCCACGAAACAAGTACAGACTGGTGGGACCGCATAGTATTGCAGGTGTGGGATGATTACCAGTGGCTGCGAAACTTTCGCATGCATAAGGGTACTTTCTTGGAACTTTATGACTTGCTTTCCCCTGCCCTGAAGCGCCAGAATATCAAGATGAGAGCAGCCCTCACAGTTGAGAAGCGAGTGGCGATAGCCCTGTGGAAGCTTGCAACGCCAGACGGCTACCGGTCAGCTGGGAATCAATTTGGAGTGGGCAAATCTACTGTGGGGGCTGCTGTGATGCAAGTAGCCAAAGCAATCACTGAGCTGCTACTACAATAGGTAGTGACTCTGGGAAATGTGCAGGTCATAGTGGATGGCTTTGCTGCAATGGGATTCCCTAACTGTGGTGGGGCAATAGATGGAACCCAAATCCCTATCTTGGCACCGGAGCACCAGGATACCCAGTACATAAACCGCAAGGGGTACTTTTCAATGGTGCTGCAAGCACTTGTGGATCACAAGGGACGTTTCACCAACATCAACGTGGGCTGGCCGGGAAGGGTTCATGACGCTCACGTCTTCAGGAACAGTAATCTGTTTAAATGGCTGCAGCAAGGGACTTACTTCCCGGACCAGAAAATAACCATTGGGGATGTTGAAATGCCTATAGTTATCCTTGGGGACCCAGCCTACCCCTTAATGCCATGTCTCATGAAGCCATACACAGGCAGCCTGGACAGGAGTCAGGAGCTGTTCAACAACAGGCTGAGCAAGTGCAGAATGGTGGTAGAATGTGCATTTGGCTGTTTAAAAGGTCGCTGGTGCTCATTACTGACTCGGTCAGACCTCAGCCAAACCAATATCCCCCTGTTATTGCTGCTTGCTGTGTGCTCCACAATCTCTGTGAGAGTAAGGGGGAGACCTTTATGGCGGGGTGGGAAGCTGAGGCAAATCGTCTGGCTGCTGATTATGCGCAGCCAGACACCAGGGCGATTAGAAGATCACACCAGGAAGCGCTGCGCATCAGAGAAGCTTTGAAAACCAGTTTCATGACTGGTCAGGCTACGGTGTGAAATTTCTGTTTGTTGAAAACCCACCCCCTTGATTGACTCATTCCCTGTAAGCAAACCACCCTCCCCCTTAAATCACAGCTTGCTTTTAAAGGAAGTAAAGTCACTGTCATTTAAAAATCATGTATTCTTTATTAATTTTTTATAAACATAGCGAGAGAATCGACAAGGTAACCTGGGTGAGGTTTGAGAGGAGGATAGGAGGGAAGTAAAAGGCCACTGAAAAAATTCAATATAATGACAGCCTTTTGGTTGGGCTGTTCACTGGGGTGGAGTGGGAGGGTGCACGGAGCCTCCCCTCCCGCATTCTTACACGTCTGGGTGAGGAGGATATGGAACATGGTGAGGGGGGGAGGGAGGTTATACAGCGGCTGCAGCGGCAGTCTGGTATCCTGCTGCCATTCCTGAAGCTCCACTAGACGCTGGAGCATGTCCGTTTGATCACGCAGCAGCCCCAGTGTTGCAGCCTGCCACCTCTCATCTCGAGCGTCCCTCATGACCTCACGTTCACTGGCATCTTTCCTGTATTTAGATACCATGTCTTTCCACTCATTCAAATGAGCTCTTTCATTGCGGGTGCATTCCATTATTTCCGAGAACATCTCGTCTCGCGTCCTCTTTCTCCGCCGCCTTATCTGAGATAGCCTTCGGGATGGAGAAGGGAGGCTTGAAAAATTTGCAGCTGCTGGAGGGAGGGATGAAAAAAAGGAGAGAAGTTTTTAAAATGATACATTTTACAGAACAATGCTTATACTCTTTCATGGTGAACAACACTATTCACATTACATAGCACATGTGATTTCAGTACAAGGTCGCATTTTCCATCTTAATATTGAGTGCCTGTGGCTTTGGTGTTAGAGATCACAGACGCAGGTCCGGGCAACAGAATTCAGCTTGCATGCGGCCATGGTAAGCCATTGTCTTTCGGCTTCTGCGCCCTCCTTTCCCACATACCAAGCAAAGCCCGTTGACTGCTGTGGTTTTCCTGTTAACCTTCAGCAGCAGAAAACAAACTAAAGCCCCCCTCCCCCATCCAATTCTCTGGGACGATCGCTTTATCCCTCCCCCCACCGCGTGGCTGGTATCAGGGAAGATCCCTGCAGAAACCAAACTAACCCCCCGCTCCCCCACGCCATGAATTATCTGGGATGATCGCTGTACCCCCTCCCCCCACCGCGTGGCTGGTATCAGGGAAGATCCCTGCTAGCCAAACGTGAAAAGCTCAGGGCCAATTGCCCCCCCCCCCCCCGGCACTTGGCTAACTGCAGGGAAGGATTTCTTTTCAGCCACAGGCAAACAGCCCAGTAGGAACGGCCACCTCTGTCCCCTTAATTCAATTCACGTATTTCAACCAGGTTACCATGAGCAATATCACTCTCCTGAGGATTACACAGTGAGATAAAGAACGGATGTTGCTTGAATGCCAGCAAACACCAGGAACCATACGCTGCCAGGCTTTGTCATGCAATGATACCAGATTACTTGCTACTAGCATGGCGTGGTCAAGTGTCCTACCACGGAGGACGGAATAAGGCTGCACTGCCCAGAAACCTTGTGGCAAGGCTTTTGGAGTACCTCCAGGAGAGCTTCATGGAGATGTCCCTGGAGGATTTCCGCTCCATCCCCAGACACGTTAACAGACTTTTCCAGTAGCTGTACTGGCCGCAAATGCATCCCAAGTCCTCAGGGCAAAGTAATCATTAAAAAACGCTTGCTTTTAAAACAAGTTTTATATTTTAAAAGGTAAACTCACCTGAGGTGATGGGTCATGGTCTTGGATACTGGCTTGGGAGGGTTGGGAGGGTACTGCAGTCAGGCTGAGAAAAAGATCCTGGCTGTTGGGGAGAATGGAGTACTGTGTGCTCTCCACAAGCTCGTCCTCCTCCTCCTCCTCTTCCCCGTCCACAGAATCCTCAGGTGTAGCTGATGAGATTACCCCCACTTCGGAATCCACTGTCAGAGGTGGGGTAATGGTGGTGGCCCCGCCTAGAACTGCATGCAGCTCGGCGTAGAAGCGGCATGTCCGCGGCTCTGACCCGGAGCCTCCTTTGTTTTTTGATAGGCTTGTCTGAGCTCCTTGACTTTCACGCGGCACTGATCTGAGTCCCTGTTGTGGCCTCTCTCCATCATGCCCTTGGAGATTTTTTCAAAAGTTTTGCCATTTCATCTTTTCGAACGAAGTTCTGCTAGCACTGAATCCTCTCCCCATATAGCAATCAGATCCAGTACCTCCCATACGGTCCATGCTGGTGCTCTTTTTTGATTATCGGCCTGCATGGTTACCTGTGCTGATGAGCTATCTGTAGTCACCTGTGATCTCCACGCTGGGCAAACAGGAAATAAAATTAAAATGTTCGCAGGGCTTTTCCTGTCTACCTGGCCATCGCATCCGAGTTCAGATTGCTGTCCAGAGCGGTCACAATGGTGCACTGTGGGATAGCTCCTGGAGGCCAATACCATTGAATTGTGGCCACACTAACCCTAATTCGAAATGACAATATCGATTTTGGCGCTACTCTGCTCGTCAGGGTGGAGTACAGAAATCGATTTTAAGAGCCCTTTATTTCGAAATAAATGGCTTCGTTGTGTGGACGGGTACAGGGTTAATTCGATTTAATGCTGCTAAATCTGAATTAAAGTCATAGTGTAGACCAGGCCTAAAGCAGAAAAACAGGCTCAGGCAGTGAGAAGATGAAATTCTAGAATGCAGGGGGTCAGAGCACTCTAGTTTTGATGGATGTTATTGATTCCAATTATACATAGTCTATCTATCCTAAGAACAGGCATCTTAAAGTGAAAGAAAATAAAATATTAGCAGTTGAGTTAATGTAAATTCAGAGCACTCTAGGAAATTCATACATTTGTTTGCTTGTATGCTACCTATAAGCTACCTACTGTTAATAACTTGTGCCTTTGAGGTTATTGATACAACCTGAGACTTTCTTGCATACCGAGGAAAAAATTACCTTTCCAGAGATATATGACATATACTTCTGTTTCTGATTTAACAGGGAAAAATCAAGTTTGAATATGTCATTCAGATGGCTCTTGTTCTTTAATTCCCACTCTCCATTCCTTACGATTATAGTGCTATGGGGCGCATTATCCTTTCAAAAGACATCTCTTCTTAACAGAAATTACTCAAATATCTGTAAAGCTTTTAAAAATAGGAATAGAAGGCCAGATCCTAAGCAAACTGTACACATAAATTGGCAGGGCTTCACTGAAATCAGTGGAATTTTATCATTTTACATTGGTTGAGGATCTGGCCCATGCTATTTACTTATTGATGCTGTTTAACATTTAATAATCAAGTGTGTTATGGTAGTGCCTAAGGACCAACCAAGAACAGGGCCCCATTGTGGTAGGCACATTGTACCAACACACAGTAGTAGGGCAGAGAAAGTCCAGTCAGAACTGTAGGAAGTTCTCTGAATGGTCAAAGGTCCCTGCTGTGGCTGGTCTGCTCCAGCTGGCTCCTCTCTGCAGTTTTTCTTCAATGCCACATAGGCAGAGAGGAGGCACCACCAGGGTCCCAGTTTCCCCCATGTGCATGCGGGCAGCTTTTCAGCACAATTCTGGATCCAGAAGGGAGGGGTGACCCCTGTTGCACCCCATTTTATCCCATCCCGCTCAACACAGCAGTCCCTGCTTTAGCAGCTTCTGTAGCTGCTCTAACTGGAGTCTGGCTGATTTCTCTGCAATTTTTCTGCAAGGCCATATGGTGGTGGGGGATAAGGTGAGACATCACCTGAATCCAGTATATATTTTTGTCAGACCAGAGACCATATATGGGCAGAGGCAGATGTTCATTGAGTGACCTTGTGTAGTATATGAAGGCCCAAAACTGATTCCAAGAGGGGATTGTTATTCCGGTACAGGTTCACCTAGGGTTGCCAGATGTCTGGTTCGAAAAGGTACCCTGGCTGCTCTGGTCAGTGCTGCTGACCGGGTCATTAAAAGTCCAGTTGGCAGGGCTGTCAGGCTCCCTACTTGGCTCTGCACAGCTCCCGGAAGCGGTGACATGTCCCTGTGGCTCTGAGGCACAGGGGCGGCCAAGGGGAATACGTGCGCTGCTCCCGCCTGTGCACCGGCTCCTGACCTCCCATTGGCCAGGAACTGCAGTCAATGGGAGCTGTGGGGGCAGTGCCTGTGGGTGGAGGCAGTGTGCACTGCACAAAGCCACCTGGCTGCCCCTCTGTCTAGGAACCGAAGGAATGTTGCCACTTCCGGGGGCCCCCTGAGGTAAGTGCCGCCTGGAGCCCTCATCCTCTCCTGCACCCCAACCCCCTGCCCCAGCATGGAGTGCTCTCCTGAACCCAAACTCCCTCCTGGAGCCTGCACCCCCTCCCACACCCCAACCTCCTGCTCCAGCCCTGAGTCCCCTCCAGCACCCAAACTCCCTCTTGGAGCCTGCACCCCCTCCCAATCCTCTGGCCCAACCCTGAGCCCCCTCTCACACCCAAACTCCCTCCTGAAGCCTATATCCCACATGCCCTCCAACACCCCTGCCCCAGCCCTGAGCCTCCCCACACCATGAACCCCTCATTTCTGGCCCCACCCCGGAATCCACACTCCCAGCCCAGGGCCCATACCCCCTCCTGCATCCCAACCTCTGCCTCAACCTGGAGCCCCCTCCCACACTCCAAACTCCTCATCTCCACCTCTCAGCCCAGAGCCCCCTCCTGCACCCCAACCCCATCATCCCCAGCCCTACCCCACAGCCTGCACTCCAACCCCCTGCCCCAGCCCAGAGCCACCTCCTGCACCCTGATCCCCTCATTTTGGGCCCCACCCTGGAGCTCACACCCCCAGCTGGAACCCTCACCCCCTCCTGCACCCCAACCCCCTGCCCTAGCCTGGTGAAAATGAGTGAGTGAATGAGAGTGGGGGAGATTGAGCAACAGAGGGAGGGGTGATAGAGTGAGCATGGGGTGGGGCCTCGGAGAAGGCATGGGGCAGGGCGGGGCCTCAGAAAAGGGGTGAGGCAGGGCAGGGGTGTTTGGTTTTGTGTGATTAGAAAGTTGGCAACCCTAGGTTCACCACCTAGACAACTAATCAGCCTCCATCTTGGCAAAATTACCTCACTCCCCACCATCCTCCCCAGCCCCTTGGTGCATGCTCAGTACAGTCTTAGGGCTTCTAATAGTAAATAGCTAATCTCACATTGGGCACTAGGTGGCAATAGCATAATGAAAATACTTGCAACAATATACACCTCCCCATTAGTAATAACTTAAATCATTAACATAATAACAAAAACAAAACAACAACCCCATCCTAACTAAGAGGTTGGGGTAGACTTTCCTGATCCTCAGGCCATTACAAGGGATTATTCTAGTCCCTCAAGCATAATTGCCTTACTACTACAAGCCCAGTCTGTCTCTAGGTTTGGGAGATCTTCTGGAACAGTGCAGTGGAGATACCTGTGGTCCTTGATCAGCAACGAGTGCAGAAGGGATTTCTGATAATAAAACCATTTCTGCAGGCTTAACTTCCAAGTCTGCTGTCTTGGTTGGTATGGGGTCCTCAGCAATCTCACTATTTCCAGATGTAGCAACTTGATTGTCTAATTGTTGGGATATGTATACATATATATCCATGCAATATGTTATAGGCCATCAAGGCCTAGTGTGGATGGAGTATGCTTGACATAAGTACGTGGTTGTGTGTTGGCAACTGAAGTGAGAATTTAAGATTTCAAGTGGTCAAGAACTATTTGTACAAAACAACTTTATGTCCCTGGGAAATATGTAAAGAATCAGCAGATAAAGAAATAACACCAGATGGACTGCTATAAAAAATGTATAAGAATCGGAGGAAATGGCAGGCCTTGGATCATGGTGTGCTGCCATGGAACTGCCTCCTTGGAGTTGTGGGTGAAAGGCCCAGACAACAGAGACAAAAGACTAATGATGCCATGAAGTGGATTATAAATGGAGGCTTCACACATTTGCAATTTGGAGTCTTTCAACAACCCAGAGCCCTGTTTAGATATAGATGTGGTCTTTCTGCGGCTCCCCACACCTGATCTGATCTGACTGAACCTCAACTGGCCATCAGGACTTCATTCTGATCTGCAGACTCTGGTGTAATATGTTTGGGGTATGAATGTGGAGTGAATTAGGTTTTATTTTGTAAGCAATAAAGAGTACTTAGAATATTATGTACCAACACTGTGTCTGGTATCTGCCTGCTCCCCCATCCTGTAGGGAGGCCCTCTAAAATGCCTCTAACACCTGATTGTGATGTCTACGACTGTGCTTGCCATCTGGTAAATCAATCACCCAAGAAAGTGGTACCTCCTGTGCTATGATGCAACCTGATAACCAGCAAGGGCCATTGCAAAAATTAAGAGCATATGCTTCATTACCTGCACCTAATGTTCTTGGTAATGCTCGTACATTGTAATATAACTTTTGTGCTGCCTGATTTTCCCTCACCTTAGCAGTTTCATTAGGATGTAGAGAGTTCTTAGTTTCCTTCTCATTAAGAGTTCTGCAGGTGACTTTCTAGTGTGGGTCATGCGATACTGGAAAAGAAGTCCGGCCAGTTTGGCTTCTATGCTAGCATATGCCATCTTCTTCATTTTCTCTTTTAAGATTTGCACAGACTGCTCCACTAGGCCATTTGAAGAAGGGTGGTCTAGTGCAGTTCTAATGTGTCTGATGCTGGCTTTTTTTCATAATTTCCTGAAACACACCACCAGTGAACTGGGACCATTGTCACTCACCACTGTCTCAGGCAATCCAAGAATGGAAAAGGTAAGTCAAAGTTAATCAATTTTAGCCGTGGCTGTAGAGGAAGGCATTATGTGTGTCTCAGTCCATTTTGAATGAGCATCAATTATTTTTAAAAACATTTTCCCCATAAGAGGACCAACCCAATCTATATGAAGCCTCGTTCAGGGTTGCTGAGGGCATTCCCATGGGTTCAAAAGAACTTTTGGTGGAGCATCATGACTAGATTGGCAAACCAAACAATGTTGCACAACAGCCTCGATTTCCTGATCCATTCCTAGCCACCACGCATCACTGTGTGTGAGCCCCTTCATGCACACAAGACCAGGATGTGTTTTATGTAATAGCGTTAGCACCACTGGTCTACTTGCTGGAGGTATGATCACCAAACACCCATCCTGTACACTTAGAGACTTCTTTTGGGAGTAACAAGGTTGGAATTCTGTACTTACCCTCTCTGTCTAGCCATTTGTAACCATTCTCTGCATGTGAGACAATAATGGGTCTCTTTCTGTCTTTCTTTTTATCTGTGCTGTGTTGGTTGGAGAAATGGACCGTAGTTCAATAAGAAGGATGGTTTCTGTAGACTGAGGTACCTTGTGTGGGGGCTATCTGGTAAATGCTACTTAGAGCATTCACATTACCCAATGCTTTTCCAGGTTTATAATCAAATTTGTAGCCATGAGCTGATAAGGTGAAAGCCTTATCTATGATTCTATGATTCACTCAGAGACCTCAGCTGCCGGCTTCTCTTCCTTTTCTGAAATATGGGGAGCCTCCTTCTTGTGATCCACACTTTCCCTTCCATGTGTCTGTTTTTAACAGCATGTTTTTGTAGGATGACCTTGCATCCAGCAAACCCAGCTCTCCATATCTCTGTATGAGCAGGAGATATGGTCATGTTTCTCCCCACATTTAAAGCAGGTTCTTAAGGGGATACCTCTGTTTATTTAAAGATTCATTTCCTTTGTGTGGAATGTTGGATAATTTGTGCCTGGCTTTTTAGCTATCGACGTGCCGCATAGCACTTCTCTGTAAATCCAAAGCATGTTGTGCAGCCAGTGGCGTAGCCAGCTTTTAAGAGGAGGGGGAGCAAACCTAAAAAAGGCGCCCCCCCTTGACTCCTCCTCCGGCTGCACCGCTGACCGTCCCTCCCCCCGCTCCCGCAGCCACCATGCTGAGCCCCCCCGCTCCTCGGGCCGCGTGCCCACTGCCCCCCCCCCATGGCTGCCGGCCACGCTGTGGGCAGCCAGCCTGCGCCCCCCCCTTGCTTCTCCGGCCGGCGGCTGCCTTTGGAAAGCCGCCGCTTTTGGGCAAAGGGGTGAGGGGAAGCGGCTGCTTCCCCTGCACCCCGCTAGTTACGCTACTGTGTGCAGCTACTTCCATGCCTTGTAATGTTTCCAGAGCTTTTTTAAAATCTAAGGTGGACTCCGTCAACAAACATCTCTGTATTCTTTCATCGCTGATACATTAAATGCTGTGATTTGGGATAGACTTGTCTGTGGTATCTCCAAACCCACAGTGCTCTGATAAACGATGCAGTTCTGCTACAAAATCTGACACAGACATTCCAGGTTGGCAGGAAAAACTATTACATTTACCACACTGAACAATCTCTGATGGGGTTATGATGGTATGATATCTTTAACCAGCTCCTCAATGGATTTGGCTCCGGGCTGTTCCAGTGCCACCAAACTTCTAAGTAAATTATATGTTTTTGCTCCACAAATGCTCAATAAAATGATATGTTTCTTGTCATCTTCTGTAGCATTTACAGTGAAGAGTCTCTCTCTATGTGCTGAATCCCGTTCTCCTGCTCTACATCATACTTTTTCATCTTTCCATATGCAGGCATTTTTCTTTGCAATAAGAAAAGTTACTTTCTAACACAGTGTGTAGAAATTGCTGCTGGTGGTTTTCAGTTTCTTTGTCACCAGTGTAGTATATGGAGACCCAAAACAGGTTTGAACTGAAATAGATCTTTTATTCTGGTACACCTAGACAACTACTGAACCTCCTTGGAAAAACCTCTCATGCCCATATGCTCCCCCAACAACCAGCAGGAGCATGTTCTATACAACCTTAGGGCTTCTAACATTAAATAGCTATTCTTACATTGGCCACCAGGTGGCAATATGTATAACAAAAATACCAACACCATTACCCCTTAATACTAGCACTGACATTACTGCAGCAGGGCCTTATGCATATGCTGCACTCCTCAGTGAGTTCTTATCTCAAGGGAAATCTTAGGATGTCAAATTGAATGAATTTCTATTTACATTCTCAGCACTTGCCTGTAGCAAGGGCCTTCATGTAGCTTCTTCAACACTTGGAAGCTTCTGTCTTGAGCCAGAAGGAAACACAAATGCAGCTTCTGCCTTTACTGAAGCTTAGCATATTGAGGCAGGATTGAGCCGCTTCTGTAAAGCATCACAGCAGAGGCATGTGGGTAACTTTGAGGTCAGCAGAATTCAGTGATCAGAAGTGGATATCTGTTCCACGCAACAGGGCCGCCCAGAGGATTCAGGGGGCCCTGGGGCAAAGCAATTTCGGGGGCCCCTTCCATAAAAAAATTGCAATACTATAGAATACTATATTCTCGTTGCCCCACTTGCCCCCCTCCCTCCTCTGGGTGGCCCTGCCACTCGAAGCTACATCTCCTGTTTAGCTTTGAATGAAGGGAGTGTTATATGTAGTTAACGCATTGTTGACAGGACAGAATTTTTGACTCCTAACAGTTGATACAGAATATATTAGAGCTATAGAAATAATAAAGCTGAATGCTTTTGTTTCAACATAAAACAGCAGAGATTTATTCTGTGTTTCCTACTGGAATGGCACTAAAACAGTGTTGATGATAGTGGGGACCACCACTAGTGTGAACTCCCTATTCTAATGCAAGACTTCTAGGCTCCTTAAACTGCATTCTATAAGAAGCTTCAAAGGCTAAATAATTCTGCATTGGTTCTATGGAAGCTAGGTGCATGCCTCTGAGGTCAACATTTGGCCCCAAGTGATTCTCTTACAGCAAATTTTAATCTCCAATAGTATCAATGCAAAAAATATTGAGCAGTAGCTTAGTAGGCATGTGGCATTTCCTAGCTGGGTGGAATAGATTCTCCAGCTGAAACCAATAAAATCCAATTCAGGAGGAATTCTTCAGAAAATCAGTTGTGAAACTGACAGTGCTGAAGTGCTCTCACAATTCTTGCAGCTGTGGAGTCCTTAAAGGCAACGGAGTTCCAGGAAAAATGACAATGGTTCCGGAAACTCTCCCATGACTGCCTCTGGGCAAACATTCAGAATAGCTCATTTACTCAGTGATGTTAATTCATTAATCATTACGGATACTTTTCTTCAGTTTCCTTTTGAAGTTGGCCACAACTTTTTCTTTTTCCTTCAGATGAAATGTGGTCAATTATATCCATATATAGACTTAACATGGGGGCAGGTTCTCCTTTCTGACAGACTATTTACTTTCTTTGTCATACCAAACTTCTAGCTCTGTTTCCCAGTTTTCTATGCTGTCCAGAAAACATTGCAAGTGTTCATGTTTTATTATGTTAAAACTTTGCTTTCCTTTTTGCTTGATTCCATATATGTTAAGTGATCATTAATTTTCTTCTTGAAAGACACCTCCTCCTTTGCCTTTACTTTTCAGCAATATGAACTGCTGTAGTTTCCCTTAACAGAAAGTCACTAATGTTGCAAGGGCTCCCATCCATTCACACAGGAATGAAGTGAGTCTGCTTAAATTACACTGGTGATGGCTTTACCCATCCCTCCTCCTTCCCCCCCAGCCAACTCATAGCTGATCTCAAAGGACCCTTCTGAGCAGGCCTAGTCCTGCCTGGCTCCTCTTCTCTGGTTTCTTCAGGGCTTGGCCCCTCCATAACTAGGCTAGATTAAAAATAGCTTTCCACAGCCCAGCGTCTCCCAGAATTCTGGATGTCTTGGCTGCTCATCTCCTTTCTCTGCAGCTCATGGAAGCAGATCAGCAGCTTGGCGCTGGGCTCACTGGCCATGCCGCCTTAGGGCCCTTACAGGTATGGCAAAGCAAAGAATGCTGGGCCCAATCCAAGCTGTTCTCTATGTGTTATGCAGCCTTTCCAGGCTCAGCAGATGGTGAGTTGTGCCCAGCTGGCCCCCAGCCTTCTTCTGTCCCTAACGCTGTGAGGTCCCAGGGCTATGAGTCAGATAGGCAGGTGGGGTCCCCTACCCACCAAGACAGCTGGGATTCCAATGGGGGGAAAATGGACCAGGAACCCTAGTGCAGAGAAGAGAGAGGTTCCAAAAGCTAGGAAGACCCTGACCACTTGACTCAGCAGATCCCAGGGGACCCCCTGTACAACAAAGAGGGGATGTTTGCAGGGTCAACACTCCCCTCCCTGAATCCTGCCAGTCTTAAAGTGGGTCCTGAGTGCTCTGGGGAAAAAAGCAGGGCTTCTAATCAGCCCCCCCTCCCAGGCCAACCAGGAAAGCTCTGACAATGGGTTCCCCACCCACTTCCCAGAGGGAATGGGACTGAATGGGAAGGATTCTGAGACAGATTTCTCAAGAGGACTCTGGGCAAGGAGGGCAAGCTGCAAAAGGCCTCACTGAAGCCGCAGCAAAGCTTTTATGCTCCTAAAGTGCACTAAAAAGATGTAAAAAAACTAAAAAGGCTAAAAAGAGGGGGGAAGGGGAATCACAAAATACACAGGAGATATGAGTCCTCTGACTCCTCTTCCATTCCAGGAAGGTGAGCTGTCCGGCTCTGAACCCTGAGCAGGCGCTGGTGAGCATGCCTCAGAGTAAACAAGAGTTACCTCAGGCTTGATAACATTCAAGAACCAAAGGGCTCTATTGCTGAGACACCAAATATTGACATTGCTGTAACATCAGATATGTCTATTCCCTCAGAAGGGGAGTTATACCCTGTGGAGGCCACTCTAAAAATGGGTTTTGAGTTTCTTCTGCCAACCTCTGAGCGTCCCTAACAGCTACCTGTTTTGCAGGAGTATCTCTTTCCTGGCTGGAAGATCTCAAAGCCCTCAAGGACAGAGATCACCCTGACTTTGGCTCCACTTTAAAGGAAAACTCCCTAGCAACAGTGTTTGTAGCTGATGATGGATGTAATGAGGTTCTCAGCCTGAGCCATGGCTTCCAGCTCAGTAGCCAAGTGCCACCTATGGCTGTAACCCTGGAAGGCGGATAGTCTAAGCAGGTCCTAAGGTTGGACAAGTTTACAGCCTCCACTTGTTTTGGAGAAAAGCTGGATAAGGTGGTGGCTGACAATGCAGCAAAATCCAAACAGTCTCTCCCTTCCCCAGTAAGAGAGGATATAGACGGGCCTTCAGATAGATGGATTCCTGTTGCTCCTTGTCATCGCATAGGTACCAGCGAAGAAACAACAGATTCCACAGGAAAAATTGTGGAGAGTATTGACTCTAAAAGCATACTCCTCTCTCTGGTCCAGATTCAACAACTGGTGCCAAGAACACAATGCAAATCCCAGAAATCCAGGAAATCCAACCATTCTAGACTTTCTCCAAGAAGACATAGACAGAGCCCGTTGAGCCTCTGACTTCAGTGTCAACAAATTATTTTTCCATTAAGACTTGTTTCTTAGTAGCCATTGCATCTGTCAGGCAACTGCCAGAGCTGGCAACCTTATCTATACAGGAGTCTTACTGCATGTTACATGAGGACAAGGTGGTGCTCAAGATACCAGAATGCTTTATTCTTATGGTAAATTTCTCCTTCCATGCTTCTCTCATTCTGTGCTTCCTTCATTCTGTCCAAAACCATAACATCCAACTGAAAAGGCATGGCTTTTTGATGTCAGAAGAGCATTTAAAGTCTATCTCAAGCATACAGAATACCCAAGAAGATCGGGCTCCCTATTCTTGTCCTTCTACCTGATATGCAAGGGGCTCAGAGCTTCTAAGTCCTCTATTGCTAGGTGGATTAGACTAGGTCAGTGGTTCCCAAACTTGGTTTGCGGCTTGTTCATGGTAAGCCCCTGGAGGGCCACGAGATGCTTTGTTTACCTGGAGTGTCCACACGTATGGGGCAGTCAAGGGACTGGGGAGAAGGGGTGGTTGGATGGGACAGAGGTCCCGGGGGCAGTCAGGAAGGAGAAGGGAGGTTGGATGGGCTAGCGAGGGGTAGTCAGGGGTGGGGTTCCTGGGGCAGTCAGGGGACAGGGAGCAAGGCAGGGGTGGATGGGGCAGGGGTCCTGGGGGGGGCCATCAGGGAACAGGGGGAGCCATCAGGGAGCAAGAAGTGGGGGGGAGGAGGGTCAGATAGGAAGCGGGGGCTGGGCCACACCTGGCTGTTTGAGGAGGCACAACCTCCCCTAACCGGCCCTCCCTACAATTTCGGAAACCCGATGAGGTCTTCAGGCAAAAATATTTGCGTGACCCTGGACTAGATGATCCCCTGAGGTTTCTTCCAACCCTAATCTATTATTCTGTTATTTTGTTATCTCTGGAATAGTTGTGAATAATGATGTTATGTAAGTTTTACAGTTTGGGAATAGCTTATCTGACAGCAAGCTGGAGCAGAGAAGGTGTGGCCAGACAGCGCGGTGCCAAAATGCAGACCAGCTTCTTTGAGCTGCAGAGAGAGGAGAGATATCCAGATTTTTGCAGCACCATTGAAAAGTACCCCTTTGTACCTCAATGGTGCTGCAAAAATTCTTACTGATAATTTCCTTTCTGCTAGCAGCCCAGATATCCAGAATTGTGGGAGATGCTGCTAGCAGAAAGGAAATTATCAGTAAGAATTTTTTTGTTCCTTTATTGTACTTTTCTTTGTCTAGACCTTTCCAGTCTAACTGATCACTTTACTGCTCACTAATTTTTGTCTTGGTCCCTATTTTGAGGGCAGGGAGGAATAGAAGATTTATGCTCGCTCTATCTCACAAATTCAGATCTTACTCCTTCTGTGGAGACACAAGCGGAACAAAAGAACAGTGGGCCTGTGTCTAGGTAAAACTGTTTCATTCCCAAGTAGCTATTCTAAACGGTTTATTTATGGTGTTCAGGGGAAATCTGACTTTAAGTAGATGTTTCCCTTCTTGGAGACCATTGCTCCAAGTGAAGAACCAGCCTGTCTCAAAGAACCAGACTTCTCTCAAAGCACAGGCCCTGACAATTTGGACATCATGGTGGTAATGGGGCAGGTTCCTGCCATGGAACGCTGATTCTGGGCCCGGGAAACAAGCACAGACTAGTGGGATCGCATAGTGTTGCAGGTCTGGGATGATTCCCAGTGGCTGTGAAACTTTCATATGCGTAAGGGCACTTTCATGGAACTTTGTGACTTGCTTTCCCCTGCCTTGAAGCTCAAGAATACCAAGATGAGAGCAGCCCTCACAGTTAAGAAGCGAGTGGTGATAGCCCTCTCGAAGCTTGCAACGCTAGATAGATGCCAGTCAGTCGGGAATCAATTTGGAGTGGGTAAATCTACTGTGGGGGCTGCTGTGATCCAAGTATAGGGTGACCAGACAGCAAATGTGAAAAATCGGGACGGGGGTTGGGGGTAATAGGAGCCTATATAAGAAAAAGACCCAAAAATTGGGACTGTCCCTATAAAATAGGGACATCTGGTCATCCTATCCAAGTAGCCAACGCAATCACTGAGCTGCTGCTATCAAGGGTAGTGATTCTGGGAAATGTGCAGGTCATAGTGGCTGGTTTTGCTGCAATGGGGTTCCCTAACTGTGGTGGGGCGACAGACGGAACGCATATCCCTATCTTGGGACCGGACCACCTTGGCAGCCAGTACATAAACTGCAAGGGGTACTTTTCAATGGTGCTGCAAGCACTGGTGGATCACACGGGATGTTTCACTGACATCAATGTGGGATGGCCAGGAAAGGTGCATGACGCTCGCATCTTCAGGAACTCTCATCTGTTTGAACAGCTGCAGGAAGGAACTTACTTCCCAGACCAGAAAATAACCGTTGGGGATATTGAACTGCCTATAGTTATCCTTGGGGACCCAGCCTACCCCTTAATGATATGGCTCATAAAGCCATACACAGGCACCCTGGACAGCAGTAAGGAGCAGTTCAACTATAGGCTGAGCAAGTGCAGAATGGTGGTAGAATGTGCATTGGGATATTTAAAAGCTCACTGGCGCAGTTTACTGACTAGGTTAGACCTCAGCGAAACCAATATTCCTATTGTTATTGCTGCTTACTGTGTGCTCCACAATATCTGTGAGAGTAAGGGGGAGACGTTTATGGTGGGGTGGGAGGTTGAGGCAAATCGCCTGGCAGCTGATTATGCACAGCCAGACACCAGGGTGATTAGAAGACACAGCTGGGCATCCTGCACATCAGAGAAGCTTTGAAAACCAGTTTCATAACTGGCCAGGCTATGGTGTGACAGTTCTGTTTGTTTCTCCTTGATGAAAACCTGCCCCCTTGGTTGACTGTACTTCCCTGTAAAGCCAACTGCCCTCCCCCCTTCGATCACTGCTTTCAGAGGCAATAAAGTCATTATTGTTTCAAAATCATGCATTCTTTATTAATTCAACGCACAAATAGGGGGAAAACTCGCAAAGTAGCCCGGGAGGGGTGGTTGAGGAGGGAAGCACCGGGTGGGGTGGTGGATGAGGGGAGGACAAGGCCACACTACAGTTCAAAACTTATTGAATGCCAGCCCTATGTTGCTTGGGCAATCCTCTGGGGTGGAGTGGCTGGGTGCCGCAGCTTCCCCCCCCCCCGTGTTTGTGGGCATCTGGGTGAGGAGGATATGGAACTCGGGGAGGAGGGCAGGTGGTTATACAGGAGCTGCAGCAGTGGTCTGTGCTCCTACTGCCTTTCCTGCAGCTCCACCAGATGCCTGAGCATGTCAGTTTGCTCCACCATTAGCATTGCATCCTGCCTCCTTTCATCGTGCTCCTCCCTCCTCTCATCGCATTAATTTAATGCTTTCCTAGACTCTGCCATTGTTTGCCTCCACACATTCTGCTGAGCTCTTTTAGTGCGGGAGGACTGCATGAGCTCTGAGAATATGTCATCATGAATGTGTTTTTTTTGCCTTTTAATCTGCGCTAGCCTCTAGGATGAAGATGATAGGGGGAGCGTAGAAACATTTGCAGCTGTAGGAAGAAAAAAAGGGAGAGTAGTATTTAAAAAGGTACATTTTAGAGAACAAAGGGAAGACTATTTCACACTGAATCAAGTGATTCACATTACATAGTACATGTGGTTTTGGTACAAGGTCACATTTTGCCTCTTATATTGAGTGCCTGCCGGTTTGGTGTGAGACATCACACACGCTTGGCTGGGCAACAGAATTCAGCTTGCAGGCAGCCATGGTAAGGCAAAAGGTTTGAGCTTCTTCAACCTTCATAACATGTGGGAATGGTTTCAAACAGCAGCGTGCTCCTTTTCCATACCAAACAAAGCCCTTTGGGTTGGCCATTTAAAAGGAGGGGCTGCATTTTTAGGGTGAATGTGCAGCACAACCCCCCACCCAATTCCCTGGGAGGATCACTTCACCCCCCTCCCGACCACCACCACCATCGCGTGGCTAGTTTCAGGGAATATCCCTGTTAGCCAAACGCGAACAACTCAGCATGAACGGGCCTCTCCCAACCATGTGGCTAACAGCGGGGATGATTTCTTTTCAGCCAAAGACAAATAGCCCAGCAGGAACGGGCATCTCTGAATGTCCCCTTAAACAAATTTCCCATATTTCAACCAGGTGACCATGAATGATATCACTTTCCTAAGGCTAACACAGAGAGATAAAGAACGGATGTTGCTTGAATGCCACCAAAGCCCAGGCCCATTCGCTGCAATGCTTTGTTTTGCAATGATTCCAGACTACTTGCTACTGGCTTGGCGTGGTAAAGTGTCCTACCATGAAGGACAGAATAAGGCTGCCCTCCCCAGAAACCTTCTGCAAAGGCTTTTAGAGTACCTCCAGGAGAGCTTCATGGAGATGTCCCTGGAGGATTTCCGCTCCGTCCCCTGACACGTTAACAGACTTTTCCAGTAGCTATACTGGCCACAAATGTATCCCAAGTCTTCAGGGCAAATTAATCATTAAACACGCTTGCTTTTAAACCCTGTATTATATTTACAAAGGTACACTCACAAGAGGTGCCTTCTCTGGCTTCATGGTCCGGGAGCCCGCCTTGGGAGGGTTGGGAGGGTATTGGCTTCAGGGTGATGAACAATTCCTGGCTGCTGGGGAGAAGGGATTCTCCACTTGCCTGCTGTGCGCTATCCTCAACCTCCTCCTCCTCCTCCTCCTCATCTTCCTCCTCCACAAAATCCTCATTCCTGTTGCGTGAGACTTCCCCCTTGCAGGTGTCCATGGACAGTGTGGGGTAGTGGTAGGGGCCACCCCTAGAACTGCATGCAGCTCATCATAGAAGCTGCATGTATGGGGCTCTGACCCAGAGCGACCGTTTGCCTCCTTTGTTTTTTGATAGGCTTGCCTGAGCTCCTTAATTTTCATGTGGCATGGCTGTGTGTCCCTGTTGTAGCCTCTGTTCTTCATGCCCTTGGAGATTTTGGCATATATGTTGTCATTTCGTCTTTTGGAACGGAGTTCTGACTGCACGGATTTGTCTCCCCATACAGCGATCAGATCCAGTACCTCCCGTTTGGTCCAGGCTGGAGCTCTTTTGCGATTCTGGGACTTCATGGTCACCTGTGCTGATGAGCTCTGCATGGTCACCTGTGCTGATCAGCTCACCACGCTGGCCAAACAGGAAATGAAATTCAAAAGTTCCTGGGACTTTTCCTGTTTACCTGGCCAGTTCATCTGAGTTGAAAGTGCTGTCCAAAGCGGTCACAATGGAGCACTCTGGGATCGCTCCCAGAGGCCAATACTGTCGAATTGCGTCCACACTACCCCAAATTCGACCCAGCGAGGTCGATTTTAGCACTAAACCCCTCACTGGAGAGGAGTACAGAAATCAATTTTAAGAGCTCTTTAAGTCGACAAAACAGGCTTGGTCGTGTGGATGGGTGCAGGGTTAAATCGACCTAACGCTGCTAAATTCGACCTAAACTCATAGTGTAGACCAGTGCAAAGAGATAAGGATATGATCGGGGGAAATAGAGGAGGAGACTTTTATAGTCTCTTTGCTCCTTACATGCGACCAAGAAGTGTGTGGTTGTCAGGTAGGTTACCATCCGAAGAAGTGAGGTTTATACTCACGAAAGCTTATGCCCAAATAAATCTGTTAGTCTTTAAGGTGCCACCAGACTCTTTGTTGTTTTTGTAGATACAGACTAACACGGCTACCCCCTGATACTCATCTACTGCGTGTTATCAACTGGTACTCTGATGCCACCTTGGGGCCCTGGTTTAGAGAAGCAATAATTAAAGTTGTACAAAAGGAGTCTGAGTTCCGAGAGTCTGTGTGCACCACATGTGAAAATCAGTTAGATCCTGAAGGAAAGGAGGTGTCCTGATTCGTGCCTGAGGGACTGGTGCTGGGGGGCACTGGCGCTGGCTGTTTAAGGATAAATGGAACCGTTGGTGGTAAAGTTGATTGATTGCTACTAATAATGGTGTTGGAGTGATTTCTGGTTGTAGGAAGGGTCTCCATCCCAAGGCAAGGGGTGGGAGTTTGGATCTAACTACTAGGAGGGGAGGTCCCACCACAGGGCCATTTAAAAATGAGGCACTTTAATGGAGATAATCACAAGGGTTTGAATTACTTGTAGCTGTTGGATAAATTATACTTAACAGGAATTTCAAGAGAATGCATTTTCACGTATACTTTTAAAAGAAACTTAAACAAATACAAATATTTTAAATGCTTCAGATGACCAGCCCAAAGGGCCTTTGGTTACTATTTTTGGAGCTGCTTCTTCAGAAGAGGAGAAAGGTTGCTTGATTTTTGATCCATGTATGTGTATGCACTAAATTTTTGGTCACAATAGTGTTTGTAAGGAGTTACGTATATTTAACCATCTCCGGATCTTTACTTTCATCAATAATTTCAATAAGTGTATACATAAAATTTCAATTTTTCTTTGACAGCTTCTGCCTTATTTGCAATTTTTCTGCTTCAGAGATTCTAATGCACACAGCCATTTACAGGATGTGATAGAACTGGCAAAGCCAAATGTGCTAAAGTATATTTAGCTTCTGATTTATGTATGTTGAAGGGCTGAAATTTCTTGATAATTCTGTCAGTTAAGTTCTTAGATTTTTGAAACATTTGAGTTTTATAGGAGGGGGTTCTTTCTGCAAACCACCAATGTATCACTCTTAACACCCTGAGCATGGCTTCCTTAGTAATTCCTAGAATCTGGAATGGCCATTTTCCTTCAAATTTAAAGTTCTGTTTATCTTTCTTCTTGACACTTTTAGCTCAGTAAGGTTGAATTTGAAGAAGACAGGAAGCCATAAGTGGAAGTTTGCCATGGTGCATCTGTCTATTATCTTGCTGCACAGATGTTAATTATCCTGATGTAAATTTGAGAGAAGGACACTATATAAATATTTTCTAGACCCCACTCAGTTTCCTCTTTTAGTTAGGACTGAGAGTTTGAGACCCTCTGAATGGCATCTAGCCTCAAATGTAGGTGAGCATCTTGAGCAGAAGTTGGCCAAATTCAGCCTGTAATAGGCAGGTGCAACTACCTTAGACGTCTTTTGGCCTAATTGAGCAATGGCAGTAAATGGTGTGAGTTACACACCAGGCATTTGTGGGTCAGAAAATGAGTGTGTGATAGTAGTCTAACTGAGAGCCACTGGGCATTGTAGATGGGAAAAATGAGTGTAACTTGCATATTAGGTTGGGGGTGGGCACTTAGTAGGAAAAGTAAACAGGCCTGGGATGATAAAGTGGGCCTTTGGTTTGACATTAGGTTAAACATACTCAGCTCTATTGTGGCCAGATTCAGCTCTGATATAAGTGGGCGCTACTACTGTTGATTTCAATGATTTATTTCATTTATACTGGGATGAAATGATTCCCTACAGAATGCTAAATGGGGTAAGTTGCTTCTTTTTCAGACCTGCACTGATTTGGCATTCAACAAGTTACATTATTTTGCCACTTACACCTGTTTTCTGACCAACCCAATACCTGACATTTAACTATTGCCACTACTGAACTTGTCTCATTGCTTCTCCTCTGAGTTTCTGAAGACTGAGGTAACTTTGATGACTTGTACAAAATGACAGTTCTAGTTATGAAATCAAGCTGGCTTTGCTCTGACTCTTAGCCCTTGTCTATACTGCAAAGTTTTGTCTACCAAAGGCAGCTTTCGTCGACAAAACAGTGAATGCGTAAACACTGTGATGCGACTTTTGGCAGCAAAAATGCCCTGTTTTGGTGACAAAATAAAACCACCCCAATGAGAGACATGAGGCCTTTAGTGCAAAATTTTTGTTGACAAAGTGCCAGTGTAGATACCACATTTGATTTTATCACTTTAATTGGCCTCCAGGAGGTGTCCCACAGTGCCCATCATGACCGCTTTGGTCAGCAGTTTGAACTCCACTGCCCAGCAGCCAGGTAAACAACCATCCACCCCTCCCACTTCCAAATTCCATTTCCTGTTTGCTCAGTGTTGAGAGGTCTCATCTCATCTTCCCAGGCAACCACGGCAGGTTATTGCAGCAAACACTCTCCCACTTGGACCACTGCTGAGCTGTTGGATCTGCTCAGCATATGGGGAGTCCCTGCTGCGCTTGAGCCATAGGAATTTTGATACCTATGGGCAGATTTCTTGAGGCTTGTGTGAAAAGGGCCATGATCGGGACACACTGCAGTGCAGGGTGAAGATAAAGGAGCTGAGGGAGGCATACCATAAGGTGAGGGAGGCAAACTATCCTTCCAATGCTACACCTAAGACCTGCCGGTTCTCTAAGGAGCTGGACGCTATCCTCAGTGGCGACCCCACCTCCACCGCCAAGAGCCCTGTGGATACTTTGGTGGGCCTGGAGGTCATGGAGAGAGGACCTAACCTGGAGGACAACGTCATTGATGAAGAGATGGAGTTAGATGATGATGTGGAGCTCCCTCTGGGGTCACCTGGTGGGGCAGGCAGCCAGGAACTGTTCACCACTCCAGAGGTGTCTAGCCAGTCTCAGCAGTTGGTCTCCGGCGAGCAAGGAGCAGGAGAGGAGATGCCTGGTAAATGGCTATGGCTTGTATAGTGTGGAGGTGGGTTCAGGATATAGAAATGTGGGAGGCTGGCTGTGTTTCTGTGTAGCTAATCAGTACGGTGGAACAGGGTGTTGCTGCACACTGAGATCTCATGGGAATCCTCCAGAGAGATCTCCAGGAAAGTTTCCCAGAGGTACTCGTTAATCCTCTGCCAAAGGTTCCATGGCAGAGCAGTTTTGTTCCTTCCCCCATTATAGGAAAATTTCCCTCACCATTTGGCAATCACTTGTGCAGGGACCAAAGTGACACACAGGCAGAGGCCACACCCATGAGGTATCCTCGTTTTCCTGCTTACCCTCAGCAGTGAAATATCTGCAACAATGAAAAGTGTGGGAGAATTTTAAATTTTTTCCCCTAGTTGGCTGCACCAGAACCCTGCACCATAACCCTTGCCCCCGCACCCAGCCAATACTCCCCATGCTTTGGGTGTTCGCAGAGATGTGTGCTTGACAAGGGTTAGTGAGAAACTGATTGTTACAAAAGGTATATTTTTACTGTTTCAATGCTGTGTGTGAATCTTACAATCATGCTTCTGTGCATTGTTCCTTCTGCTTCAGCAGATGTGGCCTCCAGGAACACCCCCCACACACCATCCAAGCGTCTCTGCCAGACAAGAAAGCACCCAAGACGGAGCAAAGAAGACATGTTTCGGGAGGTGCTGCACTCCTCCAGTGCAGAGAAAAGGGAACGCAAGGAGTGGAGGGAAGCCGAAAGGCAGGACAGAAAAGAGAATCAGAAGTTTGTTAAGGATCCTACTGAGTGGATGATTAAAGTCATGGAGGAGAAATGTAGATGCTGAAGTCCTTAATAATGCTGCAGACTGAGCAGATGCATGCCCACCCTCCCTTGCAGCACATTCAGAACTCTTTTCCATGCCCCCCCAAACTCCGCCTGCAAAGTCCTTTCCACTTTCTGGGACTTCCCGGTTTCCCCTTCACTCCACATCCTTGGACAACTTTCAGAATGATAGCTGGACCTACACACAGCTCTGAAAGTCTGCCCTTCCCTGGTTCCTCCTTTCACACCAAGCATCTGTGTGTGTGTTGTTTCTTATACAATAAAAGCAAAGCTTTTGAATGGTAACTCATCTTTATTTGTTTCCTACAAATTGAGATAGCAGGCACTACCAATACATATGCAGGCAGTTTAAGCATTTGCTTACTGGAATGTAAGGCCCCAAATGCCACCATTGCTTCCTAGGAAAACTACATGTAATGTAACATTGCAGCACCAGTCACAGAGATATACATTACTGGTTCTCATTTTCAAAGTAGTGCCTCAATGCCTCTCTGATTCAAATTGCCGCCCTCTGGGCTTCTCTAATAGCCCTAGCATCTGGCTGCTCAAAATCAACAGCCAAGCAGTCTGCCTCAACACTCCACCCCGAGCAAACCTTTCACCTTTAGCTTCACAAAGATTATGCCATGTACAACACGCTGCTATGACCATGGAATATTATCCTTATTGAGGTCTAACCTGCCATAAAGGCATTGCCAGCGCGCCTTTAATCTGCCAACGGTACATTCAACTGTCATCTGGCACCTACTCAGCCTGTTGTTGAACCGCTCCTTACTGCTGTCCAGGTTTCCCATGTAAGGTTTCATGAGCATGGCTGTAAGGGGTATGCTGGGTCTCCCAGGATCACTATGAGCATTTCAACATTCCCCACTGTAATCCTCTGGTCTGGAAAGAAAGTCCCTGCTTGTAGCTTTCTGTACAGGCCAGTGTTCCTGAAGATGCATGTCATGCACCTTTCTGGACCAACCTGCATTGATGTCAGTGAAATGCTCACGGTGATCCACAAGCGCCTGCAACACCGTGGAAAAGTACCCCTTCCTATTGATCTACTCTGTCACAAGATGGTCTGGTGCCCAAATTGGAATATGTGTGCCATCTATCACCCCTTCACAGTTAGGGAAACCCATTTCTGCAAAGCCATCCACTATTTCACACACATTTCCCAGAGTCATGGTCCTTTGTAGAAGAGTGCGATTAATTGTCCTGCACACTTGCATTAACGCAGCCCCAATGGTCGACTTCCCAACTCCAAATTGATTCGCGACCGACCAGTAGCAGTCTGGAGTCGCCATCTTCCACAAAATGATTGTCACACACTTCTCTACCTATAGGCCAGCTCTCATTCTGGTGTCCTTGTACTGTAGTGCTGAGGTGAGCTTCGCACACAGTTCCAGGAAGATGGCTTTCCGCATCCGAAAGTTTTGTAGTCACTGCTTGTCATCCCACACCTGCATGACAATATGATCCCACCATTCAGTGCTTGTTTCCCGAGCCCAAAAGCAACCGTCCACCCTCTGAAGCTGTTCTGTGAATGCCAAAAGCAATCTAAAGTTGCTCCTATCCATATCACACAACATGTCAGGCAATTGGGCGTCTTCTTCAGTTAGGAACTTTGAGATTAAATGCATTGCCATCCGCGATGTCTTCATGACAGTTATCAGAGTATAGGAGAGCAGTGTGGGATCCATCCCTTCTCAAAAAGATGCTGGGATGCACAGCAAAGAACGGTCGTTTTAAAATGCCGCAAAAGAAAGCCAGAAGCCCATGGAATGCTGGGAAAACAATGCATCATGGGATATTGAGCCCAGTCCCAAGATGTGCCGCAATCTGCTCTTCCTTCCCACAAGACCTAGCGCAGAAGGTGTCGAGCTGGACTGTGGGATAGGTACCCACAGTGCACTGCTCATACTGTCAATGGTAGGACCCCAAGTGTGGACACGCTCTGCTGACAGAGGGAGTGAGTGTGAACATGCAATACCGATTTTTATTATAGTGCTTTTTGAGTGTTGACATAACTTTTGTCAACAAAACTCTGTAGTGTAGACAAAGCCTTAATTCTGCATCTTTTCCATTACTACATCTTGAAAGCAATTATGTGAAAATCTCCATCTCCTCCTCCTTTGCACCTCCCTCCTTGATCTGTGTTCAAATTACGCCTCAGGTCATAAATAACAATAGTTTGTTGGCCATGACATAAAATCCCTAAATGCTTTGGCATGATTAGTATTGGGCATCTCTCTCTCTAATCAAAGGAGTCCTGTGATTCCAAGAGTACAGATGTTTTATATTAAGACAGAAAAATAGGGAGCGCATATTAAGGGAGCTTGCTTAATTCCTGCCCACACCAAGCATGGCTGTTGTTAGCTATGAGTTGGATCCCCTCTTTGGCTCTCCCCCTTTTCATATTAAGCTCTAGCTCCTTATTGTTATCTTCAAGAATCTGTGCAACTATCTCTCTGCTGTATCTCTGCTCCCATTTACTTCTATACTCCACTTCTACTGTGCATACTCCTGTGAGATACCCAAATCTCCCCGTTATCAGTGTGCGGTGTCTCACAGTTCCTCCTCAGCTGGGATACCCCATTTGTTTCCTTTTCACACATTCTTCGCCAATTGATTTCCTTCTCCTTGTTTAAATTTTTTTTCTAAAATACTCTTCTTTGAGTCTTTTCAGTAGTACCCGTTGACTCGAATAGGATCAGAGTTTGCTTAGCACCTTTGAAAAACCAGACTATTTTATTTAGGTATCTAAATATGATTTTAAGAATCTAATTTTTGGCACCCATATTTGAAAATGTTGACCAGTAGTAACTGGATGTCTGTCTAAAAGATCAGTTCTAGCTCACCCAGCAGTTAGTGTCTGCTGTCTGTTTGTCTCTTGTCTCAGCCTCTGGGGTCCTGGCCCATGACTACAGTTTCTAAGTGCTACAGTAAAATAAAGAATTAATAATAATGATGGGCTTGATGTAGGAATTACTGAGTGAAATATTGTGTTCTGTGTTATGCAGGAGATCAGACTAGATGATCATATTGGTACTTTCTAGCTTTAAAGTCTATCAGCACTTTATACTAATGCAGTGCTTTGCATTAAAACATCTCAGTGTTTTGTAATAAGCGTTATTTATCCCTGTTTTACTGACTGAGGCAGAGAGAAGTAAAGTGTTTTGTTCATGGGCATAGAGCTAATACATGGTAGAACTGAGAATTTAATCTATTTTGCCTGACTCCTAGCTGGAGATCACTACAGCAGATCAACTGTTCTGATACCACAGTATCTGAGAGACCACAGTTATTTCCTGTTGTAAGTATAAGGAAAGTATGGTAAATATGGATTTTTAAACAATGACCACCTTCAGCCTGGTAGATGGAATTATGAAGACGTTAAAGACCATAGTGCAAAGTTCTCACTTGTACCACATTATGTAGTACATTTGACATGGTAGATTGTATTGCATACTCAGTAGCTTGAGCAGGGGTTCTCTCCCAGCCCTCAATACGTCACAGATTGCAATGGTGGCTTATATGAGTGACTATAAGAGAACCTAACTAAAACAAGTTTTATGCTTTAACTATTATGTCAGTTGTGGTGTGATGGACAGCCAGTGTGTTCTACAATTTAATCTTTTAACTCATTTTGATGGCTTGTCACATGCTGGTAGGTTTGAAGGTTGAGAGCTAGGCTCTGTTGTATTTTCTATGGGATAATCAAATCAATATCCTCCATTTATAGCACTCCTGCCTCTGAAACGAGAAACATGGCATTCAGCAGGAAGTATAGCGCTGGTAAATGGTGACAGCACAGTGCAATGTGTAGTTTTGCAGGCTGCAGTGCTGTGAGTGTCCCTTTGAAACAGAATGAATGTTCGCTAGCTGACATTCCTTTTCACATCATTGTAGCTTAACTGGCATAAATACAAAGGTTTACATCTGTATTAAAGATGTTGCTGATTGCTGAATGCATGATACACAGGCAGCCATCATCTGCAGAGAGTTAAGTGCACTGTGCATATAATCAATCAGATTTTGTTCACATCAAGAGCCAGCTAACTCATTACTACCCGTAGTACATTAACCCTTTAAGTGGGGAATGGTACTATATAGGCAAAAATAATGTCTAGCTCACAAGAAACAGTTGAAAGTGCTTCATTAAGTCTTTCTTGGGCAGCTACCTTTCTCTCAATTATGACAAATTATGAGTGTAGAAATATGATGCTAACAGCAGTGGGTTAAATCTGGGCTCTGTGGAAGTCAGTGGCAAAACTCCTGTTGACTTGAGTAGGGTCAGGATTTCACCTCTGGAGTTTACTGAGCTTTCATTTGCACATTCCTGTATAACTTCCATTAAAATAAAGTTAAGCTGTAATACTGCATATAATTCGTATTCCCTCTAATCGCCACTATCTACTATCATCATCCTTGGGCCAAAACACTATTTCCCATAAATGCTTTTAGTAAAGAACTAAAAAAAAAAAAAAAAAGTACTAGCTGAAGAAATTTCACAACTCTAAACCAGTTTTGCTCCAAAGACAGAGAGTTAAGGGCTTCTTTGACTTGTGTTGTAGAGAAGGTCAACTAGATCTATTGGCCGCTTCTGGCTTTAAAAATCTATTAAAGGCCCTGACCCTCAGCTTTCCTGCTCTGCTGGGGCTATATGCCCACAAAGCTGGCTTAGGGCATGTCTATACTACAAAATTAAGTCCACCTAAGTTATGTTGAAGTATAGCCACTGCAGTAATTGAATTGGTTTTTCATGTCCATACTCTATAGTGTAGACCAAGCCTTAATTGGTGATGGGAGGATCACTCCAGCCTCGTCTATGCTAGAAAAGTAAAATGGCTTAACTATGTCACTCAGGGGTGTAAAAAATCCACACATACCCCCGAGTGGCATAGTTAAACCGATTTAACCCCCAGTGTAGACAGCACTAGGTTGATGGAAGAATTATTTCATTGACCTAGCTACCACCTCTCGGGGAGGTGGATTACCTATGCATCCCATCAGCATAGGTAGTATCTACACTGATGTGCTACAGTGGCACAGCTGCAGCAGTACAACTGTGGTGCTGTAGCATTTCCAGTGTAGACAAGCCCTCCAGCCTAAAGAGATCCTTCGATGGCATACAGCCAAGATAGCCACTCCAAAATGACCCTTTCCCTGTGGCCAACTGCATGGCTGGGGGAAAGAGGGTTTGTTTGGTGTTGAATGAGCAGACAGAACATACGTCATGTTCTTTCAGCAAAGAGCTAGAGAATGACTTCCTCACTTTCTTAAGAACTCTCTAGGAAGAAGGGAAACAAAGAACTCTATGATGTTAACCTAAATCACTGTTGGAGAGACAATGTGGCTATGGCTGTTCCAAGCCCTGGTGATCCCTGGCTGGAGCCATTGGCAGCTGAATTTATGCTGGGGTACTAGTCCAGCACACAGGCTTAAAGCCATCTTTGCTCTCCTACCTCCTGAGACTTTGCACTCTTTGACTGCAGCTAAAGATTCTGGGGCTACATTATTTAAAGAAACCCATCAGTCATTTAAAAAGTCAAATTATATCCTTTCATGTGTGTGTCTTGCATTTAAACTTGACAATTACATAACTGAAGCACCATTGACTTCTTCAGCAAATTCTGTTCAAAACCTGGCAAAAATTATTGATCTTTACATGTATTTATTTTATACGATTAGGCATAATTTGTTTATTATTTTATTGGAAATTCGAGAATAAGAGTATTCAATAACAAAGTATGATGATTATTTGTTTCATTTTACTTGAGCAAATTACAAGATTGTCTCTTCCCCAGTGCTCCCAGTAACTGAATTAAATTAAAAATTAAGTTGCTTAATGCATTTAAACTTAATGCCATAGCTTATCTTTACTACCTTAAATAAAACTGGGAAGAACATTTCTCCCTTCAGTCAATATTGTGATCCTCTTCCGGTGAACAAACCTTCCAGATATTTCTTTGTTTTGCCTCTGTGAGAACTGATTAATTATAAATACAGTTAATTAGAAACCTGATGAGTAATGTTAGTCTGCAGTTATTATATCCATGAGAAATGTGAGTCAGGCTGTTTTTTTTCATGTGTGCTGTATCAAAGAGCCTCAGGGTTCATATCAAGGCATGAGCATCGTAATTATGCTGGATAGCATAGGGTATATTGAAAGTCATATGTGAGATCCTGAGGTACAACGTGATTTGTCTAGATATTTTTCTAGACCCAGAAGTGAAAAAAATGCTTTTTAATTAATGACTTCTCTCTCTATGATGACATCATTTCATTCACAGCATAGAAATGATGAGAGAAAAGAAGTTTACTATGCCACCTGCTAGAATCTCACTTGTTTCAACCACTCACATTATTAGGACTTTAACATCACCAGTAGGTAGATAGGAAGCCAGAGAATCAAGTCACTATAGCAATTGCACAATACAGAATTGCTCTAGGTGTTTCAAAAAGGATGAAAAAGAGATGACGTCCCATCTTCTGTTATTAGCCTCGTTAGCTTTCACTTTATATTCAAAGGGTGAAACATAATTCCGACAATGTTGTTCAAAGATGTTTTGCAATTGTCCTTTTTTCTTTCTTTCCTAGACCCCCAGCTGGTGTAAATTGGCACAAATCCATTGAAATAATTGTTTCAATGAAACTATGCCAACTTACGCCAGCTGTGGATCTGGTCCTTCATTTTTTCACTTTAAAAGTGGTCGTGTTTCACTTGATGTTGAATAGTGCATTGCTGGAATGTGGTGTAATACTGGACATATAATGCACAAGAAAATGCATAAGTGCTATTGATGAGTGGACCTTTACAAGTTTGGCTGGTCAGTCTGAGGGACCAGAAAGGCTCTGGTTTGTTTTTGTTTGATTTGCTGTGATGGTTGCCAATCCCTAGTTAGTACACAACATTTACCACAGTGTCTCTTACTGCACTTATAATTCATTTTATTATTTAAAATAAAAGTTTTGAAATTTACTAGCTATATCCCTCTGCTATTAACAGTTATGTGTTAGATGATAAAAGCAAATGAACATGTATTTCAATGTGCTATTTTTAACTCCTTGTCTAATGAGACTTGTGCACCCTGAAAAGGTATCCATACACTCTAGGTGCCTTTGTCATAACTTACAAAATAAGACTAAAATGATGCCAAAACCTAATGCAGCAGTACTAGTCAATATTTAATGTGATGTCTGCAATAACGGCTTTTATAGCATTAATTAAAGAGTACCTCAGGGAGTCTAGAAGTTAATGTTGAAAGCACAAGAAAATTTAAGTCCTTAAAAATAAGGGGCAGACATATTTAATAATCAATAGAAGAGACCAGGGGTGAGATCCTCCCTTCCGCTAGGGACCCTTTACATCTGGTAAAAGGGCCAGAGTGTCATAAAGGGACCATAAAAGCCTCTGTTCCAGCCAGGGGAGGATTCCCTTGGTGCAGGCACTGAGGAAGACTGACCTAAGGCTGCCTTGCGAGAACTGCCTCACAAACACTGGGGTGGGGAGTGTGCTGTGGGTGGGACCGCAGTGCTGGAGAGATTCTGGGTGGCAATGTGGCCCACAGGGCAGCCCAGGGAGATAGCCTTAACTTAGACAGGTCTCCTGCGGCTGACTACGTTTCAGTGGATGCCTCCAGAGGAGCTCAGGATTGAAAGGGCACTTAGGGTATGTGTACACTGCAATAAAACACCTGCAGCTGGCCTGTGTCAGCTGACTCGGGCTCATGGGCATGGGCTGCAGGGCTATAAAATTGCAGTGTAGATGTTCAGGCTTGGGCTGGAGTCTGGGTTCTGGGACTCTCCCCACTCCTGGGGCCTCAAAGCCTGGGCTCCAGCCCTAGCTTAAACGTCTACACTGCAATTTTATAGCCCTGCAGCCTGAGCCCTGTGAGCCCAAGTCAGTTGACATGGGCCAGCTGCAGGTGTTTTATTGCAGTGTAGACATACCCTTAGAGGGGCAGCACAGTGCCTCATGCTAGGGGAACAAAACCTCCAGTATACATAGTCTCAATCAGCACCTTCTGTTTTGCAGTGTAACAGTTAGGGGCTTGAGGTATTATTTCTCTCAAAGTGAATTTCAATGGTGCTAATGCATTCCTTCCATGCAAACAGTGAATAAGCAGTGCCCCTAAGGAAAGCAGATACTGAAGTATCTTGGTTCCAGACATATTTGTTATCTTTGGTTCATTGTTACCTTATGTTTGCCCTGTACTATACAATCACTGTTGTCTTTGTGTAAATAAAATTCTAACTCCCATTTTATCTCCAAAATATTAGGGAAAATATAAAGGCAATTGCTATGATGTGAGCATTTAGTTTCAGTGGCTGTTGTTGTAAAGATATTTTATAATGGGATGACTTTGCACCTATTAATACTATAGTTTTTTTCAATTCGTTTGTAGAGAAGTCCTGTTAATATCTTCATGTATTGACAAACCATAGGCCATTAAAAAGCACATGCATAAATTCTGCAGGTTATAGTATCACTTGGATTATGAAGGCTTGGGATAACTAAAATTTGGGCAATTTACAAAGATTAAAAACACATGATTTGGAAGAAACATGCATTTAAGAAAAGGAAACATTTGGAACTCTTTAGCTTTGTATGCACTTTTAACAAATATGTGCAATTCTAGTGTTCTTATAGACCTGTGTGAGGAAAATGAGGACTTAATCCTCCCTCCTTCCCATCTGATTATCTAAACGATTGAGAAGTATTACAATTTAATTCACTAAGAAATAAATGGTCTCATGGACTGAATGGCTTTCTGAGTGACTGCAGTCCACATTACGAAATACAAATCACAAAGAGTGAAAGAAGTTTGGTCCTGCATCACTTCATTACCACAGAGTGATTGTTTTTGGTAATGTATTTACCTTAGTACTCTTTACAGTACAGTAACATAGGTCTTTCAGTGAGATCCACTGTTTATAACTGATTTGACAAAGGCACAAGAAGGTCAACTGACTTCCTCAAGGTCACACTGTGAATGAATCTTAGCTTGTATGAGAACATAGGAATTGACTGTATCCCAGTCCTTTGTTGTAATCACTAGACCACATAGTCTGCTTAATGAATTGAACTAATTTCTTATTGTATATGACTAAAATGCTCATAACTACAGCTCCAGGGCCTGCTGCTGTTTGACTAAAGCCCCACACTATTTCTACTTAAAAAGAACAGGAGTAATTGTGGCACCTTAGAGACTAAGAAATTTATTTGAGCATAAGCTTTTGTGGGCTACAGCCCACTTCATCAGATGCATAGAATGAAACATATAGTAAGGAGATATATATACACAAACAGAGAAAATGAAAAGGTGATGACTGGAGACCGGAGACTTAACTGTATACTCCTGGAGTGGACACAGAGACAGGGATACAGGTGCAGTTATCCTGAAACTGTGTTGGGGGTTGTCACCAAATGGTGCTGTTGCACAGTTTTGCAGATTCTTTTTTGTGAGTGTGCAAGTAGTGAAGAGCTTTTGATGAAATGTGGTATTATTGTTAGTTTTCTGATGCATAATCTGAGGGGGGGGGGTTGGATGGGCAAAGCTATGGCAAACAGCAAGAGAGTTTGTTCTATGTCTTAATCTCTTGAACAAGAGTCATTTCTTGAGGCAGAGTTGCTCCCTGGGACGCAGACACTGATGTCTGGGCTGAAATTTCTGAAAGAGGGCATTTCTTTCATGCTGTTTGTGAGCATCTCTGTTCAAGGACTGGTGTGTATATTGTAAGTAAAATAAGTTACTCTCAGAAAATCTCCATATTCCACATCATTGATGATTTCCCCTTCAACAGGAAGCTGACTTGCAAGCCCTCAAAATCTATTACTAGATCTATTACCAGAGGGGTGACAATATAGATAAAACACATTTTTGAGCAGCCTACCTTCTGAGCTTTTGAGTCTTTAGAGGAAACCCCACACCTAATTAAATATTAAATGCACATAAAAAACATGTGCAAAATCGCACTGGTCATAACTACCTCTCCTTTTCCCTGCGGACTGCTGGAACGGTGACTCCACTTGCCTTCTCTGAACTCATGGAGTTGAGGTGTCTGTTATTTTTACCTCTCCTGACCACTCTGTCTCCCTTCCTCTGTCTCTTGTATTCCCCTCATTGCCTCCCACCACCAGTCTCCTCCCACCTCATATACCCCCGTTTCTCCTTTCCCAGTCACCTTAAGGGCTCCCCTGCATTCACCTGCCCCTGTATTTTCCTGCCCCTTCAGTCTCCCCCAAGCACATCAAAGTTTCCTGTTTGGTCTCCAAATCATAGAGCCAGGGGGCAATCATCTATATAGAGAGCAGCCTAGCTTCTTTCCTATGGAGGGTAATAGAAGACAATGGCCAGTTTAAATCTGGTTGGTTGAAAATGTTCCATCAAAACTGTTTTGCTGTTTGATTTCTTGATGAATTTTCTGTAGAAAATTTTTATTCAAACAATCTTATTCCACTTTCATTGAAATTTTCCACTGGGGTGGGAGAAAACCCATTTTCTGACCATCTTTAATCTTAAATAAACATAAATATTCAAGAGACTACTACAGGATTTCAAGAGATCATGAGAGTTGATAACTTTGGAGGAGCATGATTCGGTATAGCAGCAGCCTAGGAAATAAGTCCAGTTGTGCTAGACTTATCTTCTAATAGGAAAAAATCCTGAAAATCTATGGTGGCAGGGCTGATCGGCAACCCGAGAGAAACAGTAAGTGCTGGAATTGCCAGCTTGGCTGAATAATAATAATAATAAGTAATAATTAATAAATCTAGCAAGGGATAATGGTGCTGTTGAAACAATGAACCTGATTCTCCTCTTGCATATACAATATAATATCAGCAAAAAGAAGAACAGGAGTACTTGTGGCACCTTAGAGACTAACAAATTTATTAGAGCATAAGCTTTCGTGGACTACAGCCCACTTCTTCGGATTCCACTTCTGTAGTTCACGAAAGCTTATGCTCTAATAAATTTGTTAGTTTCTAAGGTGCCACAAGTACTCCTGTTCTTCTTTTTGCGGATACAGACTAACACGGCTGTTACTCTGAAATATAATATCAGTGTAAATCAGGAGTACATTGACTGAAGTTGACCAGAATTACACCGGTGTAAAACTGATGTAAGTGAGAGGAGAATCAGGACCAATCTCTCTGTTTCTCCTCTTCTTTCATCTTCCTCTTTGTTTCTCTTTCCTTTTCCTTACTCCACTATTTCTCTTATTCTCCTCTTTCAGCCAAAGCTCTAAGGAATGATGTTGTAAAAACTTCTTTATTACTCTGATGCTTTGGCAGAGTGAGTGCCCCTGTGCCACAAGGCTCGGCTGAGGACATTCACTGCCTTAGAAAGCACACTTCACTGATTGCCTCAGGAAACAGTGCAGTCAGTAAGTGGACTCGTATTAGCACACCAACAAAGAAGGTTTAGCACAACCTCTCGGGCACGTCTACACTGCATTTGAGAGTGAGCCTCCCAGCCTGGGTCAATGCACTTGTGCTAATGAGGGTTGTGCTGGCTCTCTAAAAATAGCTGTGTAGAAGTTGTTGTGATATTGGCTTCAGCGGCCAAGTTCCAGCCCAAGGTGCATCTTCTACACAGCTATTTTTAGAGCGCTAGCACAAGCCACGCTAGTGCGAGTCTGTGGATCCAAGCTGGGAGGTTCGTTTGCAGATGCGGTGTAGACATATCCGCAGATACAACAGTGATGAGTGCAATATGTAGACAGATGATACAGCCACAGACAGCAGAAACTGAGGTTGGAACTAAGTTCCTTAATTAAAATTTTATTCTACTGCACCATCCATGACGAGGGCATGCAGTCGTTGCTGCCAATGAGGAAGCGGGTTCCTGACAGCGACCCCAGCTTGCAACCAGGAATGACACACCATTCCTGTTACTTTCTGCAGCTGTTGAAAAGACATTGCCCAGCCTGTCTTCAGCTCCCTCTTTTTGCATTTGTTTGACCCCCTACTTCCCCAGCATTCACTTGATTCTTCCACCTCAGTCAGAAGCAGGAATCTGAATTATATAAAGGCAGGGTTGTCCATAGGGTATGTTGCGAGGATACCTAAGGAAGTTCTAGATAAAGGGTTGTTTATTTAAATGAAATACCAGAAAATGAGTAATATACACTGATTTTTACTTAAATGTAAGTCTGGTAAGATTTATTTGAAGGCTCAGTTTTTTGTCTGTATTGATGTTTGAAAAGTATGTAGATGCCAGAGCTTCAGGTATTTTTTTAGGAAAAGTTCATGAATTCTTCAGATGCAACGTTGAAGCTTTTCCCAGGCTGTTGAAAGCCTAAGTAATAAAATTGGGTGGGTTCAGTGCCTGAGATGGAATCTCCTCAGGGTAAATTCCATCTCCTAAGGTGTTTCATATTTTCTAAAAGCCAAAATTGTGCAAACTGGAGTCCAAACTATGAGTTGCTTGTTAAGCATAGGCAGCAAACAGTGTCAAATGTTCTTTATGTTGCCTTTCATAATTGCTTGTTGGCTCTGCTCCTGGAGGACCTTGAAGGAGGACTTGGCCACATTCTGAAAAAATACATTTATCCATAAGTACAAAGGCTAAGGCTGCACCTTACTGTTCACATGAGATTACAATGCTAATGGGAAAGATCCTTTTAACTTTCCAAACTGCATCATTGATAGCTGCGGTGTCATTTTGCGGTGTCATGGAAAATCAGGGCACAGTGACCATCAGACGAAGGATGGGGAAGACCAGGGAAGATCAATCAGTGTCTTCATCAGGGATCTTCATCAGAGGGATTCTTCAGCAGGGAAGTGCTGCTGGGAAGTAGAGCCAGGAGAATTTTTGGGGGGTGAATAGTTTACTGAAAAATGAAGTTTTGGGTTGACTGAAACGATTTGTAAATTTATGTCCAGTTCCCACAGTAGTTTCATCCAAACTAAAAAGTCAACAGATTTTGGTAATGTTGAAACAAAATGTTTCATTTTGACCTGCAAAATTTTGTTTAGATTTTTCAGGGGTTTTGACAAAAGCAAGGGAAAGGATTCACAATAATGGCTGGAGGAGGATGTGGTGATGCTGCTTCCTTAACTACCATGCTATAGAGTCATTCTCACTCTCTGCCATTGGCCCAATGAGTGTTCATTGTCCTCATGGATGTCTTTAGGTATGTCTGTGCTTTGAGCTGTGGATGGAAATTAGGGTGACCAGACAGCAAGTGTGAAAAATCAGGACAGGAGGTGGGGGGTAATAGGCGCCTATACGAGACAAAGCCCCAAATATCGGGACTGTCCCCATAAAATCGGGACATCTGGTCACCCTAGTGGAAATCCCAGGTCAAGGAAAGATACCCAGGCTAGTTCTGATTGAGTATAACCGCCATGGTGGGAGGGGCTAGGTACCCTGAGTACATCCCTAGCATCTTGGATGAGTATGTACTCAGGTGGCTAGCCCCTTGCACAGTGGCTACATTCTATTTTTAGCATGCTAGTTTGATCAGGAGGTATGGAATTTACACTGCCAGCTTGAAGTGAAGACGTACCTTATGAAGTGCCTCAGGGAAAAAGAGTGCATCTATAGCCTGATAGTTAGGGCACTTACCTGAAATGTGAGAGACCCAAGTTCAAATCCCTGCTCCAATTACTACTTATCTGTAAAAAGTGGAATAGTTTGAACAGGCGAGACTAAGGAAACCCCTTACCAGAGTATCCCAGTGGCTAGGGAAGTTTCTTGCACTGTAAAGGAAATTCAAATCTTTTCTCCATATCATTCAGTTGAACCACTGGGTTAAAGATTATAAAGGAGGCTCTTCCTCCTCCAGCCATTTTGTGAATTCTTTCTTTTCCTTTTTTCAAAATGCCTGGCAATCTAAATAAAAAAATGTTCAAGTCAATATGGAATGTTTCACGTTGACCTTACCAAAACATTTCACTTTGTTTTGACTATTTTTTTTTTATTTTTTGATTCTCTCAAAATTTTCAGAAAAAATAGCCATTTTTTATTTGATGTTTTTTTGATATTTTGGAATTGCCAGTGAACCAAAACATCCATTTTTTGCCCACTTTTACTGGGAAGTTAAAGAGAAAAGACTATGTATATTTTTTGGTATCACAATGTGAGAAATTGCACATCTCTACTGAAACTGCCAACTTACTTTTGCAAAAAACACTTGGCTTTTTCTTGGTTTAATATTTGTTTCAGTCAACACATCAATCTTCTCCAGCAGAGCTTTTCCCAGTTTAACAAACCGTAGATACTCTATTGGATGTGGTCCTATCTATTCACCTTCCTGTGGAAGCAGGAAGAAGACAGGGCTAGATTGTCAAGATTAGGTGTGTGTGTACACTTGTATGTGTCTAATTTAAGCATTCCAATACTCACTGTGTGAGCAAAAACTTGATTTATACATGCAGAGTAGGTGTTTGCGTATATAAATTAGGAATAGGCATATGATTATGTACAATTGGGTGTGCCTACCTTTGAAAATCTGGCGGTTAATGATGTGCCTTTTTAGGTATCTTTCTGTTATGTCCCTGATCCCCTTAATTGAGAAAAACAGACTTCACTTGAGCTATCTTCTCTATTCAGACTTGTAACTTACAGGCCAAGGCTCACAAGTATGTAGGGACCAGTCCATAAAATAAATAGGTTAGTGTTGCATATAATGGATAAGCACATTAAAGCACCAAACCTAGCATTTGCTTGACATTTGTTAATTTTCAATATTTCCATGGCTTTTAGTGCACTTTCCTTGAACTTCTTGTGAAATTTTTGGGAAGTTAGGCAATTTTTTTCTCATTTTAACTTTTTTTTTAAAAAGGTGTCTACAAAATTCCACACCAGACTAAAGTGTTTTAATTTTGCAGGGGGAAAAAAACCTTAAAATTCTGCCCACCTTGAGTTAAGCAGGCTCATCTCTTTTGAAACTGGTTTGTTTTTACTGAATGAGAGAGATGATATATTTAAAAGCAGTAACAAAAAACATTGTTTAAGCTCTCCTGAGTTTTATGAACGTTTGACAAGTTTTTCAAGACTCGTACAGACCTAATGAAGAGATGTTTCCTAAGGCAAGCATAATGGATTGATATTTTTGGTAGCTTCTTCGTGAGAATAAGTGGTTTGTTAGGCCTTGTCTACACTGCAGAGTTTTGTCACTAAAAGGCAGCTTTTGGTGACAAAATAGTGGAGGCGTACACACTACAATGCCACTTTTGGCAACAAAACTCTTCAGTTTCAATGACAAAATAAAACCACCTGGACAAGAGGCAGAAAGCTTTTTGTGGCAAAGTTAAAAAGACAAAGTGTCAGTGTAGACACTACTGTTTGTTATATCGCCAGAACTGGCCTCCCCCAGTATCCCACAATGCCTGTCATGATAGCTCTGCTCAGTTGTGAACTCAGCAGCCCTGCAGGCATGCACCCCTCCCCTTGCAAAGCTCCCTTCTTACAGCTGAGCATGCTGCTCTGCTCCAGGCATCAAAAAGCAAACCATTCTTCCTGCTCTCTCCCACAGGTAGGGATGTGTGTGTGTGTGTGTGTGTGAGAGAGAGAGAGACTGCTGTGCTGTGCAGAGCCAGGGAGGGAGGTGGGGGCTGACGTTCGGGGTGTCCCCCTCCCTCTGCCTCAGGACTGGTTGCTTCCCATGGCTGTCTGAACTTATGAGACAGAATGCTGACACACTCACTCTCCCCCCTCACACACTCTGTCTCTGTCTCTCCTGCCCCCACACACTCCCTGTCACACCCTCCCTCCAACTTCAGTTGAAAAGGTGCTGGCAATCAAGTAGGATGCCCATGGAATGATGGGACTGAAAAACCTGCATCATGTTATGCTGTACCTGCCCAATGAGGCATTGCAAACTCTTCCCAAAACCCCCTGTGGCCAGTTGCACAGTGGGATAGCTACCCACAGTGCACTGCTCTCTGTGTCGATGCAAGAGCTGCTAGTGTGGACGTGCTTTGCCAACACAAGAAGCATAGTGTGGACATGCAACAGTGGTTTAATTACAGTGGCATAACTTTTGGCGACAAAACTCTGCAGTTTAGATATAGCCTTAGCTGCTCCTAGCAAGGTGATGTATTGTTGGATGTCTCGCCAGACAGGCTAACATATATGTGAACTGACATGTGGAGAGAACTGCTCTCACCGCTAGAAGAAATCCCTCTAGGCCAGGATTCATGCATGCTGGTGGGGAAGCTTGCACGGCAGTTGCCTTTGCTATCCTTGTTCTGATGATAAACTGAGAACTTCAGTCTACACAGCTGCATCAGTCTAGTCCCTTTCATGAGTACTATATTCATTGAAACTTTGAGGGGGAAGAGTTTTATTCTCACTTAATTCATGTGGGGTAATAGGCATAATTATGTTAACAGCAGAATGGAAGGAATCGGCAGGGCCGGCTCTAGGCACCAGCATTCCAAGCATGTGCTTGGGGCAGCACTTTTTCGTTGTTGCTTGGAGCTGGCCCTGGGAATTGGAAAGTAATTTTTCTATCTCTTCCTCTGAACTTTAATAAGAGGTACTGGCCAAATGTTGTGACACCCATTTCTGTATCTTGGTGGAGAAAATTAAAAGTGTGATTGGTTTTATTTATTATTTGAAATATTTCTTGTCTCGTCATTGTTAAGAAGCATCTTTCCAAAGTGCTGGTATGCAAAACACTGAAATGGCATCACCATTTCTCCTCCATTGTTCATGTAGATAATGTTCTACAGAGACCATAAGGTCTCTTCCCACCTACTGACCCTCATTAAATCAACTGGTGATCCAGAGACTTTGGGAAATGCCATTACAATCCAGTGACTTAAAAAAAAATTACAAGGCCAGAAAAGTCAAAATGATCACTCCATTGTATGATTAGGAAAGGGAAGTGAATAGTAGATAAGAACTAATCCACTTGATCTGGGATGGTCAGCCACCTAATGTGAGAAGTTCTCTCAACTTTTTAAGGAATGTTATGGGTGGCAACTTATCATTGATCAGCAAATAATTGCTTTCACTGTGAAAGTGGTGAAATTTTCCCTGGGTTAAATTCAAGATTTTGCTCAAGCAGTGAGCTTTTGCCATGGCAGCCATATTCATTTTCATTGCGATCCTGTCAATTTGAAGGAGGATCAGCCTGGGAGGTCCTTGGATGGGAAACTTTGAAAGGACACCTACTTGCAGAATAAAGTGGTGGTGTTGATTCAGTAGGTGGCATTAATGTCAATCAATAGTGAATCAGTGTTCCAGCGTCTTGCTATAAAACAAAGGTTGTAACTAGTTGTAATAATTAAAGATTTTATGGTCTTTTGTCTATTTATTTTAGAATAGGGGTTTTGACCTCGGTGTGCTGGCTGAATTTCAGTTTGTGTAATTTATATTCTGCCTTCTGCATCTAATTTCAATTGGGCAAGGTATTCTTCACTTCCCAGTCTAAACTATGATGTGCTACTTCTGTAGTGCTGCTTAGCAGTTGTCACAGGTCATTCCAGAAATGGCTACATTTCACTGGTAGATGAATATATCCCTGCTTACATTGGCCGTATATCAGTTTAAGTCTGCAAAATTCTTTGGGATCCTTTGGGGCAAAAGGCCATGTAATGTAAGGCCATTATCACTTGTGCTGAGAGCTATGTTTGCTGCCAAAAAAGATAAAATCTCCTGTCTCCTCTTGAAAATATATAGCTAGTATCTGCATAAAAATAATGCAAGTACAAAGCAAAATGGAATTTACTGGTAATATCAATGTGTCTTGGCACTGCCTGCTCCTGATGGAGGCAATGTTAAGCCTATTCCTTTTCACCTTCTTCCTCTGTGTTCTCCAAAGTCCATAGCTGTAATCATGGGGTGTACTTGGCAGCTGACTGTAGGACCTGGAATGTGTTTTTTCCAGCAGCTGCCTCTGGATTTGTGGTTGACTTCTTTGGCTGACGTTACTCCTGGCTTTGCTGGCAGACAAATCTTCTCAGGGGTTGTCTTGGGTTCATGTTGTATGCTGGCTCCCAATGCCATTTTCCTAGAATCACTCCTGTTTATGAAGGCCATGTTTGTGGACTTGTAGTAAGAAAACACATGACATGACACAGATTATTCCACCATTCCTATTTTTGCTTCTTGAATACTTTTTCCTACGAGCCAAGAGTAAATGTGTACAGATTTACTTGGAAAAATAACTTGATTGTAAACTTGCTTTCATCAGGTTCATTTCTTAGTAAAGAAGCTTGGCTGTGGAGCCAATAGGTACTTGATCCTGATGAAAGCTGTCCAATTTTTTTTCACTTTCTAAAAATTGTAATGAAAAGTTTTTCAATGGAAAATGTTCTTCTTTTAATTTTTGGGTCCCCTTTTTCTTCTTCCTTCCCTTCTTCTTTCTATTCCCCCCCCCCTTTTCCCTTTTTCCATGTTGCCATTGAAAAAGGAGGAAAAGAAAATGTGGGGCGAGGGAGAAGAGAAGAGGAACCCCCCCAAAATTTCAGGTTGGTGGCTGAAAAACTGCACAATTTAAGTTTCCATCAGAATTCTCATTTTGAAAAAATGCCCTTTTTCTTTTGGGGGAAAAAGTTTTTGAATTACAAATGTTGGTTGGCTCTAATCCTGAGAGGTGGACTCATGGGGGATCATTTTCTTCTACTCATGTTAGGACTATATTTAGGAGGCAGTTTCCCTTTTTATATAGAATACCTATGTAAACACTTTGTGACCTGGCACTATAGGAGCCACATTATGAACCCCTTATTTGCACTGGCAAGCTGTTACTTACTCTAGTGGTGCCGTTAAAGTCAGTATTTCTATGTCTTATAAATGACTGACCATGATTGTAGTTAAATCAGAGCCCAGATATATGCATGGAATACTTTTGTTGAGGGAAGTACTCCCAGGAGTCCATCTTCAGTTCATCTTTCTTTCACACCTTCGAATTAAGCTCTAAAACACAGAACCAAGATTAAAGGGGAATTAATACATGATATCCCCACTTCTTTTGCAGGAAATCATATTACATTCCTTTTTTTAAAAATAAATGGAAGTTGCAGTTTTAACATGGAACAATCTTTGCTTTCCTGTTACTGTAAATCCTCATGTAAGAAAATAGCAAAGGAGAGGTACAAGATCATGTTTATTAAAGCTATAATACAGACTGAGAATCCTGGACCTCCTGATTTAAAATACAGTGATAGTTGTTTTCAAACAGAGACATGGGAATGACATGGTGGAGGATAGTAATTTTTCCTGTACATTAATTCTATGTTTTGGGAATATACCTATTTAGTATGCTTCCCAATACAAGTGAGATAAGGTGGGTGAGGTAATATCTTTTGTTGGTGAAAGAGTCAAGCTTTCAGTGCTCTTCTTCATGGCTGTGAAAGGTACTCAAGAGTGTCCCAGCTAAATACAGGGTTTGGAACAGATTGTTAAGAAAAGGCATTAAGGCTTGTTGCAAGAGACCATTCAAGGCAGTTAACACCTCGCAATCATAGGACAAAGGAGGTTTTACTGGGTTACAGATTGTTGTAAGAGCCATAAAGCCAGTGTCACCCTAAAAGTCATTGACTGAATGTCTACACTACCCACGATACAGCGCAGCTGCGCTACCGTGGCCGCGGGCAGTGTTGTCACACTTTATTGCCAGAGGAGAGCTCTCCCGGTGGTTAAAAAAAACACCCTGAACGAGCGGTGGTAGCTTTATTGCTGGGAAAGCTCCTCCCAGCCTCCTGCATGCCACGGAACAGCTGTTCGCGGTGGGTGGGAGGCGTGGGGAGGGAGGGAGGAGCACTGATCCGCGGGGCCTGCTGGTGGGTGGGAGCGGTTGGGATGAAGGGGGATCTGATAGAGGGGCTGCCAGTGGGTGCCCAGAACCCACCATTTTCCCCTGTGGGTGCTACAGTCCTGAAGCACCCACAGAGTTGGCGCCTATGATTCCATTGTTGAAACCGATCATGGTATCCAAGAAATTGCTGCTGGTGTGGGAGTGTTCTAGAACAGTGGTTCTGACCTTTTGTACTGGTGACCCTTTCACATAGCAAGCCTCTGTGTGTGACCCCCCCCTTATTAATTAAAAACACTTTGTGCATATCTAACACCATTATAAATGCAGGAGGCAAAGCACTGTTTGGGGTGGAGGCTGACAGCTTGCGATCCCCCAAGTAATAACCTTGTGACCCCCTGAGGGGTCCTGACCCCCAGTTTGAAAACCCCAGTTCTAGAGAGAGTTCGATGTATGGCTGGTGGTTGTTGAAGTTGCAGTGGAAATCTGAGGGAGTTTACATAGTCCGTCGGAGGATGAAAATATCCTTGATGTAACTCAGATGTATCATTGGTTTCATGGTGCATTTGTCCAAAAATTCTTCTTCAAGGTGGCCATCCTAGTACTCATGGCTGTTCGTATGGTTTGGACAAAGCGTTTGTTCCTGAATGCAAAATTGTTATGGGTGAGAATAAAATGGATGCGTTTGGCGAGGCATTTAGGTGGCTGAGTGTTGTCCATTGTCTTGTAGATATTTGAGGCAGGCAGTGATGCCATCATGGTGAAGGATGTTGCTGTATAAGGAGATGACATCCATGGTGGCCTAGGGGCCAGCACCATGGGTGCTCCAGCTCTGGAGCACCCATGGAAAAAAATTAGCGGGTGTTTATCACCCACCAGCAGCCATCTCCTCCTCTTCCTCCCTCAGCGCCTCCCACCTGCCGATCAACTCCTCCCCCTCCCTTCCAGCGCCTCCCACCTGCCGCGATCAGCTGTTCTGTAGTGTGCAGAAGGCATGGGGAGAAGCAGGGACAGGGCGTGCTCAGGGGAGGGGGTGGAACTGGGAGCGAAGAGGCAGGGTGTGGGTGGAGCAGGGGCAGGGAGAGGTGGGGCAGGGGTGAGTCTTGGGGGAAGGGGTGGAGGGGGGGGAGCCTGGGGCATAGCGAGGACAGGAAGAGGCAGAGCGAGGGTCAGGATTTGGGGGAAAGGGAGGAGTGGGGCGGGGCCTGGGGCAGAGCGGGGGTTGAGTATTCCGGGGCAAGGAGGAAGCCAGCACCTGTGCATGGTAGTGAGAATAGTGTTCTGAGAGAGGTGGTTAATGTTGAAGAATTTCTGGATGAAGTTGATTCTGTCTTGGATGAAAATGGTCCTTTGTATAATAAGTGGTTTTAGGATGGTTTATATGAGTCACAATATTCCTTCACTAAGAGTGCTGTGGCCAGATATAATGGATCTGCCTGGTTTCCCTTGTTTGTGTGTCTTGGGAAGCATGTAGAAGGGCTTTGGGTTGGGTTCATGGAGAATGACGTTGTAGAGATTCTCCTGGAGTTGTTTGGGGAAGGATTTAATGATTGTGACATTCTGCAGGGTACACTCTGGACTGTTGAACAGCTGTGTTCCCTCAATTTTCCAACTGGGGAGCCTTACACTCCTTTGCTGTGAGAGCAGCCACTCCCGATCTGTTCACACGCAGCCTCTAGCATGCAAAAGCACTAAACAAGTAGAGTAAATGGGCATAAACAATGCATGTAATAGGTTGAGGTGCTATTTTTAAAAAATGATTCATTATGAATCCCTTTGGGAAGCCACTTAGTGTAATGTAGTCCTCTTAATCCCATATTATGCCCCAGCTCACTACATATTCAGGATACAGAGAAAAGTGAGCCCTTAGTGCTGAGAAAATTCACTTTCTTAAAATATATTTGCTTTACAAAAAATATGAAAGCCTCTTTAAGACACAAAGCACTGTGTTTGAAGTGTGAATGTAAAACAAACAAAAATCAAGCCTGAATACGAAATTATTATTATAAATCAATAGCATTTACCAACTGGACTAAAATCCAAAACGTCATGCTCCAGCCAAACCACCCGTACGAAAACTCTCGCACAACTGACTCCCATTCACTGCGTCTTACCCCACTATTTGTGGGAGAAATAGATACTGATTCACAATGTGACCTTAAAGGTAATAAATTCAGACTCTGATGAGCAAAGGGTGGAAGCAAATTTCAGAGTTGTTGTGGGTTTCTCGCTGAAAATGTTCTGCCTCCAGCACTCTCCCTTTCTGTTTAAACTGGTAGCTGTTAGCCTGTGCACCTCATCTGATCTCAACTCTTATAGCATCATATAAGAATAGGTCTTATGGGAACCGAGCACCCAAACCATTTAGGGCATCAGCTGCTTAGTTAGAAAAATAATATTTCTTAAAAACATTTCCCCCAAAAAAACATTGGGAAAAATAATTTGCATACTCAAAGTTTTGTGACATCCCAAACTTTTCAAAGGTATTTGACACTTTGCCAAACCCATGATATCACTGGAATCTCCTATCCCCAATTCGATAAATATTCAATGGTAAGAAAAAGAGACAGTTCAAACATCTAGTTTTAATGGATTTAGAGCTTGATTGCTTTTTTCTAGAAGAAATACCAAAATCTAAGGCACTGTACCATATATATCAACAACATTGTTAGCATTAAACATATAACAATAACTAATTCTATACATATTTTGCTGGGGGTTCTTTTCTACACTCCAAGTATTCTAATATAAAACTTTTGTTTAATGATTGACTTTAGGTATTAACAGTAAGCAAAATTCTGTCTTCAGAAGTGCATTGAACCCAGTGGGTTTGCACACACACACATATACATATACATATAACTGTGGGCAGAACCTGGTTCAGTAATTTTACTCATGTCTGGGAGTAATTTTACTCCTGGCCTGGTTTTATAGCTTATTTAAATAATGTAACAGGTTAGTGCCACCACATTCCAAGAGCTAGCAAAGGCACTAATACCTAACCATGTTTTCCAAGCGTTTATTGTTCTCATGTTCTGACTTGTACGCTGCTTTTAATTACTGAGCAGTGATTCGTTACAGACTATCCAAGCTCTGGGATCAGTCCAGGCATAAGCAGATATTTAGGCTGTGATGTGAACTTCTGGTAGTCTGTCCTTTCTTTGAAAGTTCTCACTGATCAAAGAATAACACATTTCCGCTATAGTCTAAGTTCTATGGCAATTTAGTGGAGCCTTAGGGGCTGGTCTACACTTAGTCCGGACTTCGGACTAAGGTACGCAAATTCAGCTACGTTAATAACGTAGCTGAATTCGAAGTACCTTACTCCGGACTTACCGCGGTCCAGACGCGGCCGGAAGTCTCCCCCCGTCAACGCCGCGTACTCCTCTCGGCGAGCTGGAGTACCGGCGTCGATTGTGAGCACTTCCGGGATCGATCCGGGATCGATTTATCGCGTCTTAACCAGACACGATAAATCGATCCCAGAACATCGATGGCGTGCCTCCGGACCAGCCGGTAAGTGAAGACTAGGCCTTAATTTTGATAGGAAATAGAATGAAATCAGACAGGAATTGTAAGGATTACCATTCGTTTCTGTGCTAATATTAAACTGGGGCAGAGGGAGGAAGGGAAGGTGGCCACAAAACTGACACAGAGAATTACTTACAAGCACCTGAGGGATGAATCATGCTGCCTATGGAGGGGAGGCAGCATTTCTGTCATTGCCTGGATAGGTTTTCCGTCAGGAGAAGCTTCACGCACAAGAAATGCTCTAGACAGCTATTGACCTCAGTGGGGCTGCAGGAGCTCTACATCTATGAGCATCAGGCTACTTATTCAGGTGTCCGATTTATGTCAGCTTTAATTGAAATAAAAAATCCAAATACACGATTTAACCTGAATATAGCAAAACAACCAAAATGCATAAACAATTTTACCACTCAGATCTGAAAGGTAGAAGAACACTTTAATATTAAAGACAAGCCTCTAGAGTAAATCATAAATTCAAGGTTTTGTATGATGCTAAAATACATGAAGGCAATGACAGAAAAGAATTAATAGGTTCTTTAGTGAATCCCTTTGCCAGTGCAGGCTTCTTCCCTGTAATCTTTGTTCTAGTAACGTGTAACCCTTCTGCCAGGCCAAGTTGATAGCAGCAAGGGCCGGGTTCAGTACATAGGGGTCCCTTCCCAACAGCGTGACACAGAACCAGCTGGAGCCCCCACCCAGTGACCTGGGAAAATCTTACACACACCCCTAGGCGCCTCGAAGAGGCAATACTTCCCCTCTCGCAAGCACAGAGCCTCGGTGTAGCAGAAAATGTTTAATAACATGAGGTAAACGACATAGCATTAAATTGGGAAAACACCACAACTAGAGTTCATAGACCAAACCATGAGCGAAGACCCACCCCAGCAAATTGGGCCGTGTCCTTTCCCGTTGGTTCTTGAAACTAGCAACCCAAGAATCACCAAAGTCCCAAAAGTCCGACAACCCCCCAAAGTCTCTGTCCCTGATCAGTGCAGCCCCAGAGTTCAGGGGGGGGGGTGAGCAGGGTGTTAAGGGGCACCTTACGTGATCCGAGGCCAACCGGCTGCTTCTCCGAGGGGTTCCACTGCAGACTTCACCACAAGCTGCTCCACTCCACCCGCAGTCCCACTCCTGCCGTCCCACGAACTGCTCTGGCAGCTGCTCCGCTCCGCTCACCAACCTGTGAGCCGCTCCGCTCCGCTCACCGACCTGTGAGCCGCGCCACTCCGCTCCAGCCGTCCCTTGGGCCGTTCCCACAAGGCTCCGCTCTGCACTGCTCTGCTCCTCCAGCCGCTCCGCTCGCCCCCGCGAGGCTCCACTCTGCTAGCTGCTCCGCCAGCCACTTAGCAATATAGCTTCAGGCTCCCCCACTAGTTAACACAGCCTCAGTGAGCTCAGCTCTTAAATAGCTTTAGCTCTTTTGTGATTTCAGCTCTTAGTGATTTCAGCTAGTAGTAGGGGAGCCCCAGTGCTGGTGCACTATTGGCCCAAAGTGAACTCAGCTCAGCAGTCTGTAACTAGACTCCTAAAGGAATCAAAGTTAGCTCTGACATTCAACAGTGGAGAGAGGAGGAGGTGCAATTGGTGTTTCAGGCCCACAAAAGGGACCCACACTACCAGGTACCAATACCTGCCCCCAACCTCTCTCAATTCACTGGGTTTTGTAACCCATGCCCCTTGACAAGCAAATGCTACTTAGGTAATGGTGAATGACTCACTCAGTCCTTCTGTCATACAACAGTTCCACTGGCCTTGATTCACAGAATCAGGGTAACAAAACTTTATTCTTCCTGCCCCAATAACAGAGAAACTGGGGATCCCACACCAGCCAAAGTAACCACTTTGAGTTGCTGTTGTTTCATGCCAGGCGAGTGGGTGTGCCTATGCAAACAAGATCAGCCCCTGGAGTTCTTTTCCACACTCGCCATAATTCACCACCAGATGTCAGGGTAGAGCTCATCCTGACTCTGCTTACAAACGTGTCCAGGCTGCTTTTGTATGCCGTGATGAAAGGGGCTTCCAATGGAAGACTTTTCTGTAATTTAATAGACCAAGGGCCTGATTCCACTCCCAGTGAAGCCAATGGAAAGATTCCTGTTAATTACACTGGCTGTTTGATTAAGCCCCAAAGGGAAGACTGCTGTTAAATAAGACCTTGATATGCTTAAAGGCCCACACTCTCTGGCGTGGCTGAGCTGCGCTCACTGTAGGATCAGGAGAGCAAAAATGGCTTCACATCTCCTTTGAATTCTTCCCATTGCAGGGACCTTCAGGCTGCTGTACATTAATCCTGGCTATGCACAGCCCCAAGGTGCATTCTGGTGGTCAGAGGACAACACAGCACTGGGGCACTCTGGCCACATGCACACTGTCTGGGAGAGGGAGCGTGATCTTAAGATACTATGGCTGCTTTAACTATCCAGGATTCCCCATTGTAGGGGAATTTACAGCAGTCCAGGTCTGCTGGGTTTCTTGGTGCTTTGCACTGCTGAAGTAGCAAAAAGCAGTTAGAGTAGACCTGAGACTCAGGCTCCAAATCTCATTTAATATATTATTACACCTCTACCCCGATATAACGTGACCCAAAATAACACAAATTCGGATATAATGCGGTAAAGCAGTGCTCTGGGGGAGGTGGGGGGCGGGGCTGCGCACTCTGGCGGATTAATGCAAGTTCAAGATAACGCGGTTTCACCGATAACGCGGTAAGATTTTTTGGCTCCCGAGGACAGCGTTATATCGGGATAGAAGAGTATTTTATTTTGGACTAGTAGAGCAAATGGCAACACTTGAAATTGTCTTTCATTACACATGTTAAAATGTCACTGTATATTAATTACCAACAGATTTTTAAAGACATATTTATTGATGTCTTATTGACCAGCTAAATACAAGATTTGTATCTGTTATAAAATGGTTAATTCTCAATGAGTATATTTCTTGCAATTACGTTACTTTATTGACTTCCATCATTAGCTGCAACACCCAGACTTCTTTTTGTTAAGCATAATTCCAGCCCTTCCTATTATTTTCAATAAGCATGGAGCCATTTAATATTCATAATTAGCTCTCTCAAGATTTGTGATTGATTGATACTAGAAATATGCACAAGGAACTGTAGGGCGGGCAGTAGTCAGTGGAGCTGTACAGGCTTACAGTACTTCTTGATTCCTTCTTTGTCTACTGGGTGGAACAGTGGTGAGCTCAGTAAAGGTAAATCTTTTTGCTGACTTTCTGAGAACCTGGGATTCACTTGGAGAATATGAATTCATGTATTCAGTTTTCAAATTCTAGGGTGATGGGTGCCCTAGAGATACCTAGGGGGGAGGGATAGCTCAGTGGTTTGAGCATTGGCCTGCTAAACCCAGGGTTGTGAGTTCAATCCTTGAGGGGGCCAGTTAGGGATCTGGGGCAAAATCAGTACTTGGTCCTGCTAGTGAAGGCAGGGGGCTGGACTTGATGACCTTTCAAAGGTCCCTTCCAGTTCTAGGAGATAGGATATCTCCATTAATTTTACCTAGGATAGGTAATCAGATTAGTAGGATCAGGAATCAGGGAAGCACAATTGGAGCTCCAGAAATAAACAGGGCTGGTATAGATTTTCTGAAAGCAGAAATTCTCTTTACAGATATGGGGTCCAATGGTTTCAGTGAAGGAGATGAAGTGAGTTGAAAACTTTTCTGTCTCCAAATATTGTCATAATGAGAGGGTTTGAGCCAACACAGCCTCATTCCTTCCTCTCCCTTGCCCTGCTCTTGACTTATTGGAACTACCTGCACACAGTGTAGATATATATGGAGCAGGGCGTGGAGGCATGGTTGTGTGAAGAGGGAGGGGGGAGTTACCCTGCATATTATCAGCCTCTTTCATAGCCACAGGGATTTCCCCATCTAATGCTTAAATTCTCAGTATACATGAAGAATCCTGGCTCTTTCTCAAACTGTCCTAATGGAATTTGTTTGGTTCAGATACAGGTGAAGCAGATGATTAAGGTTACGTGCATTTTAGCTCTTCCTCTCTGAACCTTTGTCAACCTACAGTTAAGGGCATACACATTTAACAGCTTTAGTCATGTGATCATCAACAGAACTTTTGCTGTCTAGTATCTTCACGGGATGGGACAAATGCTGTTCCACCTACCCAATCTTTGGACACTCAAAGCCCAAAATACAGAGGAACTGGCACAGCTCTGATTCATGGGGCTGGAGAGAGGCCAGGTCTTGGAGAAGCCATGCACAGAATTCCACAGTTGACCTGCTTTCTCCCTTCCATTGCTGTCACAGATAATAGGCTGTAGTAATTCCCAAGGATGCAGTTACTTTAGCTGGTGAGTTGGTAGGTGGCGGCAGAGGAAGTGAATATGGACAATGTTCCTGTCACTTTTTAAAACCACAACAAACTGTACTTTGCTGAGGATGGGATGCTCACTGTGATGGCCTTTTCTTCTTCCCCCACCTCTTCCCCTCTGCTGCGGTGTTGATGGACATCATAATCTTCATGGCAGTTCTTGCAGAGTTGTCAAGCAGTGACAGCCTTTCCCTGTGGGCCTCTGTCACGGTGCGCAACTCACCGATGCAGTGCCTCCTGCTGGTCCTCTCAGGGAATTAGCATTTCTAGCCTCCAGAGTGCCCTCTGCAGGCCGGAGTCCTGCTGCTGCTGGCCCCCCGTGTCCCTCCCAGGACCCGGTGCCCCTTGTCTTTGGGGTGCTGCCCCCTGGCAATACCCCCACCATCTCAGGGTCTCCCCACCCAGGGGAACCCCCAATCCTCTATCCCCACCTTGCCTCAGTCATGGGCTACTGCCAGTCACCATCTAGCCCCTGCTCACTGGGGCAGACTGCAGTGTAAAAGCCACTCATCATAGGCAAGGGGGGTTTGGACCTGCTGCCTCTGCCTACCCGTGGGCTGCCCCCTGCAACCCAGTACCTAATTGGCCTTCCACTAGGCCACAGTCTGTGGGGTTTCTAGGCTGGAGCTCCCCAGCTCCGTTGGCCTTCCCCCATCCCTGCTCCACTCCAGGTACCTTCTCTAGCTCCCTGCAGCCAGGTCCCTCCCTCTCAATGCTAGAGAGAGTCTGTATCTCTGGCTTCTGGCCCCAGCTCTCTTATAAGGGCCAGCTAGGCCCTCATTAAGCCAGCCTCAGCCTGTTTGGGGCATGGTCCCCAGCTGAGGCTGCTTTCCCCAATCAGCCCCCCTTTTCCTTCCCTGCCACAGCCATCTCCCCGGGCTGTTTTAAGCCTTTTAAGGCAGGAGCGGGTGACCACCCTGCTACAGCCTCTTTGGACAGTATCCCTAATGGCCTGACTGCAGTATAGGCAGTAGGTAGTTGGAGTCCCAAACACCCCTGCTAAAAAGATGTAAGTACTAGGCAGCCATGGAAACTGGACACAACCTATGTCACTGATGATTTCCCTGCTGAATAAGCCTCCATGACTTCAGACCCCAACTGTGCTAAGCAGTTCCCCTATGTTCCACGCTATGGACTGATTTATGCCCAAGTTTGGGTCCAATCACAGGAACTAATGCTTAGTAGAAATCACTTACATTTATTACTAGGATAATATTAATTTTTTTCCGTTCAACATAACATGGCATTGTGGCGCATCTCTTCATAGAACATGTCCCCAAACAATCTTTGTAATTAAATAAATGGTGAGCGAGGAGGAAGGGTCTTAAAATACTGAATCGCTTAATTTTCAGGAATGAGAAAGGCAATGTAATATATATTATGTAATATATAGTTATACACTCTATATACACATGCAAGTTATGTAGTGCAGAAGGAAATATATTTATTATTTCTCTTCTAAGATGAGTTTTAAATTTGTAAACATTGCTCTTCTACTTCAAAAATGGCTCTCGCCTTTTTGAATAATTTTAAAATTTCTTAAACATTGAATGCATCAGGGGGCTGATCTGAAGCCCAGAGACATCACAGGGAGTCTTTCCATTAACTTCAGTGAGCTCTGAATCACATTCTGTGTCTTTAATATCCTGTTAATGGGAAGTGATCAAACTCCTTGTTTTTTCTCTCTCTTCTCTTGCTGACGCACGCAGCTGGTGAATATGAGCAGCCCTCTTCCTTTTCATGGGCTTCTGATTTGCAGAGTTTATTGTCCATAAGCAGTAACCTGAGAGGCTTGTGGGGGCCGGTTCAGTCACTTCAATATCTCATCACCATTTTACACAGGGTGGCTGTTTCAGCTTTGAAAAGGCTATTTGGTGTCAGAACTTCTTCTGAATTATTCAGGCACTTTTCAGAGGCTAAACAAGAATTCCTTTACTTCTAAATTATTAACCATAGTATATTTGTATGTGTGAAGGACAGTGCGATTAGACATGCTGTATAAAGGCAATGAATTGCATATCGCAGATATCTTTTTATTTCTCATAGTTTTTCAAAAGTAACTTGGATATGCTTGGGACCATTCTTTCTGAATGTATATTCCTACATATATGAATTTCCTGTGTTTTTAAACTCTTCTGCTTATCAGAAAATTTTTTTGGTTAAAAAGGCAGACCAATCTTGAAATCTGTAAGATTCAAAGCAGTTAACTTTATTGCTATGGTTTCAGTGATATGCTGGAATTAATTGATTCCATTTCCTATAAGTAGACTTTGAGTTTTCGATAAATGAATATAACACTAAGGGAAGGAGGGAAATTTTGTCCTATGTTTTCACTGGGGATCCATTCAGATGCTAGGATCTGCTTGCATGGATCCTGGTGCAGGATCTGGGCTTAAAGGTCAAATTCTGGTTGTTTGCAGAAAGCCTGGATAAAAGGGAGTCACGGGAGTTGTGAGATAAGATGGAATGCTCCCCCAGAAACAGGGCTTGTGGGAGTCCATTGGTAAAATTTTGCCATCAAATTAAAGCAGGGTGGAGTGATTTCCTTGCCTCCTGAGTTCACCTCTCCCTGGATGCCATGAGATTTTTCCCACTAGAGATGACTCTTACCACCAAGAATCATAACAAGATTGCCCCAAGCATTACATATTTTCAGTATCCTTTCCCAAGGTAGGATACCTCAGACCCCTGTGCCAGGCATTCACTCCCCTCTTCATTTAAATTACACAGCCTGAATGCTGTTCTACAGTACTGAGTATATTTCTGGCCAAGTGCATCTTATCATAAGTTTCTTTTCCAAGTGGTGATGCCGTTTTCCTTGGTTGTGAGAGTATTTTTGTTTTACAGAGAAACAAGTGGATAGGTTCCAGAGTTCCTTACTTCTCTTTGCAGGCACATGCATACCCAAGGCACGGAATTTATCACCCACTGAAGGGGAACATCTTTGTGCGAATCACTTGTTCAAATATTGGCAGCACATTGCTGCCCTGGTCACCCATGCAGTTCAGCTGTAGGTGTTTCTGTAGCCCTGAGCTGTGTTATTCTATGACACTCTGCATTTCCTGCTCTCCCCCACCTAACACATGATCTGTGGCCAGTTGATTCACGCTTGTCTCTGATCTACTAACCAAGTCCGTCTGCAGTTCCAAGGAGGGACTAGGTGGTTTGGCTTTAGAAGTGTTAAGGCATAAAATAGATAGAAGGTCCTTTATAAAAGTGGCCATGGCTGCTTTATTCCGTGATGGCTGCAGATGCACTATTCAGTGGGATTGAAACAAATCTAGAAAATGGCCAAGTTGTGGCTGGCCTTTACGCTGGTGTGTGGAGGGGGAAGATACAAAGAGCCTTCCTATTCCTTTTTGCATGGTCCATGTGAGGGCCAACCCAGTTGTAGTCCTTGTGCCCTGAGGAGCAGAGGTACTTTTTCCTCCCTATTTCTCAGGAGTGCATCATGCTCTGAATGGGCCAAAAGGTGCAGAGGCAGGGTCATTGCCCTGCTCAACCAGCAAATTGGCCGAAGGGGCAAGACTTTTCCAGGGGTGTGATATGTTGAAGACTGTACTGTATTGGAATCACAAACTATCACTTTGAGAGTGGGGGTGGAGGGAGAGAAAGGAGAAGGCTTCCTGGTCCTACTTTCAGGTTAGGGGTTCTCTGTAGTGAAGCATGTGATGTGGGAGCAGCAGTCAGTCTGGAAAAAGCCAGCCCTGGACAAGGTAGGGTGAGTTATACCTCTCTGCCTTAGGGAGCAGCCTGCTTTCTCTCTCTCTTTTTGGTTACTGTGTGTTGTTCTGGATTCTAAGGATAAAAGTACTGTAATTACGTTGCAACCTTCCAGAAAGAGTATTTGATGTGTTTTTGTATCTAACTTCTCTGTTGATATGCCATGAACACAACAACAGGGGAGAATGCTGTACAGCAGAAGGGGGATAGCAATGGATGTGTGCCAGGAAGGCTTTCTGTCTTTTTGGGTGTTGGTACTGTCACCTGGAATGCCCCTGGGACAGTGTGCCTCTACATCGCCACCAAACACAGGGCTGTGCCTAGCAGGCACAGCTAAGCCCCAAAGTGTGTGTGGAGTTGGGGGATGGGGAGCAGAAATAAGGATTTTGCATTATTGGGTATGTGGGAAGGTTAGTTCTTCAACCCAGTGAATGGCAATATACCGCAGTGGATGTATCCATGATGAATATCATGAATCCACTCTGCTACTGAGCTGGACCTTTTCAATGTTGGTCTTTCAGGAGGTGCTACTGTGGGAATTGCTTGTTCACTCAGGGCTGTATGTATTTATGCAGATATGTATATGTGTGCAGCCCGTGTGTGTGTGCAAGGAGTCTCCCCCTCCAATCTTGCACTGTCTACATAAGAGACAAGTAGAACTGCAGTTCTCTTTGGGCAGGAGTTCCTCCTGTGCTGTGGTTTAGTTCTGCATTGTCCCCAACTCAAGGCTATGCCTAAATGTCATCAGCTGTCTGTGATGGATTTGGAGCAGCTCTGTAATAACTGATGAATACTGTATGATGACCTGGTTATTGGAATGCTTACTGTATGAATATTTGGCTTAGTTTAATAAGGAAAACAAGCAGAAAGGAAAAATAGTGGCTCAAGGTAAGCCCCTTCTTTGCAGACACTTGAGGGCTGTTAAGAGACGATGCCAGGACAGGAAAGGCCTGGGATCACAGATCAAAAGAATGGTTGCAGGTTTATAAAGGAACTCTTTCAGGAAAGGGGTCAGTTGTTTGGGCAGTCAGACTGACATGGGTACCTGCTGGGTGTGTGTGAAAAAGTTAGGCCTGCTAGGTTACCATCAGGGAATAGTGAGCCTTTGGGTAAGGTAGACATGCATGTAGATTGTTTTAAAAACCTTTTGTCTCTAAAAGCTTTGTTCCTATTGCAAAATAAAGAACATGTTTTGTTTTGTTTTGTTTTAAGAAGACTGTCTGATCACTGTATACTACTGCTCACAGACTCCAGAAGGGAAGAATCATAGGAGTCTGAACTCAGTCAGACCTGCAAGGTAAGCCTGGGGTCTAAGAGTGGGAGAATTGCAGAATTCTGCCCAAGGTTTGATAAAGGCCCATGGTGTGCCATGACATTTTTAGTAAGACATGCATGCAAGGCATGACCTCACATGTATGGTTCCTTCAGGCCCATCTGGGGGCCAGATGGAATCATCCAATGGGCACAGTTGGTGAGAGTCACATTCAGGGCTTTCATGGGCATGCATTGCATACATAGCATGCCACCAGTAAAGGTACAAGGCCTAAAACCTTCGGGATTCGCTCAGAAAGACTCATAGACTTTACCAGGAAGGGGACTGAGGTGTAGCTAGCCCTGTAACTGTGACACTATCCTCAATTAATTGTATGGCATCTTGCTGAGAAGAACTAGGAGAGTGTTCGGTCTGCATACATGTAAATCGTTAACAGATAAGGTGCCAGTAGCTGGTGCAAAATAATACATAGCATAGATCCTGGCAGAACTGTTTAGAAAATTGAATTTCCACCCCAGAGAAAATTTTGATATTTTGTCATTCATTTTCATTAAATTAAATGTCCTGAAAAATATTGATGTGGAAACATCTAAGTGAAAACTTGAAAAATGTAATCAAAACTGGCATATTCCCTGGGAAAATGTACATTTTGGGAAATGACATTTTCCAACAAGAAATACTTTTGCTGGAAAATGTTTGACCAGTTGTAGTTCCTGGCATCTGTGGGACTAACACAACTTGTTATTGTGTGTACTGCAAATGATTCCTTTGCGTGCAGGTCTTTAGATCAGGCCTTAGCAAAGGGGAGCTCCCATTTCTGTGTGTGAATGGATCAAGCTTGCATGTGTATGGTTGTATTTTCCCCCTCATGTTCTGTGGTGCTACTTTGTTTTTAATTCTCTCTTGTGTGTTGTGCTACTGTTTGAAAACATACTAAAGAAAGAACTGTGAGAACAGCAAACATTGTCTTCCAGGAATTCTAAGTGAACGGGAAGGGATTTTTCCATTGTTTCTTCCCTTTCATTGACTGACTAATCCTGGGGATTGTATTTCAAAATCCAATGGTGTCTCTGCACTTTGGATGGGGTGGGGAAGGGAAACCTTCATTTTCAAGGGAGGGGTTTTGACATAATTAGACAATATACAGGGGTTTGGGTTTGTATCTATGATGTGGTTGGATATACATACTGTGCAGGAAAAAGGGAATAAGTAGCTTCTCTTTTTGTTGTTGTAATGTCTGTTCAATATACTGAAGTTTTCTGAATGATTCTCAGGAAATTGCTTGGGCTCTCTGGCAATTTGAGTCATGTATCATAGCACACACTAAGGCCAAGAAATACCCTTCTTGGCCACCCCCATTTCATGTGGCCCATAAGACAAAACTTTAAAAAAAATAAATCCCAAGCAGTTTATAAGAACTGTCCTTTGCAGCTCTGTTTATAAAGATTCTTACAGCATCACCAGAACAAATGGTGGTGATGGGTTTTTTGCACTAAACCCAAAAGGGGCATTTGGCCTTTTTGGTGATTTTGAGAAAAAGCAGCAGATTGTTTCCTGGCTCAGAGGTGCATTCGGACACAACCCTCGTCGGCTTCAGTTTTGGATGTGTTTGCAAATAGCTTCAGGGAGGAGTCACTGCTTTAGGCATTGCAACGGCTTCCGTGCTCATAATGTTGTGCTGGAGGGTGTTGATGGCTGTCATCGGGCACATCTTTGACCTATAGTCAATCCCAGACCTTGTAGCTTTTGGTTGTGTGACCTTCATTCAGGTCAAATGGAAGAAGCAATTAAGCTCCTTTTCTATAGAGAAAGCTAGCTGGAGAAAACAGAAGCCACTGCCCAAGGCACTAAGCTCACATGCAATGCCAAGCAGCAGCAAAACTGTAAGCAAGGAAATTGCCTGGTGGTGTTTGTTCCTACTGTGTTCCAGGAAACAGGACACAGTCTTTGTAAATAAACAGGATTGCACCAAACAAACACCTGACTCATCAATTTCTCCTCCTAATGGAAATAACTGGACAAGGCCGTAGATACTGGCTAATTATTCAGGCTAAGGATCAACATTGTCTTACTTTACGGTCCCAATTCCCAAGTCAGGAAGTACCTGACATTGTTAGTAGCCCAAAGAAACTGATGGGAGTGCTCACAGCCTGAGATGGAATTGAGCCTCAGAAAAGCACAATTCCTCCCTTGCTCTGGGAGGAGTTGGCAATATGTTGCTTTACACCTTATGGGTTGTAGCTTACTCCTTTTGTGTGCCTACCCATCTACACTGGTCTCTGCCACTTCCTCCGCTCCCACTTGCTCACAACGGGGAAGATATCAGGTGTTCCTGTTCTCCCGCCCCATGCAGCTGGGGCAACAATCTGGGCAGCCTGTATTCAGCTGAGCCATGTGGGGGCTCACTTTTCTGTGCAGCCAAGTAAAGAGCAAGGGATTGTCTAGCTCAGAGAGCACACATTTATTTGCTACCTTTGTTGTTATCAAAGACAGTTGTGCATATGTTACCTCTGTCCTCTGCTTAAAGCCAGTTCATGGTAATTTTGACATTGATTAAATTTTCACAGACACACACGAAAATATTCCTTTTATTTGTACAAAACCAAGCTGTGTACTAAAACTGGATCCATTTCAAATAACTACAGACAAAACAATGTGGACAGCCAGGTCGCAAATACTCCCAGTTGCCTGTATCACCGTAGCTTGGATCACCCTTCATCCCTTTTCTCAACACTCACCTCCCTCAGTTAGCCTTCCACCACTGACCTCCACTCCTTTGTCATCTGCTTCTGCCCTCAGGCCTGACCCTGTGTTCTCAAACTGAAGAGGAGACGAAAAGTGCAACTAACTGGGGGGAGGATGGGAACTAACAAGCATACACAGCTTTACAAAGTAAAGCATGTGATCTTATTCATTGTTACCCTCTCCCTTCCCGCTAGCACTATTTGCCTCTGACATTGTTCACTGTATTCGATTGTATTTAAGGTCCAATCCGCTGCAGTGCTGAGCCCTTTCACGTCCCAAGCATTTCACAGCAGGCACACAACAGCTTGTAGGGTCGAGCCTTTAGATAGTGAACTTTGTGGGGCAATGATCTGTCATACAGTTTTGAAAGCAACTGGGCACCTACATTTGAGTGTTGTGTAAATATTTATCGATAATTATACATTGTTTTCTGTATTTCTTTTAAAGATTTTATATCTTAAGCCCCCCCACCCTTTTTAAAAAGCTTTCCATTTCACTTTTAACTTTAATATTATTTTGCACCAATACAATTAATTTGAGTGGCCCCCATTTCCCTAAGGGACAGATTGTGATTCTCTTCCTCATGTTGAATAGTATCTTACACCATGAGCAGTCCCACTGAGGTCAGCTCTGGCTCATAGTAAACACAATGGTACAATTAAGCACGGTTAGTTGTAACAATAATAATTAAAAAAACTCCACCTGTATATAGTTATACACTGACTTCTTATGGCACAGATTTTAGAGATGCTCCCTATGAAAGCAGAATAGATGCGCACAGCTTTTGATATGTGAAATATAGATGAAAGAAAAGACTGCTACCAGTGACTGAGCATAATTAATACAAGTTTGGCAGATCTTTCATATGCCATGGCTAGATACTACCATCCTTACTCACATTGGATCTTTGTTCCTTCTATCTGAGGTACTTGTATGGATCACCATAGCATCTGTGCACCTCACAATCTTCAATATGTTATCCTCACAATACCCCTGTGAGGTAAGGAGGGGCTAAGAGACTTGCCCAAGATCACATAGGAAGTCTGTAGTGGAGCAGGGAATTGAATGAAGGTCTATCAAGTCATAGGCCAGTACCCTAACCACTGGACCACAAATGAATGGTTCTAGTTGATAGGTGAGATGCTATATATATATATCATGGGTATGGGTATTAGACCATGGTCTTATGTTAAAAAGAATGATGATGTAATTTTTAGAGCTGGTCAAAAACATTTTTTTTATTTAAAAATAAGGGAAATTTTTTTCACAAAATAATTTTCCTATCTGTTCTAGTGGTTTTTATTAATGTTGAGAAATTAACACTTTAAGGGCCGGGCTGGAAACCCTTACTTCCACGGAATAGTACCCCATACCAGAAGAGGCCCCACAGGAGTCAGTTGTGCAGTGAAGGGCTGACAATGTGGCCCCAAGGCAGTTTGTTGGTCCTCACTGAATGTTGTGTCTACTTACATTTTCTATATGTAACAATGTGAAATGTTTTGATTTAAAAACATTTGTAAAGTAAAAAGTGAACTTTTAGCTCTTAAAATCCTTGGCTGCCTTTTTAGCAATAGAACTTTTGGGCTGCCACACTTTATACAGCAAAGTTTACTGGAAGGCACAATTATTCTGTCCTTCAAGCAGGTCAGAATTCATGTGTAACTGCTGACCAGTTTTATATCTGGTCTGTAGTATAAAAACACAAAGACAGTGGGACAAATTGTGAGCTGACCTATGTCATTAATCTAATTGGGGTTGCACGGGATGTAAGCAAATAAGAAACTTAAGTTGATATATTGTGTACAACTCATGTGGAGCAACAGGATGCGCATCGAGGCCATATTCTGCTTTCAGTTATGTCAGGCAACTCTATTGAAGTCAGTGAGTGCAACTGAGAGCAGAACTTAATATGCTGTATCTGGCTTCCTTTATCCATTTCCATCTGCCTTCTGAAAAATACTGTGCTAGAGCTTAGGAATTCCTCTTTAAGCTTTTAAAATGTCACCTTTGATTTCTGTATTTCAAATCATTGTCTGGAACATGACATATGCAAACTAGGGGCCCATTCCTTCAAACTCACATTTGGATAACTTGAGTAATCCCCTGAAAAGTTACCCAAGTATGTGTTTGCAGAATCAGGCCTTAGGTAGGCAATAAAGCCACGTGTCAGCAAGGTACTTAACACATGCCTGACTTTAACCATACGTGTAGTCCCACTGAAGTCAAAATTCTGACATTTCACAATTCACTTCAACGGCACTACTCATTTGCTTACAGTTAGACACATTTGTGTGAGTACCTTGCTGAAACAGGCCTAAAACACTATAACTAAGGGAGCCATGAGGTACAGATTAACAGACATTACAGTCAGGGTCTCTGGAAAACCGGGGTGCACGAACATGGAGGTTCTTACAGCTTTAATGTCTCTTCATATTTGTTGTTGTTTGCATTTCTTAGAAGACACTGCTGTTTGTCTTCTCTCTGCCCGCAGAACCATATATTTAGTATGTCACCACTGTTCCCCATAGAGTTGCCAGGCATCCATTTTTTGACCGGAATGCCCATTGAAAAGGGACCTTGGCAGCTTACTGGGCCGCTAAAAGTTCAGTTGGCGGTGCAGCAGGGCTAGGGCTGGCTTCACGTAGTTCCCAGAAGCAGCTGGCATGTCCGGCTCCTAGGCAGAGGGGTGGCCATAGGGGCTCTGCACCCTGCCCCCGCCCTGAGCGCTGGTTCCGCAGCTCCCATTGTCTGAGAACCATGACCAATAGGAGCTGTGGGGTGGTGCCTATGGACAGGGGTAGTGTGCAGAGCCCCCCGGATGCCCCTCCACGTAGGAGCCGGACAGGCCAGATGCTTCCGGGAGCCACGTGAGGTAAGCGCCACCCAGCCGCAGCCCCTCCTGCACTCCGACTCCCTGCCCCATCCTGGAGCCCCCTTCCACACCCTGAACCCCTAATTTCTGCCCCCATCTTGGAGCCCACATGCCCAGTCGGAGCCCTCAGCCCCTCTCACACATCAGCCCTCTTCCCCATCCCGGTGAAAGTGAGTGAGGGTAGGGAAGAGTGAGCGATGGAGGGAGGGGGGATGGAGTGAGCGGGAGGCAGGGCCTCAGAGAAGGGGTAGGACCTCGGGGAAGGGCAGGGCAGGGGACAGGGCAAGATTGTTCGGTTTTGTACGATTAGAAAATTGGCAACCCTAGTCCCCCAGTCTACTTTTACCAAAAAATGGAGTCAAATCCTGTTTATTTCCCCCCTTTTTTTCTGACAAAACTCCAGGAAACTGACCACAAGGTTGACAAGTTTAGAATGAATTTACAAAATTTTGTAAATTGGGGGGAAATGTTTACAAAGCCCCGTTGTCTGTGAAATATCCATCCAGCTTTAATAATGAAGATGATATATAACCTAATGGCCCAATTCTGGGAGTTACACCCATGTATGGCCCTAGTTCAGGAAAGCACTTAATCACATGCTGAATTTTCACTACATGATGAAGTCCCATTGCCTTCAATGGAACTGAAGCATGTGCTTAAGTGCTATCTTGAATAGGGATACTTTCCTGAATCTTGGCCCAAGGGAGGGCAGAATTAGGCTCTTGAGCATTCAATGCAATTACTGTGGGCTCCATGGATATACCTTCTTTGTATCACTCTAAATATTATATTCTATTTTTGCTCTTGGAGGTGAAATTTGACCATCTCCCAGAAAAAACAGCAGAATTCATAAGTGGCTGCACAGTCTTTCTGACTGCTGGCTCTTACACACAAGACACACCGGCATTCGAAATTCACACATTTTTCACATTTAGACTCATTCTTTATCTCCCTCCAAAGACCTTCCCAATATATTCTTTTATGGCAGTCATGTTGGTAGAACAATGGTTCCCAAACTTGTTCTGCCGCTTGTGCAGGAAAAGCCCCTGGTGAGCCGGGCCAGTTTGTGTACCTGCCGCGTCCGCAGATTTGGCCGATCGCGGCTCCCAGTGGCCGCGGTTCGCTGCTCTGGGCCAATGGGGGCTGCGGGAAGCGGCGCAGGCCAAGGGACGTACTGGCTGCTGCTTCCCGCAGCTCCCATTGGCCCGGAGCACCGAACCGCGGCCACTGGGAGCCGCGATTGGCCAAACCTGTGGACGCGGCAAGTAAACAAACCGGCCTGGCCCACCAGGGGCTTTTCCTGCACAAGTGGCGGAACAAGTTTGGGAACCACTGTGGTAGAAATATGGGAGGGCTAATCTTGACAAGATGACACACAATGCATTCCAAATACAGTTTAGAAATCCTTTGTAACCCTTAACTTGTAAGCTCACACCTCACATGGACATTTCAAAGCTGCAAACACAAAACCTGATTCTCCTCTTGCTCACATAAGTATCAATGAAGAGTAACTCCACTGAAGTCAAGGAAGTTATATTAGGATGAGAAGAGAATTAGGCCCAAAGTCTAGTAATAAGAAAAAGGAAATGTAAATAAGGAGGATTAATCATTGGAATTTAAAACAAAAGGGATACATTTTACTTTGTCACATGTGTGTAGCCCTAATTAATTAATTAATGCAGTGAAGTTGGATGCAAAATTTGTTCTTCTGTGTTTTGGAACATAGTTGGGTTAAAGTGCCACTGTCTGGTTAAAATTCATGTAGCTAATACGTACAAATTCCTGACGTCTTACTAATGCTGTATTTTATTAAAATGGAAAGAGGATTTTTAAAATCTAGTTTTCCATCATTATAACAATTTGTTTATATTTGCTCTTTATTCAGCTAGGCCAATCAAAATAGACTAGTCAGTTTTATTTTCTGGATCTTTTGCCCTAACACAATGATCCACAGCTTGGGTGCAAACAACGTACATAGACACAAAAAATTCACAATCAAATATGATTGTGAATTGTCTTCTTACAACCTCAAATCTTGCATCTACATTAAACAGACTTCTGACATCATGTGACATCATGGTATTCAGCTAAAACCTATCAGCTTTATACTTTGTGGAAAGTTTACAGATGCTGTTATTTTCTTTATCTCTCACTCACACACCCCTCCCTTTTTTCTTATATGGCCGTGCACTGTATTTATGCAAAATCTAACCTTAAAATCTCAGACTTTTTCCCTGACCTGGTTTGGTATGGTGGAGATAATACTGGAAGATTCAGGTCTGTAACTTTATGGGTATGCTTGATTTGGACTAAGTTTCTCTTAATCTTCATGTTGTTGTAGAAAAAGGTTTTCGGGTTTTCTTTAGATTGCCTCAAACTTCTTACCATATGTGTTTGCAGTTGGGATATAGGGAAAATTGGTGGTCTTGAGCCATTGACCAAAAATGGAGGGGAACCACTTGTTTGTTGATGTGATGTTCCCATACATGAAATCTTTTTAACTATGGTGTCTCTCAAGGCAGCTTGTCTCAGCCTGGGCAAAGGGGAAAGCTGTGGTGTTTCAATCATTAGTAGATTAGGACTTTCCTTTTCTGAGTACAGCCATGCTGGGGTTGGAATAGTCTCATCCATTGCTGTGAGAAGGTCTTTAAATCTTGTATCCTGATGAGGACTGTGGTCTATGACTCTATTTTCTGTTAGAGACCGTGGGGTTATTCTGCTTGTACATGATCTTTGAGACTGGTGATTTGCAGAATGTGTTGGGTTATTTGCTAATGTAGGAGGTGGTTTCTCAGGAAGATATAATTTCCTCACATCAGCTAAGTCTTTATAATCATCCAAATTCTCCTGCAGATCCAAAAGGTGCTGATTCATTGGCTCACATGAAGTATTTTTATTTGGTGATTTAGGAGGTTCAAGATGAACCCATTCTCTATCTGCAAACATGGAAACTAAATGGAATATAGAATGGATAAGATCAGTTCATGCTGGAATGATAGCGTCAATAAAAGTAACAAGTTATTACTGAAAGTACCTCCCCTGGGGACTGTGAATTTTGCTGACTGTTGGTAGAGTTTTTGCAATATTATAAATAATAAACAATCTTGATATAATGCCATAAGTTTACACATAGGCTTTCAAAAGTAACTAGTAATTTTAGTGGCCAACTTTAGATGCTTTAAAGGGTCCTGATTTTCAGAGGAGAGGTGATCAGCACTCTGAAAATCAGACCCCTTTTAAAATGCTGGCATTCAAGACTGAGGCACTCACAATTGCTAGTCATTGAAAAATTACACCTGTGTGTTACCATAATTGCTTATAAGTGGTGTAAGGTTCAGTAACAGTGACGACACAGCGTAGCTCACATCCAAATGAGGAGGAAGCTATTGATGCTATGATGGAACAGAAAGGGGACAGCTGGGCAGAGGGTTGTCTCCCTTTTTGTTATTTCTGTATGGCTATTACTGGGGCTATTACTCAGTATTTATTAAAGTCAGTATGAATCTAAAAATATTTAAGTGCATAATGGTCGGGTCAGAATCAATTGACATTTATTGAGAGGTCAAATTCAGAGCTAGGGTCTGACTATCCATGGGTCTGCACCGTGCACTTGCTATTTACATCATTGCAAAGAAAGTGTAAACGGCCACCTTTCTGATTTGGTGCAGAGCAACGGAGAGTGTAAGTGGGTGCAACCATCTTGAAGTTAACTAAGTTGTGACTCTTATACCAGATCTGGATTCAGCCTCAAAGTCTAAAGTCACTTTCTGTCTTTCTCTCCCAGAATAATCAGTGTTTGGAATTTCTTGACCTTGGAGGTTCCTCACAATACTCCTTACTAGGACTCGTGAGGAAAACAATGGAAATGACTTGGAGAATGACATGTAATGGACTGTTACTTATAGTCAGTATATCCAGAGTAACAATTGGATTGATGAAGCAACAGAGGGTCCTGTGGCACCTTTAAGACTGACAGAAGTATTGGAGTATAGGCTTTCGTGGGTGAATGCCCACTTCGTCAGACGCAAGGGTTGATGCTTAGTTATGGCTATTCTTTCCTACATGTATGAAGTTTTCAAATTGATCACCAAAACTTGGGATCAGGAAAGAATTCCTCCAAGAGTGTAATGGGAAGGCCTTTGGATATATTGAATGATTTTTTTTGAGCATTGATCATTATCTATTGGGCATATCTCACCCAGTGAATTTTTTCTTGTTGCAGAGGAGGCTGGAGATGGATGGACCTTGTTCTTTCCCATCACACTCCTCTCTGTTTCAAAGATGGTGTTCTACCACTGACTTCAGTGAGTGTAAGATCAGTCCCTAAATCTCCTTCACAGTGACTTAGACACACTTCCAAGTCTTTAAAAATCTGTTCTGAGGTAACAAACATTACAGTAGTGTAATGCTGGAGATAGTTCTATGAGGGGAAAACTGTGTGAAGCTGGAGAACTAGAGCTGAGCTACATTTTTTTGAACTCCCACCTCCCCCTCAAAAACAAAACAAAACAAAACAAAACCAAAAACAAACAAACAAACAAAAACCAAACCAAACAGGGAAAATTTCTAAAAAACAATCATAAAATGTTTTCACTTTTTACTGACTTGTGCTAAAGGAACATTTTCAGATTAATAAGCCATTAATAGATTTTAGTACAGTACCTTCTGGTATATTTTCTTGGTTATCCAAAGTAATTGCAATTTCATCTTCTTGAATGGCGTCTGGGATTGCTGAGGTTAGTGCAGAAGGAAATGTCTTATTGCCATAGTTGTTGAGGTTTTCTGTTGTGACCAGTTCAGCCTTTTGGGAAATCTGAATATCTGCATCTTGATTCAGGTTTCTAGGAGGTTTACCATCACATTTTTCTATTACATTTTCCCTCTGAAAATAAAACAGTCATAATTAATAATGTCTTACATTGAAAAGAAGCTTGAACGTACAAGGAAATGAAATACCACAAGCTCAGACATGTGCGAGGAAAATGTGCATCTTCCTTCCCCACCAGTCCTGCAGAAATCCCCTCCCGCCCTGTGCAATGTAATACAGAATGAGCCAGCACAGAAGTTGTTCATTGGTCTCCCTCTAATCCCCTAGATCCACATGGTTTGTGAGCTGGTAAGCCCTGCTTCCTGGCAGAACAATTAGGGAGAGGTCTGCAAAGAGACCCTAGTAGATTTACTCTCTCTTAGCCCCTACCTGCTGTTTTACCTGCAGAAGGAGGTGATCAGAATCTGGAGCAATAATTCCTCTTGTCCATTCCCTCTTTGCATCTTATTAAATTCTTGGCTTTAACAACCTCATGTGGGAACGAGTTCCATAGTCTAACTGTGTGTTGTGTGAACAGTATTTCATTTGATTAGTTTTGAATTTTCCACCTTTCAATTTAATTGAATACCCCCTTGTTCTTGTGTTATGAGACAGGGAGAACAGAAGGTCCAGATCTGCATTCTGTAAATTATTCATTATTTTGTATACTTTTATCACATCCTGGCTTATTTGTCTCCTTTCTAAGGTAAATAATCACAGTCTTTTCAATCTCTTTGTATATGAGAATTTTTTCATGCCCCCGATTAACCCCCTTCCTGTTCTACAACGCTACCGAGGAATCTGTCATCTACTCACGAGCACAGCAATCCATAAATGCAGTGATCCTACCTCAATGATCCACTTCAAGTGTGGTTAGTCCTGTTCTTAATTCTAATGATTTATTTTGAAAATAATTGATTTGCAATATTTTAAGTGAGAAAAAAGAATTAAGTTCTCTCACTTTTAAACTTTGGTTAACTTCTCCCCCACATAGGGGGTGTCTCAGCTGAATGAAAACAAATTCAAAACACAAAATGAATGAAGAATGAAGAATGAAAAATGTTTCTTTCCACGTTTTTCACCAAGCAAGCACTGCTTTTTTTTGGGACCAGATCTGCTAGTAAAATGCTTCAAATAGCAGAGGCGCCTGCCTGTAGGACAATAATGTGCTTTATTTTTTAAGTAAAACACAAGTGTTTTATTTTAGCCTTTTTTCCTCTATTTTTCTTAGCTGACTCCACTACTTGGCTGCAGCCCCATGATAAGCAGCAGTAGGTGGGAATCTGGAACTTGCTGCTCCGTCCTCCAAAAGGAAGATCCAAACCCAGGTGACGCTGGGAAGCCAGCAGAGGGATGAGGGATACTCAGGCCAGGTTACTGGGGTGGGAGTGTAAGGAGAGATACTAGGGGTTGTTGGAGGGGGAGAAGAAAAGGAAATGAGAGAGGATGCTCTGAAAAGAACATTGGGTCTAGGAATGGGAGCAGCTGAATGTGGAGCGAGAACGAAAACAGACTGGGGAAGGGAAATTGCTCAGTGTGTGCATTTTTTGGGGGGGGAGTTGGGGGCGGAGAGACAAGGCAACTGTGGACAGGCAGGAGAGGAGGGAAGCTGGCCTGGAGATAGCTTAGTGGAAAGGATTTGTTTTAACTCTTTTCCTCCTTGCAGCTGCCCATCTGGCTCCACAGCGCCTTTTCCCTGATCAACTTCCCTGCCAGCATCCCATTGTTGTATGCAGTATTGTAACCATGTTGGTCCCAGGGTATTGGAGAAACAAGGTGGGTGAGGTCACATCTTTTATTGCACCAACTTTGTGGGAGAGAGAGACAGGCTTCCAAGTTCATACAGAGCTTAAAGAAGAGCTCTGTGTAGCTTGAAAGCTTCTATCTTTCACCAACAGAAGCTGGTCCAATAAAAGATGTGACCTCACCCATCTTGTCTCTCTAACATCCCACTGAACAGTTTCCCTTCCTCAGTCTTGCTGAGCATCTGCTCCCTGCTTAGTTGCTCCTCCACTCAGCACCTTCCCTGCCTGGCCCCACTGCATTTAGTAACCTCCTTCCTTTTCGCACAGCAAGATCCCCAGAATTACTGTTCTGTTTCTCAGCAGCCTCCTGAACTTGCAGAGTTTTGACTAGGGATTAGAAATACATATAGGAAAATCAGGACCTGTCAGTCTGAGTAATGGGGAGAAAGGGAATCCTGCCGTCCTGACATCGGTGCTTTAGCTCTTGAACGTCTAGGGTTCCCACCATCAAGTGTGATGAAGTGAACTGGCTTGCTTGTTACTTGCATTGAGACCCTGTCCCCCACCGTCCCGCTGTTCAACATTCAGCCAGCAGAGGGCTTTCTAAATCCCAAGGGTCAGAAAATGGAAGTACAGCCTGAGGTTTGAAGGGACTGGACTTGGGAGAGAGCTGGAGGCTGCCTGGGAGCTGGCTGCAGAAGGAAGGCCAGGCAGCAGGCATCCTGAAGGCTATGAGTCAGACACACACCCTGTTGCTGGCAGGGGACTAGAAGTATCTTCAGGAGAAAGATACAGAGCTGGGGGTTGCAGGCAGGAAAACGACGTAGAGAGCCCCCCAATGAGACTTTGACCTTATTACCACTGTGTGTCTAGCTTGCCCTTAGAGGGTTTGAATTAGCAACTGTTGGTCTATCTTACGTTGTAACTAGGGCTGTCAAGCAATTAAAAAAATTAATCGCGATTAATCGCACAATTTAAAAATTAAGCGCGATTAATCACACTGTTAAACAATAACAGAATACCATTTATTTAAATATGTTTGGATGTTTTCTATATTTTCAAATATATTGATTTCAATTACAACACAGAATACAAAGTGTACAGTGCTCACTTTATATTTATTTTTTATTACAAGTATATACACTGTAAAAAAACAAAAGAAATAGTATTTTTCAGTTCACCTAATACAAGTACTGTAGTGCAATCTCTTTATCATGAAAGTTGAACTTACAAATGTAGAATTATGTACAAAAAAACCTGCATTCAAAAATAAAACAAAGTCCACTCAGTCCTACTTCTTGTTCAGCCAATCGCTCAGACAAACAAGTTTGGTTATCATATAATCATAGAATCATAGAATATCAGGGTTGGAAGGGACCTCAGGAGGCCATCTAGTCCAACCCCCTGCTCAAAGCAGGACCAATCCCCAGACACTTTTTTACCCCAGTTCCCTAAATGGCCCCCTCAAGGTTTGGTTACATTTGCAGGAGATAATTCTGCCCTCTTCTTGTTTACAATGTCACCTGAAAGTGAGAGCAGGCATTCTCGTGGCACTGTTGTAGCCAGTGTTGCAAGATATTTACCTGCCAGATGTGCTAAAGATTCATATGTGCCTTCGTGCTTCAACCACCATTCCAAAGGACATGCGTCCATGCTGATGATGGGTTCTGCTCGATAACAATCCAAAGCAGTGCAGACTGACACCTGTTCATTTTCATCATCTGAGTCAGATGCCACCAGCAGAAGGTTGATTTTCGTTTTTGGTGATTTGGGTTCTGTAGTTTCTGCATCAGAGTGTTGCTCTTTTAAGACTTCTGAAAGCAGCCTCCACACCTCTTCCCTCTCAGATTTTGGAAGGCACTTCAGATTCTTAAACGTTGGGTTGAGTGCTGTAGCTATCTTTAGAAATCTCACAGTGGTACCTTCTTTGTGTTTTGTCAAATCTGCAGTGAAGGTGTTCTTAAAATGAACAACATGTGCTCGGTCATCATCTGAGACTGCTATAACATGAAATATATGGCAGAATGCGGGTAAAACAGAGCAGGGGACATGCAATTCCCCCCCTCACCTCCAAGGAGTTCAGTCACAAATTTAATTAATGCATTATTTTTTTAAGGAGCATCATCAGCATGGAAACGTCCTCTGGAATGGTGGCTGAAGCATGAAGGGGTGTACGAATGTTTAGCATATCTGGCACATAAATACCCTGCAATGCCGGCTACAAAAGTGCCATGCAAATGCCTGTTCTCACTTTCAGGTGACATTGTACATAAGAAGAGGGCAGCATTATCTCCTGTAAATGTAAACAAACTTGTTTGTCTTATCGATTGGCTGAACAAGGAGTAGGACTGAGTGGACTTGTAGGCTCTGAAGTTTTACATTGTTTTGGAGTGCAGTTATGTAACAAACAAAATCTACATTTGTAAATTGCACTTTCACAACAAAGAGATTGCACTACAGTACTTGTATGAAGTGAATTGAAAAATACTATTTCTTTTATCATTTTTACAGTGCAAATATATAATCAAAAATAATATACATCTTGATTTCAGTTACAACACAGAATATAATATATATGAAAATGTAGAAAAACATCCAAAATATTTAATAAAATTCAATTGGTATGCTATTGTTTAACAGTGCAATTAAAACTGCGATTCATCATGATTAATTTTTTTGAGTTAATTGCGTGAGTTAACTGCGATTAATTGACAGCACTAGTTGTAACATTGTAAAAACAGGTTTTTAATCTAATGTCTGATGAAAAACGTTCGGTATAATTTGTGGGTAAAACAGGTCTCTCAAAGCTTGAATGCATTTCGCGAGTTAGTAAAATGCTTGGAAATGTTTGAAGCTTACCAAACTTCAAACTCTTAGGTTAGTCCATGCCTACTACATATTTGCAACACCCAAATCACAATTAAATAAATTGTCTTTAGAGTGTATATAAAAAACAAAATAAAATATGTTTAATTTGACAACATATTATTAAAACCACACTATATCAACTGGGAATATGAGATGTCATAAGCGTTTTAGGCAAAGCAATCAAATAGTCTCCCAGGATTTTACACGCTGCTTGTTAAGAAAACAAATTTTCATCTTACGTTTTGCAAGCTGTCACCTTATATACAGTACATCAGAAAACTTGCCATGACTGGTTTTACTGCCAGACCTCTTAAGAGCTAATTGGTTAAGCACCTGGGCAGGAAGCTTTTTGGCAGAAACACTGTTTTCAACAAGGGCTAGCTATAAAGTTCTGGATGGCAAATTATAATCATTAAGGCTCTCTTCTACAAAAGAACACACATAATCCAAATACATTGCTTGGAGAAATTACCGTGCATGAAAGGACGGGCCATGTGTTATATTTATCCAATGGCTTATGGCTCAAATTTGAACATGGAAAGAATCTTTTAAGTGTCAAACTTTCAACAGGCTTCTGTAATTGCACTTACAAAAATTGGAATCGTGTCTATTTGCATTCACGAAAACCCTTATCTTCATGTAGAAATGCCAGTTTGAGTGTAAAACCAGCATTTGCAAACATAGCTACTCATTCGACTTATGTAAATGCAGTTTGTTGTACATGCAAAAGAATGCACTTGCAATTTTTGCAGTTGCAAATCAGAAGGCTTGTTGAAAATTTGTCCTTAAGAGTTTACATTTTTCTTTGATTTTGTGTGGAAACACTTGATTAATCTATTGATTGGAGCAGGTTGAAACTACAAAAATAATGTTTGTGAATATTTGTTTGAATTGCAAGCAGTTATTTGGTTTGACCATGTTACTATCTTTTTATTATATGCCATTCCTGAACATTGTTGCCAGTGTGTATGTTAATATTTGGTGAATCTTTTGGTTCTTTTTGGCCAGAATTTTCTCAAAGGAGTTAGGTACTGAAGTATAATTGAATTTCAGTGAGGAGTTGGATGCTTTATTTCCTTATGCGCCCTTTGAAAATCTCAGCCTCTAGAATATCCATGTTCAGATGAAAGCAAGAGTACATGCTGAACATTTTCGCCTGATCCAAAAACAATGGAAATTTGTCCTCAATGGGCTTTGGATCAGACCATATTTGCTATTTTTTTCTTTGCTACACATTGGTTTCTCTCCTGGTTTTAAAATGTTTTAGGCTCCGGTTCTGCAAACATTACTTTGTGTGCTTTCATTTTTATGCACCCGTATATTCTTATTGAGCTCAGGGAGACCACTCTTGCACTTACAGTAAAGCACATGCATAAATTTGCAGATCTGGGGCTTTTGTTATTCAGTTGTGGATTGGAAACTATATTTTGTGATTTAGTGACCAATCACAGACTGCGACTAACAAATAGCAAATATTTGGCTTTATAAGGAATAAAAAGAGCATCTATCCATCCTCTTTAGGCACCTTTGATGAAATGTGACATATAAACATCAAATACCCACATCATTATAACTAAACTGCTGCAATATCGTCTCATGTAAATCCCAACCAGAAGACCAGACAAACTAACACATGAAAAATCCTCCCTCTCTATCAGTTAGCCACCCTCACGTCTCTCCCCCACTTTCAAATACTTATGGCGGTGTGAGGGGGGTGAGCTGGATTGAGTGCTCTGCTGTGTGCTCTACAGGCCTTGGGATCTGGGCTATTTCAGACCAAAGCAGAAAAGCTGCACAGAGAGAATGTTGTGGTGAAGCTTCGAATAGGTACCTCTGCAGGTGTTGGCAGCACAGTCCAGTGGCACTGGGCCTAGGACTCAGCAGACCTGGGTTCTATATCTGCCTCTGACCTGCCGTGTGACCTCAAGCAAGGGGAGGGATCACTTGATGATTACCTGTTCTGTTCATTCCCTTTGGGGCATGTGGCATTGGCTACTGTCAGAAGGCAGGATCCTGGGCCAGATGGACCTGTGATCTGACCCAGTATGGGTGTTCTTAACATCACATCTCTCTGGTTTTGTTTCCCCTCCTGCCCTTTGTCTGACCTGTCTCTTGGTGTATAGCAAGTTTTCTTTCTTTCCTTGATTATACGTTTAATATTTTTTCGCCTGAGTTTTGCCTTTTTGTAGACATAAGCATAAAATAGCTGTTGCTAAAGAACAGGCAAGGGAATACTGGGCAAATATTAACATATATTTAAAAAAATGGTCAGTCTAGATGATACATATTTTAGGATGTTAAGGGAATTGGCAAGTGGACTGTATCACTACTAGTTATGATTTAAGAGATCTCATTGCGGGGAATGATTAGAAGAGTTAATCATGTGTATGGCTTGGACAGGTAAAAATTAAACATGATCAGTTACAAATATTTGTAGAGCATAAACACCAAGGTAGAGAAATTATTTATGGTCATGCAAAAGGGTGTAACTAGGAGTAATGGGATGAAATTAAGAAACAAACAATTTGGGCTGAATATCTGGGAAAGCTCCCTACCAGGAAGATCTATTGAGTTATTGAATAGTCTCCAAATAGAACTGGTAGAAGGCTTGAACCTATGAACTTTTAAATGTACACTTTACCAACCACTTATTAATGAACAATAGGGAATGGATCTGCAATGGCAGGGCCATGGACAAGATGGGACTACTCGTTTTTTTCTATTCGTAATTTTTGCGATTCTGTTATTCATATTGACTCAGATGCTAAGTGAGCCAAGGGATTCTTAAGTTACCTGGCTTTGTCCCCATTGCAGTAGTGACATGTGCCCTGTTTAAATTTATGACTCATTTTATTACAGAACACATATATGATTATAGTGAAAATACCTATTATTTTTTCTCTTAATCTGATCAGAAGCCAAATGCTAGTGAGGTGTTTTCATTACATTAATTCCCCCATGTAGGATACATAACGGGAATCCACCAATTTAGGAAAACCAGTTTCAATGATGGCTTAAGAAAAAGTGATTAAAATAATAAGAATTTCCTGTGAAAATTCCTCCATTTATTCCTTATTTTTAATTATTTTATTAAAACGGAGTCCTGTGCTTCTATTTATTTTTTTATTTGTAAATGTGTTGGAGGTATTTTGGCCACTTTTAAATATGATTTCTAATAATTTAACACCTGTAACTAAGAACTTACTGGTTTAAACTTTTATTACAATATCTTTTGGGGATTATAATTTTTAATTCCTAATTGTTTCTGCCCTCTCCCTGGAAGAATGGGCTATGCAGGCTTCTTCCTCCATTTTGCTGAGTAACCTTCATGAACTGGCTCTGAAGCTGCTCTGAGGCCTATGGATGGGATTCCTTCCCCCACTAGGACCTGCTACTCAGGCTGGTGAGATGGAATTAGAATGGAAACATGCATATGCTAGCGTGACTCCAGGGCTGTGTGCTGGGATACAGATCTAGACCTACTGCTCACTAATTTCTAGAGCAGTCAACTGGACTGTCTCAAAATACAGTTTGTCTGGGGCTAACACTTTGACTGGGATTCTAATCTCTGATGTGCATTGTTTAGTAATTGAAACATTCCCTACTGCACTTGTATGTTAGAAGTTGGAATCTGGCTTCCTGTCTGTCTCGTTTCTGCCTGAAGCAAAATTTTTATGACTGAACTGTGAACCCCTTAGTAAAAATGGTTGTAAAAGAAAAGCTTACAGACTTTTTAGCTAATTGTGTCCTCAGCAATTATTGCTATATAGTATTTTCTAATCTTAGCTTCCTTCTCTCAGTTAGTCGGGGTTAAAACCTGAACCTACACTACGGTGGTAGAAATTCTACAATGCACACAGGAGACAAGAATGGAAATGTGTAACTTTTCAGACTCCCATTCACTTTAGTGAACTTAAAATTAGGCCCTCACTGACCAGTCACAAGAGCAAGGTGGTGTGTGGTCAGGCAGAAACAAACTTTCCCTTTTCTGATTGGAAAAATCATCTGTTCTGTAAAGAAACAAATTCCCATTAACATTGCAACTGTCAGTTCCAATTCGACTGCTTGTAGAGAAAACGATATAAATTTTCTCTGGGAAAAAATCTGTTACAGTAATCACCTCTGAGAATGCCATGAATGAGTCTCTTTAGACTGTATATATGACTGTACTTCTGTTACCAATGTTTCCATAGTTTGCGGCATTAGTGCTATACATAATGTATTTAGAGCTACTTTACTCACACAAGCCCTCCTATTGACTTTGTTGCTCACATGAGTAGGGTGAACAGAGGTTGGTCCTTAGCATGCTGTTTATGAATTGATGTCTTACCTTCATTGTTTCGAGTTCTTTTTGATACTTGGCCAACTTCTTCAGTAATAAGCAATAAGAAGCCATGATAGAAGATGGTTTGTTATTTATCAAAACATTGATAACTTCTGAAAGCCTGAGCTCCATTGTTTCTGTCATGTAGTTTAGAACAACAGGGCTCAGTTCATCAGGGTGAAGTCTGAAAAATTAGGAATGCTCATTTTAACAAAAAAAAAAATAAAAAAAAAAAACAAAACCCAAACCAAGAAATGTACAAGTGTAGTTGCATGGATTTATAAGTGAGCAGTACAGTCATGAGTGGGCTATAAGTAATTTGACAGTCCGGATACTCAACATACTTTACATATACAAAACTTTGAGATACAGAGTTACGTAACCTTAAATATTCTGTTGGACAACACCAAGATCATTGCTGGGCTAAGACTCGGTTACAACATTGTTAGATATTCCACTGCTGATGCAGAGTGGATGGATTAATTTGAAAGGATGTTTCCCAAGATTAAGATTGCAGCATGATAAGAAGCAAATAGTTAATGATCTCTCATGATTTTGTTTGTTTGTTTGTTTATTTATTTTTTGGTCTTCAATATAGGAGTCTGGGAGGGCGTGATACAGTGTGGAAGGATGGGAAGATCTGAGGAAGTTGGAGGATCTCAAGGAGTAAATAAAAGATCTTAGGGAAGTTGGAGAGGATTTTTATACGTACAATTACTCAGTAAAACTACAATTATAAATAACTTCCAAATAGACATGTAAGTGTTTTCATAAGCAGATTGAATGAATTTGGAGGGGGCACTTTAGAAATGTCTAGATATCTGGTTTAAAAAATTCCAAAGCTTCTTTTCCAAACATTTTTATAATATTACAGGAAGCAGGGACAAAGTTAATGCAGCTGGTTTGAGCCCCGCCATAAAGGAACTGCAGGTCAGTTTTTTTGTATTTGTTTCCTGGGTGCAAACCCACTGACTTCTACAGAATTGGGCCCAAACATTTTCCCTAAATCAAATGATTCTTAGTTAGAAATAATAAAAGCTCTATCACTGAAATTAGATATTTTAGAAGAGCATGAAAATACTAATATGAAACACTAATTAATAAAACTATGAAGATGGAGAATTCATTTATAAAGTGTCATATTACCTCTTCAGAGACAGATAGTTAAGAAATAATAAGACAGTGGGCCAAATTTTATCCTCAGAGTGGGAGCTGCATATGCATATATATGAGAAAACAACTGGCCTGAAAAGGCAGTGTTTGGTGGTGTCTTGCATCTGTTTGCACACTTCTGCTGTTTAATAGGTGCAGTGATTTGACTGGGAAAACATGAACTACAGTAGAGCCCAATTTTGCAGATGCACCTCTACCTCAATATAACGCGACCCGATATAACACGAATTCGGATATAACAGGGTAATGCAGTGCTCCGGGCGGGCGGGGCTGCGCACTCCGGCGGATCAAAGCAAGTTCAATATAACGCGGTTTCATCTATAATGCAGTACGATTTTTTGGCTCCCGAGGACAGCGTTATATCGGGGTAGAAGTGTATGTGAGAATAATAACAACGTAGCAAATTCAGCATAAGCTTTTTCAAAATCTCTCAGATGGGAATATACTATGTAATTTTGTAGTGAAGAAATAACTGGAATCAAAAAATCTAGAAATTTAATGTCACCAATTAAACATATCCAGAAAAAAAAAAAATGCAATATATGCACATAGCAACATAAATGCATTTTGTGTAATTTTTATGTAAAGCAGATCTAAATTAATGAAGGATAAAGTAAAATTTTACTAATTATTGGTAGTACTGGGATTGGCTAAAGCCTCTGAAACTCCACGGGGCAGATACAAATAAATGGAAGAGAGATTTGAAATTACCTATTTTTATATGTAATAGAATTCAGTGATTTCCTGATGAATACGTCATTCAGCCATTTGTCTTTAATTGCGTCTTTAACAGCAGGCCGCTTAGCAGGATCAGGCTCAAGTAAGGAATGTATGAAGTGCACAGCTCCTGTACAGAAATTCAGATGAAATGGCTTGACCTCTATAGTAGTGTCCGTTTATTCAAACAGTGTAAAGTTACTCATGTGCAGAGGCACAAAGTCAGCCCTATTCTGAGGATCTGGGGCATGGTCAGGTATTTAAGTGGGTTATAAGCAGAGCTGCCTGGGAAAGGATTTTCCTGTCCCATGAAAATTTTTGAGATGTCAACATTTTTTCCCATCCCAGATCAGGATGAAAAGTCAAAATCTTGAAATTTTTTGCAGAACAATGATCTAAAATATATTTCAGATTGGGTGGTCAATCAGAAGGTTTCTTTTTGATAATTTTGAAATGTTTTATGTCAATTTCAACCTTTTAAATATTTTAAAACTTTTTTAGTATATTTTCTAACATTTTGAAGCAAAAAGTCATGCTAAACTTATGAAACTTTTAGTTTTGAAAATGTCAAAACTATTTGACAATTTCAAAACTTTCCAAAATTTTTCAAATCAGGAGATTCATCAGAACTGACCCATGAACAGTTTGAGTTTTGACGAACTGGCATTTTCCTTAAAAAAAAAAAAAAATGTTTTTGTCCGAAAATTTCTGACCAGCTCTAGTTATAAGTCTTGGGCTGATCCTCTGCTCAGTAGTAATTTCACTCACACAATAAAGCTAATCTCACTGACAAGATTTATTGTTTTGTGTGCTTTTGGCACATTTTAGCACTCATGAAAGAGAGCAACTAATAATTTGGCTTCAGCCACTTGTAACACACACAGATGAAGTACATGTAAATATCCCTGTCTGTATATAGTTCTGCTAATGGAACTCAGTCTCTTTAATACTGCTAATATTCCAGTTTTGGCACATTCCTGAGCAAAAAATGCTAAATGGGGAGTTTTAGAAGTGGGAAAAAATGTTAGATGAAGATTAGACTAGGACCATAACATTTATTTCACCTGTAACCTACCTTAGAAGAGCTGAGGTCTTCAGATATGAAAACCTCGTTCATTACTTCCCTAACATGTCTAACCTCCAACTAGGAAGGTTATCAATTGGAACAACTGAAATTTTCACACTGTCCCACTAACAATAGCTTTTAATGTAAAAAAATAGAGGATGAGATAATACACGTCCTGTTAACAAGCAAGAAATCATTAAAATGATGAATATGTATGGTATTTATGCCACCAACATTCTTTGGAAGCAATCATCTACCTTATCATGTTACCTCAACATTGTAATTCTGAACTAGATCTAGACAGATTCAATGAGCTGGAATTCTTCACTGCATCTATACATCTATACAGAGTTTGAGCTCAGTCAGATTCTACTCATCCTGACCCCATGCAAAGTTAAAGTTATGCAATAGGGGAAAACTTTAATATATGCCAGTGGTGAACTGGGCAAAGCAGAGTCTTGCTCTACACTCTGTCCCCTGCCCTTCACACACTGCCCTTGACACGAATTGAAACCAATGGCGTTACACTCATAAAATTGCTGTGAGAAAACAACCCAAACCTGTAATGTGCAAGCCAGATGATGCTAAAATGTTATCAGTACAACTGGAAGGAGAAGGTAAACTAAAACCATAGATACTGAATAAAAGAATTGTCGAAAGTCTAATGCCAGTGAAAATAAATGTTGGACTTCTAGCACCAAATTCATATTCACCAATATTATCTCTGGCTTTTAAAACCTAGGGCCAAATCCAGAGCTAGTGATTATGATAACTGCCTTTTGAAAATTGAGCCTAAAAGTCTCCGTTGACTCTGCCTCGCTAATGAAGGTGATGACTACAGCTGGTGTAAACATTTTGAGTTTCAGTTTTTTTTAATGAAAAAGTTCTGTTGTCAACCAGCTGTAGTTATAAGTTTGAACTTTGAAGAATTATGCTTAGAACAAAAAGTGAGGGAGCTCTTTCACACCACTTATCAAAGGTTTTCACAACTCTGCTTTTGTGTGCATTAAACAGTTTGTGTCCTAAACTGGCACACAGCCCACTAAACAAAACCCCATGGGTTTGAATCTCATTTGCACTTAAGGCCACTTTACATCACTCTGGCAGCATAAAGGGTCCTTAAAGTGAGTGTAATTTTTATGTCCGCTCCAACTTTCTTTAAATGTAAATGAGAATTGAACTCTGTGATCTCTCAAGTTTAGGCAACAATGTTATCGTCTCTCTCATCTCTGAGGCAAGATTGAGACAGTCTAGATACTGTGTGATCTTGCATGTAATAAACAGAACAAAGAAAATGGAAGAGATGGCTCTTGTCCACCATAGGAATATGATCACATTACCTCCTGATAACATGGATACTAAACAAGGTAATCACGCTGTCTTCCTTATTGTGAGGTTGTTACATTAACTTTGCTACTTAAGTTAAAAATGTTATCTTATCTATATTATATATCTCTATATATAAAATAGGAGTGGGTTACCAGACGAGATATTGGATGGAATGGGGCTGATCTCACCGTTGACCATCTTTTGATGTAGTTGCTTGATGTTGAATGGTTCCACAATGAAGGGCAATGTGCCAGTTAGCATAGCAAATGTACAAACACCTCTGTCAAGGAAAAACACAATAAATACATCAGAGCTACAGATAACTGTGGTAAATACAGGAAACAAAATCCAGGGTTCAAGTTTCTGAGTCTTGTCTTTTGACATCAAGAGCAGGTTGAAAATCATCTCTAAGTAGTGATACACATTGAATCACCAACTGAAATTATTTTCTCTATGTTTATGCCATTTAGCTTTAGAAAATCAGTCTACAGCATAGACAGTAAAAGAATAAATTGTGGGTGGATGGGAATATTAATCTGTTTGAGTGGAAGATGCGGGATGAATAGTATTGGAAGTGGAAGTCTGCTAATTGTTCACAAAATAAGTACAGCACATGCAGTGACAGTGCACCATTCTTAGCCCATCCAAACCAAAGGCTTTGGTTCTGACATGGAATGAACACCCAACAGGGGGTAAAATGATCATTCAGTCCTTGGAGTATTTGCAGAGACTGCCAACCTAGGTGTTAGGTAGCACCTGTTGCCACTAGCAAATTTCATTAAAGGTCACAGATTCAGTGTGGGTAAGTATCCACGTGTCTGAATGCTTATCCAACAGTCTTCAGTTTTCAAACTTGGTCTGAATATCTCATGTGAACAGGCCATTTCACACTATTCATGGCACTTCCTGAACTAGTTGGGTCAGAAGGACCACAGCATCAGCCTGGTATTCTGTCATTTCCTGCTTCCAACTGGACCAGAAAGTACCAAAGACTGTGAAAATGAAAAATCTGGTCAAACTTTATTGACCTGGAAATAGGCTTGATTCACTTCAAATTTCAGGCACTTCTTATTTTGTTTGAGCTGGTATACTTATTACTGCAGATAATTTTGATGATGATACATGTGATGCAGACAACTATATTTGAAGACCACTGTCTTTTCTGCAATCACACCAAAGAACGGTCATGGGATGGGCTGTGTGACATCTTCTGCTAGTTACTATCTTGGACCAAAATTGAATCAGCCACCTCGAAATGAAAATCTTTATTATCCTCATTACCCAATCTTTTGATACATCCAGTCCTTGAATGTAATATTTCCCCAAAGTGTCCTGATTAAGCTTTCAGCCAGAACAATATTAGAAGGGGGGGTGTTTGTGTGTGTGTATAATATTGCAGTGAAACAGCATTGATGTTCAAATTGATTTAATTAGTGGCATCCAAAGTTCTAGATACACAGTATAATCTCATTGAAAATGGATTAAATTTAGCTGGACTGAAAGTGAGAGAGGGTCCCTAAATATTTTCTGATAGTTGGAAAGAACACATGTTGTGCAAATGGATGTGTAATGGCATATAACATTAAGTACATTTGTCTTTTCAACATTGTGAACACTTCCTTTGCCACGCACTTTAAATTGCTGTTGATGATATACATGAGTGGTGCCTTTATGACCGGCAATAGTTCTTTTCATCAGCTTACTGGATGTGAAATCCCCAATGTATGAGAATTTGGGAGTGGGTGGGAGCTACAACCATAATATCTTTAAAATATATATATATATAAAAAAAGTAATGCACAAAATGTAGTTACTTAACAACAATGTATTTAACATTTGAAGCTGGAAACTGACTATACATTATGCTTGAAAATTTATGGTCTATAACAGACTGCTGCTCTTCCGTCTTGCTGAAATATCTGGCTATATTTATACAATATAGCAGCTGTTTTCTTAATTCAGCTGATGTATGAAAGCTAATAATTTTCCATTCCTCCAAAGAAGTTTAAAATCTGATGCACAAAAACCATGTATGGTCAAAGCTAGAGCTGGTGTTTCCTCAGTGGAATCCTAGTTGTATTACTGTTCAATCTGATTTGGTTGGCTAAACATGATTTTGCAACTCTTTGTTTCTGGTGACAACCATTACCTATCAATCTGTCTCTATAAAATCAGCACTTTTACACAAACTAGTTGATATCCTTATTTCATGATAGTTGAACTGAGATAGAAATAACATCATGAGAGTTAAAATTTCACTCTGTCAAAGCTCTTTTTCCATGCTGAAGGTCTCAGCAATAACAAATCAAGTTGTAAATTCATTTTTTATGTCTTAGACACAGAAAAATGTCTAAATTAAATACCAAAGGCCACATATACGTTTTATACAACTGTGTGTGACTCACTGACAGAATTACATCAGTAAATGGCTTTAAGGTTACTATTTTGCATTCATTTTGCAGACATCTCAAACACGAACTAAACTAAATCAGATTTTAGGTGCTGACAACATTCTCTGGGACAAATTCAGCTGTGTAACTCCTTTGTAAACTTAGAGTAGCACTCTTGAAGTCAATGGCAATACTTCAGATTTTTACCAATGTAACTCAATAAAATTTGTCCTTCTGTGCTTAACTTTCTATATCCTCAAAAACAACAAGGAGTCTGGTGGCACCTTAAAGACTAACAGATTTATTTGGGCATAAGCTTTCATGAGTAAAAACCTCACTTCTTCAGATGCATAGAGTGAAAGTTACAGATGCAGGCATTATATACTGACACATGGAGAGCAGGGAGTTACTTCACAAGTGGAGAACCAGTGTTGACAGGGCCAATTCAATCAGGGTGGATGTAGTCCACTCCCAATAATAGATGAGGAGGTGTTAATTCCAGGAGAGGAAAAGCTGCTTCTGTAGTGAGCCAGCCACTCCCAGTCCCTATTCAAGCCCAGATTAATGGTGTTGAATTTGCAAATGAATTTTAGTTCTGCTGTTTCTCTTTGAAGTCTGTTTCTGAAGTTTTTTTGTTCAATGATAGTGACTTTTAAATCTGTAATAGAATGACCAGGGAGATTGAAGTGTTCACTTACTGGCTTGTGTATGTTACCATTCCTGATGTCCGATTTGTGTCCATTTATTCTTTTGCGGAGGGACTGTCCGGTTTGGCCAATGTACATGGCAGAGGGGCATTGCTGGCACATGATGGCATATATGACATTAGTGGATGTGCAGGTGAATGAGCCCCTGATGGTGTGGCTGATGTGATTGGGTCCTCTGATGCTGTTGCCAGAGTAGATATGGGGACAGAGTAGGCAACGAGGTTTGCTACAGGGATAGGTTCCTGGGTTGGTGTTTCTGTGGTGTGGTGTGTAGCTGCTGGTGAGTATTTGCTTCAGGTTGGGGGGTTGTCTGTAAGCGAGGACTGGCCTGCCTCCCAAGGTCTGTAGGTGTCACACCTGTAGGTGTCACCTACTGCAGGACAGGCCCAACAAGGACAATAACAGAACACCACTGGCCATCACATACAGCCCCCAGCTAAAACCTCTCCAGCGCATTATCCACGATCTACAACCTATCCTGGAAAATGATCCCTCACTCTCACAGACCTTGGGAGGCAGGCCAGTCCTCGCTTACAGACAACCCCCCAACCTGAACCAAGTACTCACCAGCAGCTACACACCACACCACAGAAACACCAACCCAGGAACCTATCCCTGTAGCAAACCTCGTTGCCTACTCTGTCCCCATATCTACTCTGGCAACAGCATCAGAGGACCCAACCACATCAGCCACACCATCAGGGGCTCATTCACCTGCACATCCACTAATGTCATATATGCCATCATGTGCCAGCAATGCCCCTCTGCCATGTACATTGGCCAAACTGGACAGTCCCTCCACAAAAGAATAAATGGACACAAATCGGACATCAGGAATGGTAACATACACAAGCCAGTAAGTGAACACTTCAATCTCCCTGGTCATTCTATTACAGATTTAAAAGTCACTATCATTGAACAAAAAAACTTCAGAAACAGACTTCAAAGAGAAACAGCAGAACTAAAATTCATTTGCAAATTCAACACCATTAATCTGGGCTTGAATAGGGACTGGGAGTGGCTGGCTCACTACAGAAGCAGCTTTTCCTCTCCTGGAATTAACACCTCCTCATCTATTATTGGGAGTGGACTACATCCACCCTGATTGAATTGGCCCTGTCAACACTGGTTCTCCACTTGTGAAGTAACTCCCTGCTCTCCATGTGTCAGTATATAATGCCTGCATCTGTAACTTTCACTCTATGCATCCGAAGAAGTGAGGTTTTTACTCACGAAAGCTTATGCCCAAATAAATCTGTTAGTCTTTAAGGTGCCACCAGACTCCTTGTTGTTTTTGTAGATACAGACTAACACGGCTACCCCCTGATACTTTCTATATCCTGTATGTTTGCCGGGGAGCAGGAAGGGAGAGATGTAAAGAGTCATGGTTAGGCCACAAAATACTGTTATATGGTATGTCTGCCACAACAGTTCTCAAGAACAAATGTGCAGTTAGTGTATGCTATAAAGTCAGTACTATGAAGGTCTAGTTTACACTCTTGGTCACCTGCAGGTATGTAGCTTGACAGGGAACTGTCTGCTTACATACATTTTTATACTCAATTTCAAATGCAAACTATTACTCAGGGACATCGGGTGGACATGTTAGCATCCTGGTGGACTTTAAGTCCAAAAGCCAAAGAATGGATGTATATTTATATGTATTGTAACATTTAATGTCTGTCTCTGTCTGTCTATCATTAATACCTGTGTGTTTGTATAGGCACTTATATATACGGGGGAATTCTGCGCCACTGCATACGTGCATAATTAATGTGTCGTGCATAATTTTTTTCAGAAGAAAATAACTTCTGCTGGAAAGTTGCTGCAGTTCTGCCTTTTGACCAACAGGGTCCACTGTAGTGCTAGAACAGAGCAGCTACTCCTGGGCGGGAACAGTCCCAGCTGCCCATAGGGAAGGGAAGAGGTTGCCTGCCCAGCACCATGCCTGTGGGACCAGGTCAGGAGACAGGGGATATGGGGGGACAGACAGCATGAGGCTGGGGTGGGGGTCACAGACTGGGGTTCATAAGGGCTATTGGGGGAGGACAGATTGGGGCAGGGGCTGAATGGGAGTGGAGGCACTGGGCCACATGGGGATGGGAAGGAGGGGGTGCAGGGACACATGGGGGAAGGGGGTGGCTGAGTGGGGGAACAGAGACACATGGGGATGGGGTGCAGGGCCACATGGGGGAAGGGGCTGGCTGAGGGGGCATAGAGACACATGGGGACGGGAAAGGGGGTGCAGGGCCACATGGGGGAAGGGACTGGCTGAGGGGGCATAGAGACACATGGGGACAGGAAAGCAGGTGCAGGGGAACATGGGGGAAGAGGGTGACTGAGTGGGGGTACAGAGACACATGGGGATGGGGGAGGGTGCAGGGACACATGGTGATGGGGAAGGGGGACGGCTGAGGGGGCACAGAAACACATGGGGATGGGGAAGGGGGTGTGGGGCCACACATGGGGGGGTGCAGGGACACATGAGGGTGGCTGAGTGGGGTGCAGGGGCTCATGGGGATGAGGGGAATTGATGTCTGAGTGGGGGTGGAGGAACATGTGGGAGAAGGGGATGCAAGGACACATGTTGGCGTAGGGACACATGGGGATGGGGCGGATGTGCCTGACTGAATGGGAGAGGCTAGGGGTCAGCCAGGGTCTGCATGCGGAAGGCTCCCTAACAATCCCTCCCTCACCCCAAAAAAACCCCTGTTTGATATTTCTCTCACCCACATCCAACAACCCTCCAGGTTCATTCCTACGCTCCTTCCCTCTTCCTCAGCTTCTCTGTTACCCCTGACTCTCCCAGGCCTTTGCACTGCTTCTGGGGGTGGAGGGTGCGGGAAATACAGTTCTGTATTGTAGTTTAAATTAATTATGCAAAATACTATTCAAATTATTATTCTGTATTTATATGGCTAGCAAGGAATCTATTTGACAATAAACATTTGCTGAATATTTTTCATTGTCTGTATTGTTACAGTATCAGAGGGGTAGCCGTGTTAGTCTGGATCTGTAAAAAGTGACAAAGAGGCCTGTGGCACCTTATAGACTAACAGATGTATTGGAGCATAAGCTGGTATTCACCCACGAAAGCTTATGCTCCAATACATCTGTTAGTCTATAAGGTGCCACAGGACTCTTTGTCGCTTCGTATTGTTACAGACATACTTGCTGACAGGTATTTTGAAATAAATTACCAAAATAATGGAAACTCGTGTGATTATATTGTGTTATTTTGACAAATAAAATATGAAAAATTTTGCAGAATTTTAAAATATTGTGTGGAGAATTTTTAATTTTTTGCTTCAGAATTCCCCCAGGTGTAATATATATGCACAGGTAGATGAATAATTCAGGGAAGTCCTGTGGCCTGCGTTATACTGGAGGTTGGACTACATGATCACCAATGGTTCCTTCTGGCCTTAGTCTATAAGCTTTTGACCTGGGTCCATTTTCTTTTTTTTTTTTCTTGATGAAAATTGGGTTTCTGGTAAATGAAAAGTTTTGAAAATGGTTTTAAATAAAAATAGTGATAAAGAATGTTTGAAAAATTTGTGAAAAATGGAAAATGTTGATTAACGCTGACAATTTCCTACAAAAAGCCATTTTCAGCAACAAAAAACCCTTTCTGTTTGAAAGAAGTTGACCATCTCTAGCTACTAGCAAATGAAAATAGTTTTATGTTAGTGAACTTTTTCAGAATAGTGAATGAGATGGAAGTTACTTATACCAATAGATTTTTCAATATGTCCTGGTTAAATATGATGTATTTGTAGACTGCCTGTTATTGTTAGTAGTTATTATTCATAGTAATAAAATATGGTCTATTCTTATAGTATAAAGTGTGCATGATGCCTTACAGATAAATAAAATACATGGTCATTGCTCTCAGGAGTCTACAGTTTAGGGACCTAACCCTGAAAAGACTTATGGCTGTGCTTACTCTGATCAGGTCCTATGAGTTATTCCACTGACTTCAGTGGAAATATTCACAGTGCATGAAGTTAAACCCATGCATAAGTGTCTGCGTGATCGAGGCCTAAAAGTAGCATAATGGCATAATGGCTAGAGGTTGCCCCAAAACACAAGTGCCACCAAACCCTGTAATATCAGAGTCTAAATAATTCAATTTCATAACTTTCTGATGAGTATATTTTTATAGATCTACTTACATGGACCAGACATCCACCTTTGGGCCATATTTCTTATGAGCTAGGAGTTCTGGGGCAGCATAGGCTGGGCTTCCACACTGGGTGTTCAACAGCTCCTGAGAGAGACCCTCAAACTTAATAGTATTGCTCAGTCCAAAATCTGCCAGATT